>NC_135668.1:45558056-45893413 GCF_964188315.1 Podarcis muralis
ATTGCATTCTGTGTCTCAAGTTCTTTCCTGACTTGTGGATGACCTGTGCTCGCCTGACAGCTCCTTGACAGAGGATCATCTAGTCCAACCCCCTGCAGTGCAGGATTCTTTTGTCAAATGTGGGGATTGGACCCACGACCCTGAGATGCTCTACGGACTGAGCTATCCCAGACTGTCTGTATCCACTCAGGGCTTCTTTGCCTGAGAGTCTACTGTGTTTTATTTTTCTTTCTGAAAGGGACGGGCCCTGGAAAAAACTACCAACCGATCTCCGTTTGATTTAGGATAGCGGGAAATTTTCTGAAAATCTGTTCAACACAATCTGGAAAAGCCACGTGAAAGGGGTTGATTCCTTGCAGAAACTCAAGACGAAGAGAAGCCGACTCACTTGTTCTAATCCTGTCATTCCGTACGCGGCTGCGTGAATGACACAGTCTGCCCCTTCGCAGGCTGCATATAGCGGGTCATAGTGCCTCACGTCTGCCTAGAACACAGAGATCACATACTCCTGAGTGGGGGTCAGCAATGTTTTTCCCCCAGGCAAGAGACAACAAAGGATGCTGAGAAGCCAAGGTACACACTCTAAGGCCACCAGCAACAGGGAAGAGACCCAGTTCTTTGATCACGCAGATCTTCTCTGTCATTGCAAAGGGTCACGAGACATACTATGCAAATCATGCCATCATAAGGGTTGGAGGAGGCCTCACACACCATTCATCCCTCTGATGGAAGGATTGCAAAGCTAATCCAATGGGTGTCTATGCAGAAAGAGAGAGCGTTTGTCCATACTGGAGAACTCTGGATTTGCACTTGCCTGTCTCATTAATATAGGCATAGCCACAGGCTGTCCTTCCCATCCCATTGTGTTGTCCTGGAAAGACTCTCCTCCCTGCAAGAGAGGGGAGTGGTTGTGGCCGGGAGCCGGACTCCGCCTCAAGCAGGGGGCGTTTGCCCCCTGCCTCCCACTCACCTGGCTGGCGCCCACGCCCTCGGCCAGGCACCCAACCAGGTGCCTTCAAGGGGGGGAGTGTACAGCAGCCTAAATTGCTGCGGTGCCAGCCTCCAGCCCTCACTTTTCGTTGTCCTGTCCGATGCCTGCTTGGCAGGAGGCCATGGCACGACCCTCAGTGACATCAGGGGAGAGCCTATAGTTGGATTAGCATCAACAGGCTCCACCTACTGGTGAATAAACCCCCCTTGTTTCAGACTCACCCCTCTCTGAGGGGGTGGAGTCAGCTGACGTAATCCAATGCCTAAGCCAATACCTTTTCACTTGCTGTAATCAATAAAGTTGTGGCCTTTTCTTGCCCATTAACCTTATATCACGTGTCCTTGTGTTTCATTCCACTGCACGGGGTACGGGTCCTCGAACCACAACTTCCCTCCTTTAAATGAGGGTTTTCCTGGTCCTTGGAAAGTTCAAAACAGGCAGGATTGGACACCCCCCCCCCCCGATCTTGCAGAGATCATAGTCACCTACCCCAACCAACTCCCATTGCAGCAGGTGCCACTGATCACTGGTGCTTGCAAACCCTTCCCCCACAACCACACTTTACCTGCCTTACACCTGACAGCAGATAATAATCTCTCTCTACATGATATGTTGCTTATGGAAAAGAAAAGTGGGGTGTTAGGATCATAATAATAAATGATAAATACCTGTACGAGTACTACTCCTTTTGGAATTTCCCAGAGGGGTTGGTTAATGTCATAGAGAATCACACTGGTTCCTGCTTTGGCAAGGGCGCGGCCAAGGCTAAAGCCAAAATAGCCAGCACCTCCTGTTATCACGGTCTTGTTGCTCACTTTCTTCAGCCCTCGGTTACCGGTGTCAAGTTTCTGTTCAGCAGGCTGGGCATCTTGTTTTGAGGATTTGCGGTTTTTTCGGTCTTTCTGCTGAGATTTCTCCATTGCGCACTAAGGGGGCGCTCAGATCCACCGGATCTGGTATTACAAAACTCCACCAAGGTAGGAGCAACAGTATCTCCTTCTCATAACCTGTTGAAAGAGCACAAAGACCAATTTTGTTGCTGCTGTTGCTACAGGAATAACAGCGCCATTGGTAGAGCATAAGACTCTTAATCACAGTGCCATGGGTTTAAGATTCCTGCACCGCAGAGGGTTGGACTAGATCAGTCTTTCTCAACCTGTGGGTCCCCAGATGTTGTTGAACTACAAGTCCCATCACCCCAGCTAGCAAGTCCAGAGCTCAGGGATGATGGGAGTTGTAGTCCAATAACATCTGGGGACCCACAGGTTGAGAACCGCTGGACTAGACGATTTTCGTGGTCCCTTGCAACTCTATAATTCTTTGATTTTAAGCTTTCCATGTTTCTCAGTCCGGTTCTTATTTAAAAAACATTATATATATATAAAATATATATATATATAATATATATATATATATATATATATATATATATATATATATATATATATATATATAAAAATATATAAAAAAATATATATAAAAAATAGCCAATATCCTCAGAAACCCCAAGGATAAAATCCAGTTGGAAAACCAAGGGGTCTATGAAATACCCTGCAAAGTCTGCCCAGCCACGTACATTGGACAAACTAACAGACGAATAAATGCACGTATCGCAGAACACAAGAATGCCGTCAAAAAAGAAGAAAAAACTTCCTCTCTTTTCCAACACATGAAAGAAACAGGACACGAAATTAATTTTGCAGATTCCAAATTGCTCTTTAACATGGAACATCACCACAAGAGAATAATCATGGAAGCCATCGAGATAGAGAAACACCCTCACAACATGAACAAGCGTGACGACACATCCCGCTTGCCAGACATCTGGAAATTAGCCCTCCCCACAAAAACTGACACCAGAGCCAGAGGCACACAGAACGCCATCACCAATCAACCACACCAGACCCAAACCCAGACCCTCTCCACAGATGAATTACAGATACCATCCAGTAGCCAAACCATGGTGGCACCTCCGGATGCTGCACCCCCCTGCAATCCCTACACAGATCTGGCTGGCACAGACCACAAAACCACAGCTCGCCCCTATACACGAAGCCAAGCCAGAGCACAACAAAATGCAGTACAACCATCTTCTCAGAAAAACTCTTCACAAAGTTCAAGAGGTCAAGACACAAAGGCTTTAGCAACTAATCCACACCTAATGACCCACCTAAGTGGTACTCAGGATACAACTCAAGAAATCACTCAAGATATCCCTCAAGTAATTAAGAAACAAAAGAAGAAAAGGCACACTAGCCTGGGAACTTCCTCTCTGCCCAGAACATTAGAGGCCACACCTCCTCAACAGTATTTATAGGAACTCAAACACTGAGATCCTGCTCTGTTCCAGTAACAAGAAGCCGAAAGCACCAGCCTGAAGATGACGAGTGAGACCTCGTCGAAACGTCGCCTAGACACCCCAACTTTTACACGGGAAGACACCCGAGGACACCAAAACCTGCATTCCTGTACCCGTGAAAATCTACGAAAGCATATATATATATATATATATATATATATATATATATATATATGGCTTCTCTATGTAGCACTTATTCACAAATGAATGTTTAACTTTTTGGCGTTCTGTTATCAATACCCCACTGATATCCTGCTGTTTGCCCTATAGTCCTCAACTTCGGTAATGAAAATTAAAAAGAAACACGCTGTGATGTTATGAAAAGTGATACACTTCTCAGCATTTCTGAGAATGCCTCACTGAGGCATATGAGGCGGGCTTCTCCAGTGATAAATTATATTTGGTCCAAAGTTGTCAGCATCAACTTTGCATTAGCAAAACCCTTGGTATTTGGAGATGTCCGCGTATTTTTAAATTATATTCCCGTAGCATGGGGATTAACAGCAAGACAACAAAAGCGGACTTCTGTTTTGGTATTCCTACGGGGATCTGGTTAGCCATGGTGAGATCAGGATATTGCTCCCCTGTATCTATGGCCTCGCCCCATGCCTTTTTATCACACATTCATGATTGTTTGTGTTCACAGTGCTATTAACGGGGGTCATACACACTTCTGTTTTTGATGCAATCCACACTTGCAAAAAGTTTGGGGTGGCCATACTGCTTCATTTCCAACTAGAGACAAAGGTTTAAAGGTTTGAACATTTGCAAGAAACAAAGGTTTAAAGCCCCTCTGCGCCCCCTCCCGCCCCCCAAAGCAGCAGGGTCCCAGTGCAGATCAGGCCTCCCTTGCCTGCAATTTACTTCAAAAAGTCATTATCTCAATTGCTAATTGTGTAAACGCTGTGCCGTCCAGTTAGGTGTTTGAAATGAGTTCCTACATGGGACAGGTCTCTTTTTTAGATTGCATTCAATCTGTCAAGATCTAGATAAAATCTATTTTTGGTGTTTTCTGCAACATGTTCTTCACATAGTAAAATGAAGCACTGGTGGTGGAATGATTCTGTTTACGTTCGCTCTGTGACACTTCCGCAATGCTAGTATGTTATCGCTGTATGGGTGGGGTCATACGTGACCATCCCAAAAGCATTAGGAACCCAAATAATCATGAATGAGCAGTAAAAAGGATGCTTGAAAGGGCATAGAAGGAACCCATAGCCTAGTTCATTCGTTATGTAGCGGCTTCTCAGTCACGCCACCCATTGCCACCCTGGTGAGGGAGTGAAGGAGCAACAATGATCTCCCAGACTCTCCAACCTCACAGGTTGTCGCAAGGATAAAATGAGAAAGTAAGCAAGCATATATACCCCCTTGAGGTCTTGGGTGGAAATCATTGTATGAAATAAACAAAATATATCAGCTGTGGGGCTGTATTTTGCTTTCGTTTTACTTAATGGGAAGAGGGTGGGTTGGTGAACGGTAGTCATTACTAACCCCCAACGTGGCTGGTTTTTTTTTTAAAACCACTCAGAGGTTTTCATACAATCAAGCGATATGTAAATTTTGTTATGAATAAATAAAGAAATCTCTCTTAGTCACCCCAAGGTAATAACAACCGCTTCTTAGACTCCTGGGACCATAGACCAAAGTGGTCACCAGCATCTTCCAATGAAGAATCTGGTGTAAAAGGTAGCCAATCGTATTACATATGCAAATAAGTCTCTTCTCCCCATAGGCTGCTGCAACAGAGAACTGCTTTTGCACCAGAATGTTTCAGTTTAAAAGGAGACAGTTGGTGCAGTTAAACAGAATTCTACCTCACGCCTCTTGTGGGGATAATACAGCAATGGCCAGCAGTGGCGTAGCGTGGGGGGTGCAGGGGGGGCCGGCCGCACCGGGCGCAACATCTGGGGTTAGGGCAAATCCACAGGTTAGGGGGCGCAAATCCACGGGTTAGGGGGCGCAAATCCACAGGTTAGGGGGCGCAAATTACTTGCCTTGCCCCGGGTGCTGACAACCCACGCTACGCCACTGATGGCCAGGTGTGCTTACATGGAAGTAAATTTCACTGAAATCCGTGGGACTTCCTTTGGAGTAACCAGGTCTTGGCTTGGAGTGCAAACAATAAAAATGCAAAGCTGCTCATTGGCACACAGGGATTGTTTGGGTTCCAGTATTTGGGGAATTCATCTTTGAAGTTTGGCTGTGATTTCTGAATAAATCTGCATACTTCAGATACAAAGGGCACAGCCTTCCATCTGCATTTATTATTGCTTTACAAGCACACTTTTTTCAAACTTTGCTGCATGTTTCTTTTTGGCACTCGTGACATAAGACATGGAGAAGAATAGAATTGTAGAGTTGGAAGGGACCGAGATGGTCATCTAGTCCAACCCTCTGCAATGCAGGAATCTTCTGCCCGGGACTCAAACCCATGGCCCTGACATTAAGAGTCTCATGGTCCACCAGCTGAGCTATATCCTATTTAAAATCTCTGAAGATATTGTTGGGGGACAGCCACCTGCACTGCTAACTTTCGCTGCATCCCTGTTATAAGCCAATTATTTACCTGAAGGAAAAATATCATCTCTGCCTTCCAGGCTGCTCACCCTCCTGCTGTGTTTGGATGAAGCATGTTGTGGACAAAACCATTTCACCATTCTGCTATAAAAAGCAAAGTTCTTTGCCACGGCAAGTGAAAGAGGTCCACAGGATTTCCCTCATTCAAAAAAAGGAAAATACCTGTGGTTTCCTTGCACAAACCCCCAGATATTATCATATCTAGACAGGCAGATGTGTGCAAGATACTTTTAATATCAGTACCCTGGCTGTACGCTAACTCATAGCTTTGCCAAAACGTCACTTCAAAAAGTAAAATAAAAACCTTCTAACAGTGCAGTGCTAAGCACAGTTACTCAGGTGTAGGACTCACCCAGTTCAATGACATCTACGCCCAGGTAAACTGTGCATTTATGCCCCAAAATTAAATTTTAATTTTGGGAATGACAGCGAGTGGTGACACTAATTATACTTATTTCTATGCAGCAATAGTAAGAAATAATGAATAATCACAGGGTGTTCGGAAGACAGAATGGGGTTTGCTGGGATAATAAACCATCCACACAATTATTATAGAGGTCCCAAGCAGGGTAGTCCCTCCGTACACGTTTTATTTCCTTTTGCAAACGTTATTTCGTTTTCACTCAACCAAACCTCTCAGTTTTAGAAGGCCTGGAGATGTACACCTTTGGGGGAGATTCGGTACTCCTTGCTCCCCCACCGCTCGCTTCCTGAGCGATGCAATGGGCGAGAAAAGGAGATCCGTGGGTTGTGCCTCCGACTAAGCTTCTACTCAAGAGTAGACCCATTGAAAGCCCTGGCCCCTGACGCCTAGCTTCCGTCCATTGACTTCAGTGGGTCTCCTCCGGAGTATGGACTTAGTTGGGAAGATCTAGCGCGTAAAGCCCTAGTAACCATAAGGAGGTCTCCTGCAATATTATTATTACCCTGGGAGGGGGTCCTCGGCAGGAGGGATTTCCTGGGGGTGGGGCAAATCCTGGCTCTCCCCCCCCCCCCCAAACGGCAGGAGGTGGCTCCTTTTCCTCTCCCTCACGGTTGACCAGGAGACACCCCCAGCTAGGCGGGCAGGCTTACATCTTCAATTCATCCATCCTAAGAAAAGCCACTGCGGAGGAGCCCGGCTTGGTGTTGACGGTACTGTACTTCGAGCAGGGAGGTGGGGAGGAGAACCGTAAATATTAAAGGCGCAGCGCACGCACAGGAGAGTTCTGTTATCTCCAGGTGAGGGTGGCGCTACAGTGCAATCCGACGCCCCCGTGCGATCCTATATATCGGGGTGGCCAACTCCCAAGAGACTGCGATCTACTCACAGAGTTAAAAACTGGCAATGATCTACCCCCTTTTTTGGGGTTCAGGTCAAAGTTGTTGAGCTCTTTTTTTAGGAAGGAAAGCCCTGGTTTTTTTTGGGGGGGGGGTTGAGCTTTTATTAGGAAGGAAAGCCCCGTTTTTTAGGAGTTCATGTCAAAGTTTCTTTAGGGAGGAGGAAAGCCCCGTTTTATGGGGGTGCAAGGCAATAATGTTGAGCTTTTTTTTAGGGGAGACAAAGTTGTTGAGCTTCTTGGGGGGAAGCCAGTGATCTACCACAGATGTCCAGTAATCTACCAGTAGATCATGATCTACCTGTTGGACATGCCTGATATATATATGTGTGTGTGTGTGTGTGTGTGTGTGTGTGTGTGTACACACACACACACACACACACACACACACACACACCAGGTGTGGGGAAGCTTTGGCCTGCCAGATGTTGCTGAACTACAACTCCCACCACTCCTGGCTTGCTGGAGCAGGTGGGAATTGTAGTTCAGCAACACCTGGTCTTTCAAATTTGGCACACACACCCTCCACACCTCTTGCCTTCCATTCTGCTCAGTTCACTATGTCATACTTGCAACAACTTGAGGTGCTCCCTAGGCTCGGCACCCAGTGCGGCGGAACAGGCCATGCTGCCCTGCTCAGAGGGACTGACGGGTCCCTCACACCTGCTGTACCTGTACTGTACATTTAAATCACATGACTTCCCCACCGAAGAGTACTGGGAATTGTAGGTTTTCCCTGTGCAGAACCACAGTTCCCAGCAGCCTATGCAAGCTAGGGTTCCCAGGATTCTTTGGGAAGAGTTATGCACATTGAATGTGCTTTAAATGTCTAATAATGACCTGCCCTTAAAGCACGTGTTTTCCCTTCAAAGAATCCTGGGAAACATAGTTCTCCAGCACCCTATAGTTCCCAAGATTCCTGTGGGGTGGAACCATGCACTGTAAATGGATAGTATCCAAATAATTTATTTCTCAGATGCATTGATGCACCTAACTTAGGCATGTTCATGGCCTTCAACGGGTCTACTCTGTGTAGGATCCATTATATCCAGTGGGAATCCTGAGCAGAAAATGTATAGGATTCTGCTGTTGGTCAGTCAACCATTTGTAGTTTGGCCCTGCAGCTAATCAGTAGCATTGAAAGCAGAGAGATCACAGTTATTAGAGTAGGCATATGTCAGCATAAATGTCTCAATACACCTGCTGTCAGGGACTGGCTGGATGAAGAGGAGTGGTAGGAGGCACCAGCTAGGGAACCCCCAAGGGAAACCCTAGAGGAGGAAGGCTCAGAGCCCAGGGATTGGTGGTGGAACACTAAGGAGAGGTCAGGGGGAGAAGACTGGGAGGAGGAGCTGGATGCTGAAGGGGCAACAGGGCTTAGTGAGCAGGAAGAGGCTGTGACAGAGAGCAGTTCAGACTCCGAGGCTGAAGCAGAGGGGGGGGGGTCAAGCGGCAGCTGGGGAATCCAGGGAGTCTCCTTCTCCTGCTGCGACAAGCTCCACCCCTGATCTCCAATAAATTGAAGAGTAATGAGAGCAGACCAGAGGTTCGCAGATGCAACGTGAGACTGTTTAGGAAACATCTGGGAGAGGAGCGTTAGGGAGGGTGGGAGGCAGAGAACCTCAGTCCATAGGGGCAGGAGCTGCTAAGGAGGGTTGCTGAGTTGTATTGAAATTGAAATACTTTATTGTCACTTGTACAACTTGTATACAGTGAGATTACACAAGCACCCCCCACTCAGCTCTCTTAGTCTTAATTCCCCTCGTTTACTGACGCACACCCACCAAACCCGAAAGTCAGTTGCCCTGTTGTTATCTTTTCATTCAGCAGACTAACAGCCCATGGATAGAAGCTGTTCTTTACCCTGTTGGTGCGACTAATCATGCTTCTATATCCTCTGCCCAAGGGCAGGAGATCCAGAAAGTGCCGGCCAGGGTGTGAATCATCCCTGAGAATTTTCCTCACGCTCCTGAGGCAACGTTCTTCCGCTATTTCATCCAGCGGATTCACAGGACATCCCATAATATCTTGTGCTGTATTGACCACCCTCTGTAGGCACTTCCTATCAGTTGATGTCAAACCAGCGTACCACACCGTGATGCAGTATGAATGGACACTTTCTATTGTGGATCGGTAGAAGGAGATCATCAGATGTTGATTGACATCGTTCTTCCGCAATACTCTGAGGAGATGGAGTCTCTGCTGGGCTTTCCTAACCACCTGGGTTGTATTGATATTCCAAGTAAGGTCTTGTATGCCATTTCTTTGAATAAAGAGTTAACTTCACTGACAAGGGAGCTCTGCTTCTTTCGTGTGTCTGACTCTGGCCCTGACACCTGCTAGTTTTTAAAGTGCCACAATGGAACTATCCTCTACGTGTGTTTGAGACTAACCGTGCAATACCAAAACATGTCTACTCAGAAGTCAATCCCACCGGTTCCAATGAAGATTGCAGCCAAACACAATTCACTCCTCGAACATGTATTCTTGTGTGTAGTGTTGGGCCAAAATGGATGGAGCGTTGACTGCAAACCTCACCTCTGGGCCAGTTTTTGTAGATACTACACACACCCCTCTTTGTCCTGCGTCTATGCAAGCAAGAGGCATGATCAGAGTGCAAGGACACACTCCCGTCAGAACTACAACCACAACAAAAACCACTCAGTGGAAGTGGGAAGCAGGCCTGGTAAACAGGCACAGCTGGGGAAAATCCATAGGACCAAATAGAAAGGCCAGGAGGTTCACATTTGGCCCTCAGGTCTGAAATTCCCCCTTCCAGAGAAGTCAGTAAGGGCAATACAGTCATACCTCGGGTTACAGACGTTTCAGGTTGCGTTTTTTCGGGTTACGGACCGCCGAAACCTGGAAATATTGGAATGGGTTACTTCTGGGTTTTGGCGGTCGCTCATGCGCAGAAGCGCTAAATCGCACTTTGCACATGCCCCAAAGCACCAAATCGCAACCTGTGCATGCGCAGACGCTCCACTGCGGGTTGTGAACGCTGCGGGTTGCGAATCCCGCATGGATCACATTCACAACCCGAGCATCCACTGTATGAGACTGAGTTTGGCATATTGCATCGCTGGTGTGTAGGGAGAGGGTCAAGCCAGACTGGGACACGTCACGGAGGGGTGACTTAACCCTCCCCTCCTCACCAACATGGTCCTGCTTGGGGTCCTCTACAGCGCAGCATCTTTTTGTAAAATAACATTTAAAAAAGCGAGTGGGGAAATAGCGACACAAACAATATGACGAACATCGCAGCTAGTTTGTCCCCCTTGTTTCCCAGAGAGGAAACGGGCTGCCCCACGCAGTTGGCACATATGATAACAAACAAGCAGTTCTTTGCAACACGGCTTTTTCTCTAGGTTTCCCCGCTCTGCCCTGTAAGCAGGAACGAGGCCCACTTCTTGTAAGTGACTTTGGAAGCCGGAATCACATCATATTTCTGACTGGCTTTTTTCTTTGCTGCCTGCTTGACTGGGTGAATTTCAGCCGCAGGAGTTTCCATCCCCACTGGGGGGGCTGCCTCAATGCTCTGGGGGTTTCAGTTGACAATTTATAGAGCACTGGCTTCCCTGACACGGTTGGTTGCCTTCCTCGGTTGAGTCAGAAAACTGCTAGGTCTTCTCTCTCCTGCGGAGGCCTCGGGCCTTCATGGCTGACAGAAGCGCTTTGGAGCCTGCGAACCGATTCCCATGATGCAGTATTGCATGGTGGTTTTCTTCCTCCTTGGTGACTGCCAAAAGTGCTGAGTGAACAGGGCTTATTTGCAAGCTGAGGTGTCACACCGGCTGGAGGTTAGGCACCAGAACCCGGTTCCACGGCTGGAGCTCGGAACCTGAGAAGAAATCTGGAACCACGCCTGTGAGGAAAGCGAAAGAGAGTTGGTGGTGGTGGGGGATTTATAGGCGAAGAAGTAATAAAGAGGTTGCCTCTGGGCATGCAGAGAGTGCTCCTTGAATGACCACAGCTCTCACCCCCACACACTGGGAATGGTATTTATATACTGCACTTCATCAAAAGATCCCAGAGTGATCCACAACATTAAGAGCACATTTTATGAACATCTATAATAAAAAGCATAATAACAGATAGCATACTAATAATAGCTGGTCCCCCCAGCTTTAGCAGGCCATAGATTTTTTAAATGGCTAAAGCCCTGGGTAAAGAGGAATGTTTTTGCCTGGCGCCTAAAGACATGTAGTGATGGTGCCAGGTGAACCTCTCTGAGGAGAGCATTCCACAGTCAAGGAGCCACCACAGAAAGGCCCTGTTTCTCGTGTTGCCAACCTCTCTAGGATGAGGCACAACTTTCCTCATGACTCTTATTTTTATTCATATGCAAATAAATTTAATTAAAATGAAGTAAACATCCCACAATTAGTTGGCTAAGATTTCTTTAACTGGGTAACACACCATAGCACCCACATAATCCAAAGTGACTCAAAAACACTTCATAAACAAACAAAAACCAAATATTCCGATTCGGCTAAAAATGTTATAGATTGAACATGAACTATGTGAAGTTGTGTAACCTGCCCCCCCCCCCCAGTTAAACAAATTAATGAATATCTGAAAAGGCAGGAAGCCTTATACCTTATCTTTGCATGGGATTAGAAAATGGGAAGTTGCAGGTTGAACTGTGGGTGGTGGATGTACTAAGACTGGAAAGAAAAAGGATTTTCCAGTGCAGGAAACACTCTCCTCTTACTCCCTGCTTAGGGGTAAGACCTGGTCTACACAGGTGAAAGAATGAGATAGGAATGACGTGGTAGAATGACTGTGGTGGACTTCAGTTGTACATGCTCCTGTGTAAAACAAAGTTAATAAATCCCCACGAGCAGAAAGCTAGCACATCAAGGAGTAAGGCTCCAGCCCCAGTTCTTTCCCTGCTGTGCTGGTTTTCTGTTTGCAAGGAGTTTTTGACAAAGCAGAACTTTCAAAAAAGTCGTTCCCTAACAACTGTCTGAAGTGGTACAGTTCATTCTGCATTTTGGCCCTCTGCCCCACCATTGTGCTATGTAGGTAAACTAGGCTTCGAGTGGCTACGTGCAAAGCTAAAATGGAGAAAAGAAATCTGGGGCACCCCCGCAGATGACAGTTTCGCAGCCTAAGAGGATGCTTCTCCCTTCCCACCCTCGCCAAAAAAACACTGCGTAGTCAACAGCTGCCCAGCTGAATCGTACAGCAAGGGTGCTGCTGCTTTGCACCAAAGTTCTCCTCCTCGCTTGCTGATGCTTCTCACACGAAATCAAAGATGCAAAGGGATATTTCCCGTGAAACACCTTTCAGGGCAGGGCGGGTGGGAGAAGGCCTTATTCACGTCACAACAAGCAGCAGTACAAGGCGGAACAGGAAGATGGGTGTTTGGTTTCATGTCTTCTGGACGCTCGGCCGCCCGATGCGTGTCATTGAGGTGACCTAAATCTCAGAAGCAGCTGAAGCAGAAAACCAGAATGTGCAAGGAAGATGCACCCCCCCAGAAGTGAAAAACAGGGGCGTGCTTGCTGCAGAACCCCAGTGCTCATAGGAAAGACCAGTGCTTTTTTCTATGGGGGTACGCAGGGGTACACATACCCCTAAACATTTTGTGAATCTAAGTTTGGCCTCATTGAGGGGCAGTATTTCAATATGAGTAGGAAAATGGAAGTAGCCCTAAACATTTTTTTAAGGAAAAAAGGCACTGGGAAAGATAACTCGCAAGTGTCGCCCCTTCCACTGATACATATTGCTGAAGGCTCTTTGTATCCCTGTTTGAACCATAGTTATAAAACTGTAGAATCCGCTTCCACGACTTGCGGAGATGGCAGCCAACAAAAGAGGATGAGGCTAAAAATGGCTACTAGTCATGATGGCTATAAGCTGCCACTTCTGTGCGAGGAGGAAGCATGCCTCTCAAGAAAGTTGGTGGGGAATGAGAGACAAGAGAGAATTTTGGTACAGTTCCCATTTAAAGGCAAACTTATTTGCGCTTTCCAAAGCAACAAAAGAGAACCAAAGTGCAGCCATCCTTTGACATTTGCACTCCTCTGAATTTTGCAGCGCAGTTCTCTGGTCAAGTAGCGTGTACGGAAATGCATGGACTGAAATAAATTGTGCATAATAATGCATATATTAGTAACGATGCAAAAATGCATTGCATTAGGGAAGATATAAATATTAGGGAAAAAGTGTTTTGCAAAAATGTGTCTATTAGGGGAAATGTATTTTATTAGGAGAAATCTTTGCTCAAATGTTGATGAATTTGCATGAGAATTAAAAAAAACCATCAGTTTTGACTAAAATACAGACTTCTGCAAGCAATCCCCCCAATGTAATGAATTTGCCTATGTCCCCCCCCCCATATATTCCTTTTATGTACATTCCCCCTGTTCTATGCTTTTTTGTAAACTTTGTTGAGTTCGAGAATGGCTTTGCAAAATTCGGAGGAGTGTGAACTGTGTTTCAGGTTGCCTAGTGCAAATTCGTAAAGTATGAATGATGCAGTTTCTCATTAAAATGCAGACAAAATTAATTTCTCTCCCACCCTTAGTCCATCTCCCCAGCTTTAGGCCCAATGTGACAGTGAAAAAAACCTGAACCAACAGTATTGGAAAACAGTGATCAATCTCTCAGATTAAAAAAACACTAAATTGGGAATAGTACGTGTATAGCAATTGGGGGCTGGGAGAGCCATATTTGGAAGAATATGCCCCTTCTTATAGGTCCACGACCCCTGGCAGGATTCAAACTGGCAACTTACATCCCTGGGTATTTACAAACTAAGCTGTACCCTCTCTCTTCAGAAAAAAGGTGTGACAAGGAGTTTCTCTATCCCCTTGGGACAGCTAAGAAAAAGGGCCTCCTACCATTTCAAGAGATTCATTGTGGGGCTCATTTGCATCAAAAGAATGCAAGGGAAACCCCCCAGGAAACAAACAGCAGAGAGGCTAATCAAATCAAGCACTAATAATAAATCTCTCTGTCAAGGACCAGAGTGACTGGGCTCAGGGCTCAAAGGGGAGATGACCTACAGCTGGGAGAACCTCTGAGCAGACCAGGAAGGTGGGGAAGTGTAAGTAAACGCAAGTCCCTTTCTTTTCCTACGTGGTCGCGAGGGTCTGGGAGGGAGGCATGGCCAAGACTGGATGATGAATAGGAAGAGGAAGGCAGATGAGTGGGGCTGGCTGAGATTTGTGGGTTCTCATTCGTCCTAATGGACCAGCTTGCCCTAGTTGCTAGGCCCAGGCCTGGACACAACTCTGGGACCCCTGAGAGCTACATAGGAATGAGAATTTCACCAAACACGGCTTTTTCTATATCAGGGCTGGCGTCAAAGTTTTGCGAGGTTGGGCATTTGCTGAGGGGGCCCTACCACAGCTAAGGGGCCCACTGCCAAAAGACCCCTGGACCTGCTCCCCCGGTATATGCCGAAACCTGCTGGCTCGTTCACCAGCCTCTCACTCCGGCCCAGGAAAAAGCAGTGGTGAGAAAGAAGAGCGAAGGCGACTTATGTAGCGGGCATCTGCCTTGCTAGAAATCAGGTTGTTGGAGTAATAAGGAAGAAGGAGGGGGTCCCGCAAAGGGTGCTTTGTCCAAGGGGGTCTTACAATATCTGCAACCAGTGCTGAAACCTGTATCACAAATTTAGTTCCGGATCAGCAGGGGAACAGGCATAGCTCAGCGGTAGAGCAGCTGAAGGTCCCCAATGCATATCGTCCCAATTTTGGGGACCCAAAACAGAGACACGCGTCTTCCAGGATGCACTCCTGAGTGTGTCACGTGACCCACGCCTTGCTCTCGCCCCCCCCAAAGCACTTTTGAGGGGCAAGAGCGAAGCACAAGAAGAGTGTGTGAGGGCACAGCACCCAAAATGGCGCCCATTATCCCAGGCAAAAAAACAGATGTCCCATTTTTTCCAAGGCACTTGGCGGGTATGCCAGTGGTATCTCCACGTAAGAGGCATCTCCTGGTAAGGCTGGGAGAAACTCCCTGCAAGAAACTCTGGAGAACTTTTGCCAGTCATTATAGACATTGTTAAGCTAGAGCAGTGTTTCCTAAACTTAGGTTTCCAGCTGTTTTTTTTAACTACAATTCTAATCATCCCTGACCACTGGTCCTGCTAGCTAGGGATGATGGGAACTGTAGTCCAAAAACAGCAGGAGACCCAAGTTTGGGAAACATTGAGCTAGAGGTATCAGTGCTCTGAGAGAGTATAAGGCAGCTTTCCTGGGCCTTTGGTGATGGCAGAACAAGTGCTACAAGCTTGGAGGACTTGGGCAAAAGGCCCTCAGTGGATCTGCCCCCTCTAGGAATGGGCCAGCCTCTTCCTGACTAATCGTTGTGGTCCATTTGCTTATCCTCTCCTCCTGGACAGGCGGAGAGTTTTTATTCAGTTCACATTTATAGGCAAAGCTACTTAATTCACACCTACCGAAACAATATGCAAACAGAAGCACAACCACCTTTCGAAACCTGCTCTTCTCCAAGTTTTGCAGCGTAGTTCTCTAGCCAAATAATTTGTACAAAAATGCATTTGATAAGGTAAATCGTGCATTTAAAAATGCATATATTACTGAAAACAGCAAAGAAAAATGCATTCTTTTAGGGAAAAGTATTTCCCAAAAATCTGCATAATTGCATACAGATGTGTATATTATAAGAAATTCACACTAAAACGCTGGTGAATTTTCATAAGTTTTTTTGGGGGGTGGGGTGGGAATCATGAAATGGTGTAGAAATGGGGAAAACTCAATTTAAAACTGGAAAAAAATGATAAAACTGGAACGGATGGGTCCATCTATCCCTACTCTGGACCCAATCCATATTGGTTGAGAAAACCCAGAGCACGCTGCAGGCATAGCTATTGCAAGCTGTGACGTAAGGAAATGAAAAGTGGCAGGGGAAATCCTTTTGGGTCTCCCGACTCTAAAATTCACATGAGCTGTGGAAATTCCAAGCCCTTAATAACCTCACTTTTCTCAGCAGCCACAGAGAGTCAGGATAGTTAGCACGCCTTAACATACAGAATACAAACAACCCTGGCAAGTCAGAAAGAACCTAAAGCTACACAGCTTTTGGTTTCAGTCAGACATAATTCTGAGAGTGACTTGTTGAGAGCTTTCTGTCCCCAAAAAGAAAAAGAAAAAACAGCACAAAGCGATCTCCAGGCAGTCAACCATGTTGTATTCAAGATGACAGGAGCCTCGTGCAAACCTCAAAGAGTTGCTCTCTTGTGACAATTTTCTCCCTCCCCCCCCCCCACTTTACAAACCTTACAAACCTGGGATTCCGCCCGACCCCGACACATGCAATAGTTATGCAGTCTTAGCTAAGAGACAAGCAGAGCCGTGTTCTTTCCGCACGTATGACAAGGCCTGGTTGTGAAATGGCATTGAGACAGGGGTCCTCCTGAGAGCGTTGGACTCCAGCTCTCATCAGCCTCAGCCACCATGGTCATAGCCAGTGTGATGATGGGAGTTGGAGTCCAGCAACATCCCATCCCTGCTTCAAATGGAGGCTATGTAAAATTATTATTACTATTGGAAGTTCTA
This sequence comes from Podarcis muralis, assembly GCF_964188315.1. Classification (NCBI taxonomy): domain Eukaryota; kingdom Metazoa; phylum Chordata; class Lepidosauria; order Squamata; family Lacertidae; genus Podarcis; species Podarcis muralis. The sequence continues at coordinate 45,574,842 of NC_135668.1, forward strand.
AATGTTTGAAGTTTTATTGTGTTTTTACATGTTCTGGAAGCTGCCCAGAGTGGCTGGGGGAACCCAGCCAGATGGGCAGGGTATAAATAATAAGATTATTCTTATTCAATATGCCTTCTGAATAAAGTATCAGTGTTGCACAGACAATGTTTAGGTTTATTAAGTTTTAAAGGCCACATCTACGCTATACATTTAAAGTAGTATCATACTGCTTTCAACAGTCATGGCTTCACCCAAATAATCTAGGGAACTGTGGTTTGTTAATGGTGCTGTTGAGATGTTAAAGGTAAAGGGACCCCTGACCATTAGGTCCAGTCGTGGCTGACTCTGGGGTTGTGGCGCTCATCTCACTTTACTGGCCAAGGGAGCCGGCGTACAGCTTCCGGGTCATGTGGCCAGCATGACTAAGTCGCTTCTGGTGAACCAGAGCAGCATACGGAAACGCCATTTACCTTCCCGCCGGAGTGGTACCTATTTATCTACTTGCACTTTGATGTGCTTTCGAACTGCTAGGTTGGCAGGAGCAGGGACCGAGCAATGGGAGCTCACCCCGTCGCAGGGATTCAAACCGCCAACCTTATGATCGGCAAGTCCTAGGCTCTGTGGTTTAACCCACAGTGCCACCCGCGTCCCTTACGCTGTGAGATGTTAGCAGACCCCAATTTCCCTCACAGAGCTACAATTCCCAGAGAGATTTAAACACCAGGTCCTCTTCCAAGGGGATTCTGAGAACTGTTAGCACTCTTAACAAGATACAGTTCGTAGAATTCTTCAGGGGAAGCCATGATGTGGTATGATACTGCTTTAAATGCATAGTGCAGATGGAGCCTAAAATGTATAGGCCGTCTCTTCCAATGTGCGATGTCGCTAACAGTTAACAATAAATCCACTTAATGGAGGACCTGTGTGTTTGGCTCTCCAGATGTTCTGAACTACAGCTCCCATCATCCCTCGCCATTGCCCATGCTTGCTAGGACTGATAGGATTTGTAGTTCAGTAACTTCTGGAAGGCCAGAGGTTCCCCACTGCTCTCCAAGAGGGCCTTAGGGCACTTCTGCATTATGGACTCGGTGCTGTTCATGGATGCAAACCATCCTTGCAATGCCCTGTAATAATAAGTAATAAACCAAACAACATGGAAACAGCAAACCCAGTTTACATGGAGGAAGAAGTATGGAGTGACACCAACAGGGTGCGGACATTTCAAAAACCCTGCATGCATGAGCCATACCAAGTCTGCAACAGCTGCCGTGTGGACGCACGCTAAGGTCACATGCACGTTATTAACTTCTGAAGTATTCATATATCACTTTAAAAGCCATGGCTTCCCACACCGAAAGAATTATGAACTGTAGTTTATTTAGGGTGGAGAGAGAGTTGTTAGGAGTCCCCTTCACAGAGCTACAAGTTATCAGAGTGGTTTAGCAGTCCATCCTGCTTCCCAGGGAAGTCTGGGAATCTGTGATGGGAAGAGGGGTCTCCTAACAACTCTTGGCAGCCTTAGCAACAGTTCCCAGCATAGCTGTCAACCGTCCCTTATTTGGCAGGAAACTCCCTTATCCCAGCGCTGTGTCCCACTACTGTCCCGGATTGATGATGTCCCTTAAATTTCCCAGGTTTCATGCTCGCCCAGCTCGGAAGGGAAGCAGCAGCTCGGGGTCCTCCGCCGCGCAAGAGAGCGCGCATGTGCTGCTTCGTCTCCGTCTCTCCCTTTCCCCCCTCAGGGGCGTGTCATGAGGAGACGGGTGGCGGCGGGCGGGCAGGCAGCCCCTCTTTTGCGAGACTTCCGCCGTGCTGCCAGGGGAAGCCGGAGGCGGCTGAGGAGGCGGCCTGAGGGAGGAGGAAGAGGAGGGGATGGGGAGGGACGCAGAAGGGCGCCGCAACCGCCTCATGCTGGGCTCGCGGGCGAGAGTCTCTCTTCCTCCCTCCCTCTCTCTCGGGTGGGGAAGGGCCGATGGAACTCCTCGCGCCAGGACGACTGCAGCCCCGATGTGCATAAGCTAAGCAAAATCCCTTATTTTGGCTGCTGATCCTTTATTTTCAAGGCTGCTGGTCCCTTATTCTCAAATCTGTAAGTTGGCAGCTATGGTTCCCAGGATTCTTTGGGGGAAAGCTTTGACTGTTGAAATGGCATGAGAGTGCTTTAAATGTACTGTGGGGATATGGCCCAGGTCACTAAACCAGTAGCTTTCAAAACTGCCATCTTATGGGAACTTTCTGGCTTGTTTGCTGGGGAATCTCAGAAACCCCTTGTGCAGTACAAAGGATCGTGGTCATAGCTGTCAACATTTCCCTTTTTTAAAAGGGAAATTCCTTTATTCTGAATAGGATTCCTCGCAAGAAAAGGGAAAAGTTGACAGCTATGATCGTGGTGGTGGGTAGGAGGAGCATATTTTAAGGGTTCACTCTCCATTCCCTGACTAGGCCTGTTGGTCTAGTTGGAGTGTGGCCACGAACGCAGGCAATACCGCTCTGTGGGGCTGCATTGCATGTGGAGATGGACCAAGGCAGGCTGCCTGGCTTTCAGGGAAGCCAGAGCACTGTTACTACGGTTTTCGTTGAGGAACCACAGAGTTCACCAGAACGCGGCTTGAAAACAGCCACGCCATTGTGAAAGTCAGTACCAAAACCCAGAGACAGCCCAGCTGTCAGTACCTGAGGTGGAAAATTCAACTTGTGCCCCACCCCATCCGTCACCTGCTTAACTGTATGGGCTCTGTCAGCGCAAAACTTAAAAGAAATAAGAGCCAGCATCTATAAAGCCTGGTGAAAAACAGGCAAGAGAACCGTTAGTGGGGAACCATTGGCCTTTCAAGATGTTGCTTGAACTACAACTCCCATCATCCCTGGCCATCGGCCATGCTTGCAGGGGCTGGTGGGAATTGTAGTCCAGCAATCTCTGGAGGGCCACACCTGCAAGGGAGGGTGAGGAGATTGAATCCTGAGGTAGATTGGCTCACTTTAGGCTGCTGTGGAGGCTGGTCCATTAGGATAAATAGGGCAACCTCAGTCTGGCCTCAGCCAGTACCCACCTCCCCCAGACCCTCCAAGGCTCCCTATTTTCCAGGAACAGTCCTAGATTTACAGAAGCTGTCCCAATTTCTGATTTGATCCCATGGCATCCCACTTTTCCTTAGGATGTCCCTATTTTCATTAGAGAAATCCTGGAGGGTGTGGAATTATCTGACCCCCAAGTCATCTGAAGGCAGCCCTGTATAGGGAAGTTTTTCCAATGTTTCATGTTTTATTATGTTTTTATATATGTTGGAAGCAGCCCAGAGTGTCTGGGGCAGCCCAGTCAGATGGGCGGGCTATAAATAGTAAAATAATAATAATAATAATAATAATAATAATAATAATAATAATAATGGTGGTGATGGTGATAATAATAATAATAATAATAATGATAATAATAATAATAATAATAATGGAATAGTAAAGGTAAAGGTACCCCTACCCGTACGGGCCAGTCTTGACAGACTCTGGGGTTGTGCGCCCATCTCACTCAAGAGGCCAGGGGCCAGCGCTGTCAGCAGACACTTCCGGGTCACGTGGCCAGCGTGACAAGCTGCATCTGGCAAGCCAGCGCAGCAAACGGAATGCCGTTTACCTTCCCGCTGGTAAGCGGTCCCTATTTATCTACTTGCACCCGGGGGTGCTTTCGAACTGCTAGGTTGGCAGGTGATGGGACCAAGCAGCGGGAGTGTACCCCGCTGCGGGGATTCGAACCGCCGACCATGCGATCGGCAAGTCCTAGGCGCTGAGGTTTTACCCACAGTGCCACGCGCATCCCTATTGGAATAGGAAGTCCCTATTTTCATTGGAGGAATGTTGGAGGGTGCCTTCTTAGGGTGTGTTTGTGCTGTCTATCAGTTTGTTCCTCCCCCTCAACCTCAGCATTGCCCTTGCAGAACTCAGCTGAGAGGCAGAGGGGGGATGAATCTAGAATTACTTGGCCCTGCCTGTCATTGGCTCCGGCTGCCACCTGCCCTATCAGTTCCAATGGACACCAACAGCCATTGGTGTTGGGAAATGCTGTTTTTGAAAGCCTCTCCATGTTTATTCCTTCATGAGTTGCCATAACAACAACAACAACAACAACAACAATATTAATAATATCTAGGCAGCTTACCAAGTGAAATAGACAAATTTAAATAGCATGCCATCTACTTTAGAAACCAACCCAGCTATAGCAAATCATAAAATTCACTCATAAAAGCCAACACATATAGGCAGGCACAAATCAAACCTTGAAAAAAGCACACCAAGAACTCAGTCCAATGTAAGTTTCAATAGTGGGAGTGGTTCCTACTCACAAATTAATAGTCAATTGTAATAAAAACTAATCCATTCAAAAGTATGTATTCTGACAAGGATTACAAACTCAAATAGAGATTACAAACTCAAACGGAGTTTTTAATAACAAGAACTCCAATTTATTTAACAAATCAAACCTTGGCGGCCAACCAGATAGATAGGTAGATAGGTAGATATAGCATAACAAAACATATGCTAAAACCTAAAATTGGTAGAATTGTCGTAGTTCTGTAATTCCTGGGAGGAAAATGACATCAATGGTGTTAAAAAGTCTTTGGTGCTGAAAAATCACTGACAGGCACACCAGGCCTCTTTCTCACGAGAGATTGGTGCACAGACGGTTCAAACTTCTGAAAAGTCACTGCTCCTTACACATTGCCCTTCCTGAAGGAGGCTGGATCCCACCCTGCTTCTGTGTTTGTTTTCTACCTGTAGGGTCGTTTCCATGAAAAGGAATATCAGATATCTCCTGACTCTTCAAACAGGACTGCCATACGTCCGGGCTTTCAAAGGTGGAACTGACGTCCGGGTGGGGAAGGTGACACATTGTCCTGGATCTTAGGCAAGTCAATCGAAAAATTGCAGGTTTTTTGGCATTTTTGTTTAAAAGAGCTCAACAACTTTGGGGTTAGTCTAAAAAAAAAAAAGCGCAATAATTTTGGGGTGTTCCTAAATAAAGCTCAATAACTTTCGAGGTTGTCAGAGCCTGCATCACATCAGATAGATATTAGCCTCTTCTTGAAATACGGCAACCCTGCTTTAAGGTGATATGCTGCTGCTTTAAATGTATATTGTGGGGGGGGGGGCCGCACAGAATGGAAATAGCCAGAGCTACACATCCTTAATCACATTCTGGCATTTGCCACAGAAGAAAGCGTTGCCCTGCCATGGCAACAACCGGATCCCACCACAGGAGGGCGTATTGAAGCTGAAATTGTCACAGTGCAGAGACAGTTAACAGTGCCAGTTTTTCAATGAAAGCACCACAGGAGAATGAGCTTGGAGAGGCCATCTGATGCAGTCTCAACTGTTCGAAAGAGAGAAAATATAACCATTGCTGCGTCTTGTATAAATTTTTGGTTTTCCAAAGGCACATGTAGGGCAAACAACTAGAATGGGGTCCAAAGACTCTCCTTGGGAAATTAGGTTAAAAAAAGGTATCACTTTCCTTTGCCACAATCCTTTTTCACTGGCCTCAGTGTATTGTCCAGCATTCAGGGGTGGTTTGACCATTAGGCTAGATGGGGGGGGGGCACTGCCCCACCAGCCTCAGTCAACCCTCTTACTTGCAACCACTCCAGAGGATTGTAGTATCAGCTAAGTCTCTCCCCTCATTTCTAATACATTTTATTCCATTTTGAAAACTTAAAACACATTAACTTCAAATTCAGTATACATTTCGATTTCAAAATAAGCAGGGTGACTTCCCACCCTAACCTTACTGTGGTGTTTTTGTTTCCACCCATAATCTGCTGCATTTTATGTCAAACCATATCTAATAACATATTTCCTCTGTTACACTTATTGCCATTCTTAATCCGCTGCTCATAATTCAAATCCTTTCAAAATTCATTTGGCTACAGTTCTTTCTCAGGTATTCCAAAAAGGGTTTCCATTCTTCAATATAAACTAAGTCAGCTAACTTTCAACGTTGCCCCTTCTAGAAATAAGCAAGGATGATGATGGGGAATTCATTGGTTCTGCCTGTCATAGGCTCTGGGCTCCACCTCCGGTTTGGAGCCTTGTTCCCCCAAAGGTTCAAAGAAGGACAACCCAAATTATCAAGGGGGATGAAGCGACTCCCCTGTGAGGACAGATTATAGTATTTTGGGCATGATAGAAGCGCATAAAATTATACATAGCACAGAGAAGTAGTTATTTTCCCTCGAAATGCTAGAACTTTGGGGACCCAAAGAAGCAGAATGTTGGAAGACGCAGGACAGGCAACAGAAATTCCTGCATTCCAGGGCGTTGGGCTAGATGACCCTTACGATACGATAATCGTTATTGTCATTGTCCCATACAGAACAACAAAATTGAAAATCTACATCAGACATCCAGAAACCAACAAGCCTGCTACCCCAGCTATCCCAGCCTGGTTAGTAATAATAATAATAATAATAATAATTTCTTATTTATACCCTGCCCATCTGGCTGGGCTTCCCCAGCCACTCTGGGCGGCTTCCAAAAAAATATTAAAATACTGTAATACATCAAACATTAAAAACTTCCCTAAACAGGGCTGCCTTCAGATGTCTTCTAAAAGTCTAGTAGTAGTTGTTCTCTTTGACATCTGGTGGGAGGGCATTTCACAGGTAGGGCACCACTACCGAGAAGGCCCTCTGCCTGGTTCCCTGTAACTTGGCTTCTCGCAGTGAGGGAACCGCCAGAAGGCTCTCGGTGCTGGACCTCAGTGTCCAGGTAGAACGATGGGGGTGGAGACGCTCCTTCAGGTATACTGGGCCGAGGCTGTTTAGGGTTAGCCCCCTAAAAACTCTGATACCCCATAATTAAATACAATATACTCCCATAGAGACTACCTTACACTTCGTTTAAAACCAAAATCACATTTGAATAGAAACTGTTTCTCAGGCGGCTAGTCCTAGTCTTCGTAACCCTGTACCTTCTTCCAGAAGGCAGAAGCTGAAAGAGATCATTTCCGGGGTGCGCACTATCCTGCACTATCTCTGCAGGTTTCTTATGGCACCTGGAAGCACAGATTTGAGCCAAGGTGGGGAAAGTGCACCCAATTATTCTCTCCACAGTCTTTACAACCCTGGACCCTTGGGCTCCCCTCCAACTCTACAATGATTCCTTCTTCACAAACCACAGAGTTAAACTATGGAATTTGGTCCCAAAAGAAGCAGTGATGGGTCACCAAGCTGGATGGATTTGAAACAGGCTTAGGCAAACCCATGAATGGTATCAAGAGCTGCTTGGGAGGATGCTTATGAATGCCAGTGACTGGAAACAGCTGGGGAGGGGGAGAGATGTTCAGGGCCTGCTTTTAGGCTAACCATGGGCATGTGGCTGGCCAGCAGGGGTGCCAACTTGAACAAAATGTTGGGGGGCCCAGTTAAGCCCCGCACCACATGATCAACCACAACACACACAGCATTTGAATGCCAGTGCCCATCAACTTTGAGGGTCCAAGGCCCCCTCAGATAGTTCATGGCATAGCTGTCAACTTTCCCCCTTTTTAAAGGGAAATTCCCTTATTCCGAATAGGATTCCTCGCAAGAAAAGGGAAAAGTTGACAGCTATGGTTATGGGCAGGGAAGCAAAGGGACCTCAGCCCCTAGGAGTTAGCTCCTATGTTGGCCACTGTGAGAAAAGGATGCTGGAGATTGAAACTTGAGATTGAAAAAAAAGAAGAAGCGAGAACTAAGGCCACATTCATGACATGCCTTTATAGCAGTACCACGCCACTTTAAACAGCCATGGCTTCCCCCAAGGAATTCTGGGATCAGTAGTTCATTAAGGGTTCTGAGACATTTTACAAGGCCCCTGTTCCCCTCCCTAGAGCTACAGTTCTCAGAGTTCCCTGTGAAGAGGAGTTGATTGTTCATCCACTTTGGCAATTGTAGCTCTGAGGAGGGAGAGAAGAGTTTCCTAACGACTTTTGGCACCCTTAACAAGCCACAACCCCAGAATTATTTGGGGGGAAGCTATGACTGTTTAAAGTGATATGATACTGCTTTAAATGTACAGTGGTACCTCGGGTTACATATGCTTCAGATTACAGACTCTGCTAATCCAGAAATATTACCTCGGGTTAAGAACTTTGCTTCAGGATGAGAACAGCAATCGTGCTCCAGCGGCGCGGCAGCAGCAGGAGGCCCCATTAGCTAAAGTGGTGTCTCAGGTTAAGAACAGTTTCAGGTTAAGAACTGACCTCCGGAACGAATTAAGTACTTAACCCGAGGTACCACTGTATGGTGAGATTGTGGGCTAAGAGAAACCCACCCCTGGTACCCTTCTTTGTGGTCCCCCAGTTCCCCTTTTGCAGAGAGTGAGCCTGGCGCCATTGCCCCTTCAGTGGGATTTTCACTCTACCCCTCCCTATTTCCACAGTCTTCCTGGGTTGCCATGCCGTGTGCAAAGGATGAGTTCTTGGACGAGCTCTTGCAAGAGTGCGTAGCCTGCAATGTCACATGTCACCCGCGCCCATTTCAAGGATGTGCCGATGCCTGCAGTGAGTGTCCTGGGAACATGTGCTGTTTTGTTTTATTTTTTAAGTTGCAATATTTGCGTGCCTCTTTTCAACCATGCTGCTCCCAGATCCTGGAATCAGATCAGCTGACGTCAGTTGCTGCATTCCCCTTGCAATGGCAGCTCAGAAATAGCTTTTGATGGTCCTAGAGAAAGATAATCTCTCCCGGCTCCTGGCTCGCTTTCCTGGAAAAATGGTGGTACAATTTTTTTAAAAAAAAAAAATAGAGAGAAAAAATAGGATGTTCATTTGCATAAAATTTGCACAAAAATTGAATATGTTAATTTGAAAGCTTAAATGCAAAATTAGTGACTATGATTTAAGATTGCATTTATCTGTCCTGGAGAAAAGGGCGGCCAGGTGAGCTGTGTGTTTTGCACAACCTGCTGTTCAGGTGCTACTAACCTTTGATGGGAAGCTTGCCCTCCTTTCTAAGGGGTATTTATTGGTGTTGCCAGACCTCCAGTCTGACCTGAAGTCTCCAGGTGTGCCTGGCCCCCTGTAGATGTCAGGTGGAGGTGAACCTCCAGGTGGACAAAAGTCCCTTTAATAATAATAATACATATTATTAAGAAGACTTACATGCAGCTTGCAAGCTTACAAAGCCCAGCAGGAGCCAGCTACAAATTGTAGCATACTTGGAGGTGGGGAAGTGCCCCCCATTAACTTCCATCTCCAGAGCCCATCCTGTGACATCACCAGGGGCCACCCTAGCTCGGAGGTTTGGGATGTGAAACCTCAGGGTTTGGGATGCTCCTGATTTGACAACTCTAGTATTTATCTTTTGGCCAGCCTTGGACGGGACAGCCCTTCAAATAGGGAGCTCCACCAAGTAGGAAAGAAGCTCTAGGGTTGGAGAGGGAGTGTTTTCATCAGAGTCCTCTTCCAGAGTCCACCAGATGTTCCCACTGGTGCTCAGCCTTGGTCAACATACCGGTACTTCCCAAAGGGAGCTTGTTGCAGCAGGAGCGGGAGACACCCATAACTTTTCACCAGCCTGATTCATCTCTGACTCTCAGCCTACTCTCCTGAGTCAGCTTCTGCTTCTGGACTTTGCTCTGCCACAGGCTCCCACAGCTCACTAAGCCCTCTTACCTCTTCAGTTTCCCATACCTCATCCTCCCAGTCTCCTCCCTCTTCTCCAGTGTGGTGTAGTGGTTGAGAGCGGTAGATTCGTAATCTGGGGAACCAGGTTCGCTTCCCCGCTCCTCCACATGCAGCTGCAGACCTTGGGCTAGTCACATTTCTCTGAAGTCTCTCAGCCCCACTCACCTCACAGAGTGTTTGTTGTGGGGGACGAAGGGAAAGGAGAATGTTAGCCGCTTTGAGACTCCTTCGGGTAGTGATAAAGCGGGATATCAAATCCAAACTCTTCTTCTTCTTCCTTGTGACCACTCATTGTCGTCCCACCACCAATCTCGGGGATCTGAGCCTTTGTCTCTTGGGGGTTCCCCAGATGGTAGCTCCCACTACTCCTCAGTGCCCAGCCAGTCCATGACATCTACCTTGGGTCAGTCACTAACCAGCCTAACCAGCTTCACAGGGTTGTTGTAAGATTCAAGGAGGCGGCGAAGAACCACGCACCCCCCCTTGAAGGAAAGGTGGGCTATAAATGCAATTCAATAATAATTTCCAGAGCAAGAAGCATATTTTCTTTGTTTGAAAAGGTTTTAATCGATCGGTCTAATGGCTAATTGAATATAGCTGCAACCCTAATTGGAATTGGCATGGGTTACGGAGCTCATTTACGAAGAGGGATGTTGAATCTGCGACTCTCCGTGTATTTTGAACTACAACTATTATCATCCCTGACCACGAAGGTTGGGGTTGACAGCAGCTGGAGTCTAACCACATTGGGAGTGCCACAGACTCCCCCATCCCCGTCACAACAAAATATTATAATGAGCTAATTTATGAAGCCCATAAAAATAATCACGATCCCTATTTATCACCACTTATTTCTGACAACAAGCGCTTTGCAACATCTGAAGGGCGCGTCAGCCGTGCTTGGTGGATGCAGGCTGATTTAACAGCTGGCAATAGGTGCAAAAAGCTTCACGGAATAAGGTGAACCGGCTGGCAAGCCAGATGCTCCAGCAGTTCAGTGGCGAGAGGAGAGCAATCCCTCTTCCAGCTTTCGCCAGCCTCAAGGATGCTGCTGTTCCCATGGCAACATGAGCTGGTAGCCAATGAACTGCAGGCGGGCCCAAGATTGGACCGGAGAAAATGCTGACTCGTGACTGGAGCATCTTGCTCGTTATTTATTTAATACAATGGATGCAAACCCTGTTTTGTCTCCTTCTCCTCAGGTTCCATGGACTGCAGCAAACATGAGGGCTTCTACTATGACCGGCTCCTGAGGCAGTGCTTCAGTTGTGTTAGTCTCTGTGGGCAGCACCCCAGGGAATGCAACCCTTTCTGCAAAAGTAAGCGTCTGGGATGAATGGGCCACATTAGAGCTGGACAGCAGGGTTTTCCTCACTGGATTCTCAGCCCCAGATGATACCTCCAGGCATAGAGTGTTCCCCCTCAGAGTGTAAATACAGCTCAACTCCTTCCCGCCCCGCCCAGACGCAACACTCCAGAATTAGGTTACAGAGCTTCTGTGTTGGAGCATGCCTGTATAAACCAAAACGTTGGGGGATAAAGGACAGAATTCTATGCTGCTGCGAAGATCTAGTGTACGCTATGCCTTTAAAGCACATTTGAGGCACATCCTTCCCCTCAAAGAATTCTGGGCACTGTAGTTTGTTAAGGGTTACTGGGAATTGTAACTCTGTGAGGGGGAAACTACAGTGCGCAGAATTCTTTAAAGGTATAGCGTGTACGGCGGATGTGCCAACACACCAGGCAGATTGGGGGTGGGGGTGGGGAATAGTGTAATGTGTGTGTACAAAGTAAGATTTAGCTTTTGCCTCTGGCCCTGTCCACCACTGGCCCGTGGCTCTCGGGAGGTTTCCCAGCACAGAATGTGGCCATTGGGCTGATAAAGGTTCCCGATCCCTGCGTTAGGCATTGTGCACAGGGTGTTCACCAAAGCTCCATGGAGGATTCCTGCTAGATGAGCAGCTGTTGACCTTGTTGCCCCTCCACTGACTTTCAGAGGATGCTGCACCAGCAGTGGCTGCTCTCCAGGGTGTCCAGTGCAAGATGGACAGTGCGTGTGACCAGCGGATGGTCATCTACATGGTCTTGGGCATCTGTCTGTGTACTCTGCTCTTCTCCTTGCTGTTGACTTGGGTCCACTTTAGGAAATGGGTGGATGCGGCGATCTGCCAAGCCGGTACCATCGCTTGCCGGAAAGGAAATGACAGCCCCAAAGGTAAATGCTTTCTAACATTTGAGTTCAGATTTCTCAACCCACCCCAAATGCAGAATCCACATTGTCCAGCATAGAATCGGGTCAGATCTACAGATGCATCAGAATCAGGTGGTGGGAGGCGATGAAGGACTCGCTCACAAATTTATTGACAGCTGCACGAGTTATTATAGCTAGGAAGTGGAAGGGGCAAGCAGAATATAAAATGGAAGAATAGTATAGAGATGTGGGATATAGCTATTAACGATAAATTAACATGTGCCATTAAGGTAAGACGGTGGCATATGCAGGAGGAAAGATTTTGAGGAGATATGGAGGGCGTTTGTAGAATTTGTACTGTTAAAATGGAAAGGGGTCAAACTGTCCCAAGAGGTGTTGAAGTTTTGGGAGGTTGGATAGTTACAATGGAATGGTCTCAGTGGTGGGGTGCACATTTTTATTCTTATTTATTTATGGTTATTACTTTGTCAAGATAAATAAAATAAAATAAAATAAATCAGGTGGTGGGGAGGACTGTACGCTTTAGATAAGTAGGTGTGGCGATCACATTGGCATATGCTCCTCCTATTTTATTTTTTTTAAGCTTTCCCCGCAAGAGGAAAAGCAGAGTGTAAAGTTGGCTGAGTTAGAACTCTTAACTGCAGTGAGGTTTGTCTGAAGAATGTTAAGAACTATGATTCCCCACTGAAGTCTAAAGGAGCACAGTCTACTTTCAGACCTCAGCATTCTGCTTTATCAAAGGTTGTGTTTATGCCGCAGTAAACTGTCCTGGTCTAAGGATGTAACCCACAGTAAATTAATCTATTAGTTTAATAGAAAAGCTGGCATTAATTAATTTTTTTGAAAGATTAAATATTTGCAAAAAAAATGTGAGATGCACAGGACAGAGAACACTTTCATCTGTTCTGACAAACATTAACACCCTCCCCCCACCCAATAAATAATAATTTGGTTATACCCCACCCACCCCTTTTATAATTGTTTAGCCATATGTGGATTTCTGTATTTCACTAGTTTAAGTGATCAAGTGCCTATGAGAAATCAAACAAATCTCTTTCAATAGAGGACAGCCCTAAAAACACACACACACTCTCTCTCCTGTGCCAAGAAAAACTGTATAAATTATTTAACCCACTTAAAAACATGCTCGCTTGTTTCCTGCTTCTGCTAAGCCAGGGGGACTTTGCAGGAAACTATGAAGATAATGGAAGCCCCACACTCCCATCTCCAAAGCACACACTCACCACCAAAAACCTTCCCTAGCCCACACCCCATCTCCTCAGACCTCCCTGGTCTACAATTTCCAAGTATGTCTTTGCCACCAGGACTTGGAACCTTTCCCAAAGCAAAATTCAGGCTTCGTAGGCTGCTGGATTCCTCACTCAACGGTGGCTTGCCATGTGTAGGGTTGCCAGGCCCAGACCCTGAGATTTCAGAGCACAAACCTGAGATCTAGAAGCAGCCTCCGGTGGTGTCACATCCGTGAACCTTGGAGATGGAGGTTAATTGGGAGGGGGAAATGGAAGAAGGCAGTCAACACACACCCAGACTTTCTGTGCTATGATTCACAGTCGGTTCCCGCTCGGCAGAAGCTTGCAATATGCATACACATACACAGTCTTCTTAATACTAATTATTAAACACACTCTGGTGCCAGCCCTCCACATGCCACCTGGAAGAAGCCAGGCAAACCTTGAGACTTTGGGTGAAGCCTGGAGGCTTGCCAACCCTAACACCATGCCATTGGCTCTTCTCATTTACATTTTCAGCCTCATAGAGGCCTTTTCCCCCCAATGCATTTGTCTTTTATCTATGGCATTGCTATTTACTGCATTCACAGCTCCTTGAGGGAGCTCGAGGGAGCGTTCATGGTTCTCTCTCCCCCTGTCCCTTGCCAATCATATTCCCGCAAGATTGAGGGGTAGGTTAGTCTCGAGAGATCATGACTGGCCCAAGGTCAGCCTCTGAGCTTCGTGGCTGAGTGGGGACTTGAACCCTGATCTCCCAGATCCCAGTCTGACACTCTCAGGTGCTGTACCACACTGGTCTTCAACTGGAAGGAAAGATTCCACAAGTAGGCTATGCCACAGGTCGCCGCAACAACCACCCCTTTATCTCCCCTCCACTTTTATTTTCTTACTTTTTAAAATTACAGTGATGGGGAGAGAAAGGAAAAAAACAGAGGAAAATACCATTCCACCTAATGCTCAGGCTGGGGGTGCCATTGTTTATGTAGTCAAAACAGCATTGCTCGTGCACAAGAGGGAGTTTGGGGAGTGGTGAAACCCCCTGGTTTGCAGCAGCGCAAGAAAGGGAAGGAACACCCCCCTCAAAAAAGAACCTTCACGCTTCAACATTTTATTATAGGTTCCAGCTGTGCAGCTAAAAAAAAATATGGCACTAGTATGTGCTCTACAGGGTTAGGCTTTGACATTAATTCTTGCTTCCCTGTGGAGAAGTTCTGTGAAGGGGCAAGGGCTCTCCCAGGCTGGAAAGCGATTGGTGGGGGAAATAGGGGCAATTTCAGGATCAAATCAGAAGCAGGGATGGCTTTTGTAAGTCCCTGGAAAATAGGGAGACTTGGGAGGGCATGCCTAGCAGTTAAAACTGGCATAAAACCAATAGATGTACCCCAAGCAGTGAAAGGTATTGTTTAGCGCACACTGTTCTGCCTCTTAAGCTCAGGACAGTGTGAAAGATTCTATTCTGCCCCCCAAACCTCACAGCAACCCAATAATTCTCTCACGCCTTTTCCAGCCTCCTCAGATACGCTTTGTGCACTGTGTCATCCATTCCACTCTGTTGTTTCTTCTTTTGGTGTGGAGGCCTCAGCAAATGCCCAGCTGGATTGCCTTCTGGATGGATTATAAATATAATGGGTAAACACGCCCTCCAATGAAAATAGGGATGTCCTATTTAATAATACAGTGGTACCTCAGGTTACATACGCTTCAGGTTACAGACTCCGCTAACCCAAAAATAGTGCTTCAGGTTAAGAACTTTGCTTCAGGATAAGAACAGAAATCATGCTCCGGCGGCATGGTGGCAGCAGGAGGCCCCATTAGCTAAAGTGGTGCTTCAGGTTAAGAACAGTTTCAGGTTAAGAACGGACCTCCGGAATGAATTAAGTACTTAACCTGGGGTACTACTGTAATAATAATAATAATAATAATAATAATAATAATAATAATAATAATACCCCACCCATCTGACAGGGTTGCTCCAGCCACTCTGGACATCTCCCAACATATATAAAAACATAATAAAACATTAAACATTAAAAAAAACCTTCCCTGTACAGTGCTGCCTTCAAATGCCTTCTAAAGGTTGTATAGTTAGTTATCTCCTTGGCAGAACCACATACCCTCCAAAATTTCTCCAATGAAAATAGGGACCCATAACCTCCAATATTTCTCTGATGCAAAATAGGGATGTCCTAAGGAAAAGTGGAACATTCCGGGATAAAACCAAAAACCGGGATGGCTTCTGTAAATCTGGGACTGTCCCCGGAAAGTAGGAACACTTGGCCTGGATAAATAAAGGCCCAAACCTCATGCAGTGATTTTCATGGCTGAGTTGAGATTTGAACTCGTGTCTCCATGCTTCTTACCTGATACTGCCTGCTACACTACACTGGCAGCTTCTGGGAAGACTCCCACTTTAATGCACATGGGCTTATTTTTCAGAGCATCTAATGGAAGCAGGGAGCGTGGGGAGCGGATCCAGCGGCAGCCAGACACCAGAGCCCATTGAAACCTGCGGCTTCTGCTTCCCTGAAGCAAGCCCTGCCGTTCAAGAAACCAGGGCCCACAGGACTTACCAAGCCGGGATGGAAGGGGGTCCCGCCGTGGCAGGGACTGCTGGCACAGGGAGTATGGGAACCATTCCTACCCCTGAAGATGGTCACTTCCAAATTATCTGCTCTCCCTCGCAAGAAAAGATGCAGGTGAATTGAGATACGGGGCAATGAGATACTACAGGACCAGAGCAAAGCTGCGTGAATTTTCCAGGTTCTTCCTCCACACAATTCCCCTGGGAATGCCTCCTTACACAATCTGCAGAATCCAGCAGGTAAAACAATTCCTGGACTCAGCCACTTCAGGACTGCAGGTGGCATCGATTTGCATGTCTGAATTCTACCCCCCTTGGAAAGACCTCCCCGCATATAGAAAGCCAGGGCTTCAGGAGTAAAGAGTTTTTTAGCCTAATCTTCTCTCTTGACATACCTGCTATTTACATTAACAGTTAGGAAGTCTTTCCTGCTCTCCTCTCTGCACATGTTCTAAATCAGCAGTGGGCATGACATCCCAGGGGGAAAGCCCTTCATTGACTTTCTTTCAAAGCAGAACAAAAACCAGCAGCTAGTGAAGAAAGCCTAATTCTTTGTCTGTTCACAGGAAAAGTATTGAGAGCGCTTGGATGAAAGATCACGTTTCTACTGACCCCGATTTCAAATAAACATGCCTTACTTTCTGCAATACGCGCCACAGCAATCATTCACAGGTATATAAAAATCAGATATGCCTACAGTGTTTATTTTACACACCATTTTTTCCTCAAAGGAGTAGTGCACATGGTTCCCCTCCTCATTTAATCATTTCCCCAAGCAATCTGAGACTCTGCAGGCATGCCTGCCTTTGCTCTTCCCACTTCATGCCTCCCTTGGTTCTGGGAGACCAGGGAAGAGGGGAGCTTGTCGCAGCAGGAGTTGGAGGCAACCTGGCTTCCTCGCCAGCCAGACTCATCTCTGCCTCTTGGTCTCCCTCCTTTCCTGCTTCTGCTTCCATTTCTGCATCTGAACTTCTCTCTGCCACAGACTCTCCCATCTCACTAAACCCTGTTAGCTCTTCAGCTTCTGACACCATCTCTTCCCAGTCTCCTCCCTCTGACCACTCATTAACATCCCGCCACCAATCCCCAGACTCTGAGCCTTCTACCCTTGGGGGTTCCCCAGCTGGTTCCTCGGCGTCCAACCAGTCGATAACACCCTTGGGGTTCCTTGCACGATTCTATGATTTCAATGGCACTCACTTGCAAATCCTGCATGCTTAGCTCTGAAGCTGAAAGGCTTTTTTTAAAAAAAACCTTCCCTAAAGAGTGGCATGAAATGAGCCAGCTTCAATAGGACTGCTAATAAATCCCATCACAGCTACATGGCAGGCTTTTCGCCATCCTGAAAAGTATACATCAGCTCAGAGTCATTTTGCCATAGAAGGCTTTACTGTACTCAGGCATCCCTTGGTCTACATCTCCCTAGATTTCTTGCAAAAGCCTAAGAAACCTACTGGATAGGCGGATTCCCAGGAAAATGGTTGCACAACACTTTGCACTGGGGCCCAATTAGGCATGCCTATTTGAAATGTTTTGTGAGTGCGGAGAGCTACGATCACTGCAAAGGCTCAACAATCTCAAAAGCTTTTTCGAGAGGCGGTGGAAAGCAGCTGCGGAGTTAGAGCAAAAACGTGATGTCAGAGGCAGATGAGTATAGCTTAACAAGCAAACGCCTTTCCTTGCCCTCCAAAAAGCAGCTTATGAAGTACAGAGACGTAGGAACATTGGGAAGATCCCTGCTGAATCAGGCCAAAGGCCTATCTAGTCCGGCAGTCTGTTCTCACAGTGGCCAGCCTGATGCCTCAATTGAAAGTCTGCAAGCAGGTCATGAGTGCAGCCCCACTCTATGGTTCCCAGCATCTGGTATTCCCAGCCACTGGGGAAGGAGCGGTTCCCCCCCAGAAATGGGAAACTTGAGGCGGGCCTGGGGAGATCAGGACAGACTGTCGGAATGTTTTGTACGGAGGTGTTGAAATGGCGTCTGTCTACTTTTATGGCTCTTGGATGAGTGTAAAATCCACACAGAATATAACAACGTTTGTCTTCAACCTGCTAGTGGAGATTATCAGAGATCACAAAGAAAGGAATATATGATAACAACAAGAAGATGAGGAAAACAACAAAGAGAAGATTGAACAGAACTGTGAATATTATTTTGACAGAACTGTGTAATTAAAGCAGCAGCAGCAAGCGAGATGATCGGATCCCTTTCGGAGCTCGAAGCATGGGTACCCCCAACAAAAATTTAAAAAATTTGGCTGTGTAATTTGGAATTATTGTGATTTGGAATTAATGTGATGTGATTGGCCTGTTAATAAAAATTATTTTAAAAAACAAACAAAACAGAAATGGGAAACTTGTAATCTTTCAGGTGTTTTAGCACAACTGCTCCCACCCTCCCTGTCCATATTGGCTGGGGCTGATGGGAGATTATTATTTTAATTGCCAGGAGCCAAAGTCAGCAAAGAAAAACATGGTCTCAGAGAAGTCAACTCTTTATTCAAGAAACCGAAAACAGCGTAGGCCTAGCGATCTCACCAACTCTTCCCAGGAGGTCTTGCTCCCACACGGCAGCCGAGAGGACCAAAGGCCCCTTGCTTTCTCAGCATCAACTAGGACTCCTCCTCTCCAGGGTCTTTCCCACAGAGTCCCAGGCTGCACCTGTGCCTTCTTCATTTCTCTGCAAGTTCTAGGAGAAGGGTGTGTGTGGAGAGCTGGTTCCAGCCACGGCAAGGGAAGATGTGGATCCCTGTATCACTCTGTCCCAACCCCGCACCCCAGGGAGGAGATTTAGAATGAACACACAGCTGGAAAGCAAAGGGTTATTCCCCCCCCCCCCTTTATCAATCCAGTCTTCTATGGCTTCCTTTCTTGACTGGGGTAGGAGCCCCATCAAACACAAATCCCTCCACATATATTGAGACTGTCAACACATGTAAATCGCTTCCAATACTTGGAAGTTCATTATAGTAAACAGGAGTGGTTTTTATGGCCGAAAGCGGGCCACGCCCCAGTCACCACCAGCACATCGCCAACTACGTACGGCTTCTTGGGCTGAAATGCTCCCCAGCAGAACAAAGACAAGTTGATCCATCAGTTGTAAATAAAGCCCATTCCCAGCCTGCCCCTGACAGCAAGCAGAAAGTAGCGTTGAGACCGACCGACCCGAGATGCTATTTAATTCAGCATCCGCTCGCCCTCTCCCTGGTTACCAGGCAACCGGAGCAATAGCACTGCCCATGCATGTGAGCGGATGTTAGGATGGCAACTCTTTCTTCCAGCGCTCACTGTGCGGCGGGCTGGAAGGAGAAGCCCACGATGCTAAAAGAGACAATGCAGCCTGTATTGTCCGAATTTCAAATGGGCATGGCTTGTTGTCAAGAAGTGCTTTCAAAATAATGATAAACTGGGGGGGTGGGGGGGTGGAAGAGACTGAGCTAAATATCTCTTCTCCACCACCTGCATTTGAAAAGCACAACATAAACAGAAGAGTTGGAACATAAAAAGGCCAAAAGGTAACCTCAAATTAATTAAAGCATGCTTATAAAAAAAGGGATTGCACAATATATTTTAAGGGTGGGTTGTTGTTTTTAGGGTGATCTCGCTAAAGAGACCCATTGGAAGATGACAAATAGTTCTCCTTCTTCCATGTTATGTCTGATATTGGTTCACATTCGCACCATACATTTGAAGCAGCATCAAACCACTTTAAAGAGCTATGGCTTTCCCCAAAGGATTCCAGGAGGTAAGACTGCAGAGTTGTTAGGAGAGACCGCTATTCCCCTCCTAGAACTATGGTTTCCAGAGTAGTTTGACAATCAATCCTTCTTTGCGGGGAATTCTAGAACTTGTAGCCCTGGGAAGTGGAATGTGGCATCCTAGAATCATGGAATTGTTGAGTTGGAAGGGATCCCGAGGGTCATCTAGTCCAACCCCCTGCAATGCAGGAATCTCAGCTGAAGCATCCATGACAGGTGGCCACCCAATCTCTGCTTAAAAGCCTCCAAGGAAGGAGAGTCCACAACCTCCAAAGGGAGTTCATTCCACTGTCAAACAGCTCGTACTGTCAGAAAGTTCTTCCTGATGTTTAGTCAGAATCTTCTTCCTTGCAACTTTTATCCATTGGATCAGGACCTATCCTCCAGAGGAGAAAACAAGCTTGCTCCATCTTCCATGTGACAGCCCATTAGTTATTTGAAGATGGCTACCGTATCTCCTCCCTCCAGGGTAAACATATCCAGCTCCCTCAACCATTCCTCATAGGGCTTGGTTTCCAGCAGACCCTTGATCATCTTGCTTGCCCTCCTCTGCACTCATTCCAGCTTGCACATAACCTTAGTAAATTGTGGTGCCCAGAACTGGATTCAGTACTTCAGGTGTGCTCTAACCAAGGCAAAATAGAGTGGCATTGTTACTTCCCTTGATCAGGAAACTACCATATTTACTCGAATAATGTGCACCTTTTTTTGGCCAAGCTACTTCACGAAAATTAGGATGCACATTAGATTTGATGATGCAAGCAAATACTTTTTTGGCTTCAAGGTTTTGAAAATTGAGGTGCACATAAGATTTGCGTAAACACGGTATACTCCTGTTGATGCAGTCTAGAATAGCATTCGCTTTCTTTGCTGTTTCATCACACTGTTGACTCAGTTAAGCTTGTGGTCAACTAAGACTCCTAGATCCTTCTCACGTGTACTGCTGGCAAGCCGTCTTATGGGATGTGGGTGGCGCTGTGGCCTAAACCACTGAGACTCTTGGGCTTGCCAATCAGAAGGTCGGCGGTTTGAACAGGGTGAGCTCCCATTCCTCTGTTCCAGCTCCTGCCAACCCAAGCAGTTCGAAAGCATGCCAGTGCAAGTAGATAAATAAGTACTGCTGTGGCGGGAAGGTATTTGCAGCTGGTTATTCCTGGTTATTACACTGCAAGCATCAAGGATGTATGCAGGGGTTAATGATCACATCCATTTCTGCCTAAGCAATGATTTAAAAAATCAATTGTTTTGACATCTGAAAGTAAATATAGTGAGCTTGGAAGTGGAGAGAGATTCAACCACAAGGGGGTGCCATACCTCTATTATTATTTTTTCCACTTTAATGCAGCTTGAGCTCCAGTGTTGGGCAGGAAGCAGTAGGCCAACTCCTCTTCCACTGCAAGCTTGCTGCATTATTGAAAAGGAATAAGGAGGGCGGCATTACAATAATCAGCCAGCTCTCTAAGTCAGGGCATCTTTTGGGATTTCTACGTAATCTGTACACATCAAATGGTGATATGCACTTGAAAATAGCCCCAGAACCTCACATGAGGGGCTCCTAGTAATCTTTCTTAAATAGCACAGGGCTCCTCAAAACAGAGCTTTAAAAACTTGGACAAGGACATGATCTAACTTTGAATGGAAGTACCAATCTTACTTTATCTTCAGAACCGGAAATAAGAAAAGCAGCAGCAGAAATCCCCTTGTTCTCTTTTTTAATTCATCTTCCAAGAGCACGAGAAAACCCCACGAGACAAGCACAGGCCAGAGGCTCATGAGAATGGAAGCAAGTGTCTTACATTGGTCTGAGACACCTGAGTTGTACTCACCTCTTCCTAGAGAAATCCTTGTGTACTTCCAGCTCGTGCCAACGATCTGCTCTCATCGCACAGGACTGCTCTGCTTCTCCGTGTGCCGCAGGATCCCATTTTGGAGGGAACATGCAAAAGCTGGATCAATGAATTTACTACCCTTTCTCCCCCACCAAATGTTATGGGATCCAGGATCCATCTCGTCCAAGCTTCCACACCCTTCATCTGGTTTTTGCACCACAACACCCATCAGCTTCAGTCAGCATTTGTGCTGGCAGGAGCTGATGGGAGTTGTAGTCTAAAAAACAGCTGGAGGGCACCAGGGTGGGGAAGTTGGTCTGAATACACAGAACGCTTGTTCTACATGTGCTAGAAGACTGCTGAATTTGGTAACAATCTCTGAAAGCTGAATGGTTGGGTCCCCCCCCCAAAGGCTTTGTATAAATGATAGAATTGTTGTTTTAAAAGTAGGAAGCAGCCTTCAAAATAAAAAGTTAGGAGATTTTTATAGAAATTTAGCTGGCACCCCAGCACTATCAGCAGGCCCTTTAAAAGTGTTTCTTTACTCACATAAATGCGAAAGTGGTTGTAAATGGAAAAGAGGTTACAAAACCATTCACTCTCGCTATTGTGTACAGATCTTTCTTTTTTTAAAAAACCACACCCACCCACACCAAAAGCAGGGCTTTTTTGTTTTTTACTAGGCAAGAAAGCCCCTTTCTCCATAAGCAGCAAATCAAACGCAGCCCCACCTCTGGGTTATAAAATATACAGCCCATGTGGACTCCCAGCCAGTGTCTAGACAGTAAGTAGGGGGGAGAAGGAAGCAGAGGGTGGGGGGGAAGAACATAAACACATTTGTGACAAGGCAGAAGCAAGCAAGCTCCTGGGCTTTTGGGAGGTAATGACAAAGCCAGGAGGCTTTGTATACAGAATGGGAGTGATGTATGAGAAAATTAATATATCTGAGAGATAAGGGACCAATAAAAGCAGAGCAAGTGGGGAAATCCTTTGTTTACTTAGTGTCTGGTGTTGAGGCAGAGGTGTCCAATAGTTGAAAATTAATTGCAACAGTGGCACCCAGTTACCAGAGTTAGCAGATGGCAGGTTTCTCGATTCCAAGTGTCTCCCGAGTGCAGTATTTCTTTGAGAGGGTGGAAAAACACCCAACAACAACACCGTCCAGAGAATTCCAACTTAATTCACAGGTTCCCCGCCCCCCACAAAAAAATAAACAATCAAGACCACTTTTACAGTATAAACACGCCAATTCATTCATTTTACTGATGGTTGCAAATATGAATTTCATTCTCGTGGGGAGGGTGAACAAAAGGGTGTGGAAATTAAGAAAATAGCTATTTATAGAAAACAAAAAAAGGGGGGGGGGGGCTCAGACAGAAAAAGAATCAGTGCTGACACTTTTGATGAGCAGTCCCAAGGTGTCAGAAGGTTACCTGTGCAGTAGCAGCAGCAGGAGGAGGCATGCTGGGAAGCCTCGCATAGCATCGCGACTTCGGTTCCGCATTTCCGGACTTCCTTTTAATGCTTGCCGAAAAACAAAGAGCCCGGTAATTTCATACTGTATTTATTTAATAACTAAAATTCACAAATAAAAAGGTACTTGCAAAGTCCATATCATTGCGTCGTCCCAATTCTCCTCCATTTTACTGCTTTCAGACCCATAGGCATAAAAAAAATGGGCTTGGACTTTTTTTTTTTTTAATTATAACTGTTGTATGATTGGTCAGTTGGAGCTGAAGCACCAATGGAGAAGATGCTTTATGGAGATGAGAGTACAGCCCCCGGCCTTCCCACACACATTTTGGAGGAACGGAGGGAGATGTGCCAGCGCCTGGATTCCTCTGCTCCTATTTTCCCCACCCAGAGCAATCTTTGCGTTATTATATTTCTTCTTTCAAAGTCACTGACTGTAGCCTCTTTTACATTCCCCCCCTCTTCTGTCCCTGCAGGACTGCGTACACGATGGACATTGTTCGTTTCTTACTCCTCTAGGCCACGAGCCAGCGGCAAGCAGGTCCTGTCGCAGCTCAGTGCTAGATGTCGAATGGGTGTCTTTTCATTTCAGGTAGGTTTGTGTGTCTTTTCAGAAGGCTGCCATTCATTTCACTTCCTTTCATTTCTCTCTTGAGCTGCTGAAGAAGGCTACTCGTACTCCAGGAACTGTTTGTGATAGAACAGCAAATATCTGCAGGAAGATGACAAAAAGAGGAAGGACAAGGCACCATTTTAATGCTGTCTGCAGC
Source organism: Podarcis muralis (assembly GCF_964188315.1). Classification (NCBI taxonomy): domain Eukaryota; kingdom Metazoa; phylum Chordata; class Lepidosauria; order Squamata; family Lacertidae; genus Podarcis; species Podarcis muralis. Next base: position 45,598,352 of record NC_135668.1, read on the forward strand.
AGCTGACTGACTGACATTCCCATACAGCTCTTTCTCTCTCAGCCATGTTAAAAGCAGGACTATTTCTCACAAGGCAGGAATTATTCCAGGGAGGCAGCGACACTAGCTCTCCTTCGTGGTCATACTGTGAATCTCTAAATAATTTAAAGCAAATGACTCATCATGGTATGTGCCCATTCTATTCTGGATCTGCACTAGACTGCTTAATGCAGAGACTGGTCTAGTTTGGTACCCAGAAAGGAGGCCTACAGGACGAGGTCAGAGCTACACAAATGATGATGCTAAGCCAGTAGGGGGCACCCAGGTGGTTAACATCAGGCCATCAGGCTTCTGGTCTCTACAGTTAAGTTTCACTCTGGATAAATAACCAGCATTTCTCAAACCTCTAAAAGCCGTGGTACAACATTTCTGAATTAAAAACCAGCTCAAGGATTCACTTTGAGAGATACCGAGAAAGTAAAAAATGCCTGCCTTCGGAGGAGACCGTTCCCAAGATTTCAAATGAGTTCTTTTTTTAAAACTTGCAAGCTCACACATCTACCCTTTAAGCAAGCAGTGGGGAGAAAATGTCAGGTGTAATTAAGAAAACAGGAACAGGATGATGGGATCAATCTTATCATAGTCAAGAGCGTGGAATGCCAGAAGCGGAGGCAACTCCAGATTTCAAACTGTCATGCTTCTCCACCCCCACCCAATCCACCCCCCAAAATAGAATGCAGCTCTACAGTGATAAAGAACATCACAATATATTGCAGCCTTAACAACACCTAGCTATGGATAGCGGCAAGAATCATATGCCAAACCAGTTATAGGCCCTGGATGTGACATGGGAGAGTGGCAACCACTGGTGTCTTGTACAGAGGGCTTTGTATGTCACAGGTCTGCAAAGTGCAGCTTTCAGCTTTAATTTTTTAAAAAGCCAAACACACACAAAAATACAATTTCTATTGACATCAGCTGCAAAGACAAGCTTGCAAACACATGTGATCAATGTGCATCAGAGTCTTATTAACAAAAGGGGGCAGTGTATGACTTTTGGCATCTGGGGGCGTGGCTTCTGCATTCTTGACAAATTGCAGAGTTTATATATAGGGACCTTTATTAGGTTCCCTGAGCACAACCTTTTAAGTTCTGCCGAGTATGCAGTTTGGATTCTGCTGGACAAAACAAGCTCAACCCAAGACAACATATGTAAGGGAAAGGCGCTAGAATCCCCGCTGCCTGTCCCTTGTGAGTGTATCCAAAAGGTCAGCCTGAAATCTGACTGCACATGTTCCTCTCCATTTCTCCTCATCTGGAGTCTGCTGCACTTTACACTTCATGAATGTACCGAAAAGGAAATGATCGAAAATGGCATTTTATGGCTTAAACAGGAGGCTGCCCTCCTCTGTGTTTTGCTCGAGACGTACCCTTCGCTGTCTAGTACATCCTTAATGCTAGCCTTGGTGATGATGGCGTCGTCACATTTGAACCACTGGTCCTTGTGTTGCCGGATGAAGCTGGTATAGTGCCCGCTCTCCAGGGTTCCTTGGTGATTAACTACTGCAAACAAGGAATACCTGGTGGCAAAACAAGTTGGGAGAAAACACTTAGGACAAGAGGAAATGCAGCAGCTATTTCAATCAATGTTACTTGAGTCTTTATAAAATACTTGCAAAAGCGGGGCATATCCACAAGGGTGCTTCCTGTGCTCTGCACCCAGAACTTTGGGAAATGCCAAGCGTTTGAAACCAAAACTATAAGAACAACTATTAATAAGAGATATGATGTGGAATATAACTCTCAAAAGTCTCCTTGTAAGTAGTACACATTAGAAGACTTCAGCACTGACTTGTTAATCCATGCAAAATTAGGTCAGCACAGCACTAACTCTCCTACAGTGGCCAACTGAATGACTCTGGGAAACGCATAAAACAGGACATGGTGGCACAAGGTCTCCATTGTGTAAGGGGTCTGGGTCTTCAACTATGGGCTGAAGTAAATGGACTCAAGCATCTCACCCTCTGCATTGCCATTGCAGTTTCCAGAAATGGGAGCTGCTGCAGAGATTCTCTGATGACGCAATGAATTTTACTTGGGCCTAGAATTCCACAATAATATACCAAATTATCTCTAGAGAGAAGGTCAAGTTGTTGTCAGACTAACCTATGTGCTTGTCTGGTTTCATATCCCAGACTGCCTACCTGGCAGAAAATCAGCATTTTGCTCACCTGGCCGCACTAGACCCACCAACATTGATGCCTGGGTTGCTCCCAACATATAGCAGTTAAGAGGAATATTGCCCTTAAAGAATGAGGTGCTATTTCTTGCTATGGCTTCTAACGAACATTAATAAACTGAGGCGGCACACATTTTAAGTTAATTATTTTTCACAGCCCCCCCCCACGCTATGAGAGGCAACCTGTGAGGTGAATTATATCTACTGCAACAATTCTAAGCAATACAGATAATGCTTATTTGTAATAAGGTTCTCCAAAGAGCACAACCTCACATCCTGTATCAAAAGCAGTCACCTCTTTGCATTGTTGATAATGGGCTTAAAATGAGTTGGTTCCGAGTGGGATTAACATTGGCTACAATCCACAGCTAGGGAAGCACAGAGGCCAAGATTCATTTTACACAAAGAAGTATAACGATGCACCCAGCTTAGCCTGTCACTTGCAGATACCAGTCTCTACCCATTTACACTGCTTTCCTTTCACCTTTTAAATCTGGGAATAGCAGCTGTAGTTGCATTGCTCTGGTGGCTAACAGTGCAAACCCTTGCTTTAAAGGAGTAGGTCAGTCATTGGGCTAGTGCATGGGTGGGCAAACTAAGGTCCAAAGGCCAGATCAGGCCCAATTGCCTTCTGGATACGGCCCGTGGATGATCTGGGAATTGTCACGTGGATCGCCAGCACACGTGTTCTTTCCCTCTTCCTCACACGGCGATGCCGCCGCCTCCTCCCTCCCTCCTCCTGGCTTCTCCCTGCCCTGCCTAGAGGAAGGGGGCTGGGCTTTGTTGGCGCCAGCAGCAGTAGTGCTCAAGTGGCCGCTATTTTAAGCAGCCCCTCTCTGGAGATCTTTTGCACGCCGCTCATCGTCCCTCTGCTGCCGCCAGCCCCTGCCGCTCGCAAGACACAGGTAAGCAGCCACCGGGGCTTGTGATGCTCTTGCATCATCATTTTTTTTTTTCCAAAATATAGTCCGGCCCCCCACAAGGTCTGAGGGACAGTGGACTGGCCCCCTGCTGAAAAAGTTTGCTGACCCCTGGGCTAGTGGGTAGGCAATGGTGGTAGAGGCAGATACAGTACAGATGCTAAAATTGCATAGCTGATAGAAGGATTTGGAGCCAACTGTAGGATTTGGTAGGTGGCAATGGCAGAGGAGGCAAACGGAAAAGGAACAGAAGCAAACTGAAGCATAAGACCTAGCTCTTGGATTTTTATTATCAGGGCTGGTATATAATGCTACATGCTCAACACACCCACACCTTTCTACACCTCTGCAGGATACAGAACAGATTTCTAGTCCATCTCATCCAAGAGGGAGAGCCACAGAATTCAATACTACTTACTTATTATCATTGTTTAGACTATCTGCCGGCTGCTGGTACTGCCCATTCATTCTGCTCTCTTTACTACAGCAAAAAACAAAAAAACACACAAATATTCAGAATCATTTAAAAAGACAAAGGGTTGTAAATAGTTCCTTGGTTTCTCTCAACAGAGTAGATTCCAAACATTGATTTGTATTTATAAGGCGTACATCATATAAGAGGGTTAAAAAAATCTTCGTTCGTACTTATGAAGATGCTTCTCAAAAGGAGGCGGCAGGGGGCTTAATATAAACAGCCATCTGGAACTGGCATCACCTACCCATGTATCAACAGAACTTGGTGCTTGCAGTTCTAATAAAAAAAAACACCTATTGTGACTGGTGGGCTGTGTGGGAGGGTTTGTGTACTGCAAGGACCTGTACACCTCTCTCCACCTCTCCCTCTCCCCCCCCCTCTGTGTGTGTGTGTGTGTGTGTTACACCTTTCTGTATGATTTCTGCCATTGAGGGTTGCACAACTTAGGGTTGAGGATGGAAGGCATTGTGCTACATATGGGCAATACTTTACTCCCCCCCCACCCCGGAATGAATGAGAAATCATTTCCCTATACAGGCAGCCGCCCCCTGTTTATGCGGGGGTTCCGTTCCGAGGTACTGCACACGTTGGTGAAATCACAGATAACTGAAACCCATTGAAAAAGCCTGCAAACACTCAGCTACACCCCCACCCCGTCCCTGCACTGTCCTTTTAGTGACGTTTCACAGACATCTTTATGACGTTTCTGGGCCACTTCCAGGTTCACTGCAATGTGCGTATATTGTGTGTATTGAACGTGCATAAACAGGGGGGCTGCCTATACAGAGGAAACAAAGGAGCACTACCAGGGTGGGAATCAAGTCTACTCCTGGGCCCACAGTGATCTCAGCCAATCAGAATAAAGCCGCCTCTTAATCGGCAGGGCAGGGGGAGAAATCATAATGTGCCCATATGCTTCCAACGCTTGCTCTGCTCACCAAAGCTTTTGCCTTACAAAACTGAGATGGATAGTGAAGGCTAAGACCCTAGAACAGCCTTTGCCTACCTGGTGACCTCTAGATTATAGTTCCCATCCGCCCCAGCCAGCATGTTGACTTATAAACCACTTGCTGATGGAGAAGATGGGACACACTAAAAAGGGTAACACTGCTTCAAAAAAGAAAGAAAGAAAAAATCAAAGGTTTTACAGACAGGGGATAGAAATCCATGCCAATGCCCCATGGTAATTTTCAAAGGGACAATGCCAGATTTCAGACTGCCTATGTAAAAACTAATCAACGTAATGATTTTATTTTTTAAAAAAGCAAGCACAGGTAAGTGGAATGCACCTGACGTAACGAACTGTCTGATGAGGATATGTGTGTCTGGGAGCTAAAATGCTTGAGGCCAAAGTACAGCCTTTTTTTACTGGCCATGTTCCCTTATCATCTTTGAGGGAGGGGGAAGGACTGCTCCATATCCAGAATGTGGACTGGAGTCACATGGAAGCATCCTGAAGTTAAATTCTAAAAAGCACACAGTGGGTTTTCCCCAAGGCATTTGGGAAGATCTGTAGATGTTGGATTACAATTCCCATCAGGACAAGCCAGCATGGCCAATGGTCATGGATGATGGGAGCTGAAGTCAAGCTGCATCTGGCGGTCCACACACTAGCCACCCTTGTGGCCAATATAGGCCTCAATAGGTTCTCAGGGTGCTCTGTTATTATCATAGAATTACAGAGTTGGATGTTGTTTGTACTGTCTGGAAACAACAGATGCTGTAAGGGTGGAAAATATAGTTTTGCCCAATTTACACTCATTTAGATTTCTTCTTTTATGATAGGTAAAAGCAGTTCAGCAGGATGGCCAATGGATGGCTCTATCCACTCCAAACATGCCTCTCATATTATCCAATCACAATGATGTCCTATATTTGATGCTTTGCTAAAGAAAGGAGCCCTGGGAAGCCTTTTGTGTTGAGATCACCCATGACAGATTTCATGACAATCTAAGACTAAGGATACTTCTGTGTAAATCCCAAAACTGAAAGGAAGAGAAAATTAATCCAATTCTTCACTGAAAAGAAAACCTTAATTGCATTAGCTCTCTTTACACTGCTGAACCACACTTGCTCTTGTTCATTAGCATATTTTATGTTTTCGACTATGGCAATTGGATTACTCTGTTTCACCAGTGAAACTAATTAATAAAGCTCCCTGTGTAAGGGGTGGAGAAACCAATAATTTCAAACTTACGATAGATGTTAGCTAACATCTGAAATGTTATTTTAGTAAAATAGGAATAGGAACCCAAAGATTGATGTGAACTTAAGTATCAAAACACTGACTAGTTTTAAAATGCAAGGTTTCTACCCACTTCTGCAGGAAATGGCTTTGAAATTGTCAGTAGTAGACAACAAGTGTCAGCTGCCACTAAAAAAAGTTTAACTTTCACTTCCTATGGGCAAGTATATTTTGATGTGTCTAACAACGTATTAGCCTGAGCTTGTATGGCAGGAGTTATTTGTGAACATGCCTCTCCCTAAAGTATTCCAGCAAACAGAAGCATCAAGGAAGAGAGAATATATCTTGGTTAATTAGGATTAAAGCTAAACCAGGTATTCCACAAGTGGAAGTTTAGGTACTGATATTTTATTTAAATGACCTGAATGACATCTATGCCTTAAGGAAAGCGGGGGGAGCCGAATCAGACTCCTTTCAGTTCAGGAGTACTTTCACTTAATCAAGTTTTGAAATAAGTTTAAATTTCACCACCATAAAAACCCCAGTAACCAAATCACACTGCAACTAGTTTCCAACCGGAAAGCGACATTTACTCATTTCTTTCTGCGTGCTGTTCCACAGAAGGGGTTCCAAAACTCTTTTTAAGCCGTCTCCCCACACAAGAATGCTTTCTCACAAGAACAGGCCCTGGAACATACCTGGAGGCCATGAAAGGCGTCATGTCCAGCTCCAGCGGAAAGGAGACATATGTAGTGATCTTTCGTCTCAGTTTGGCTGAGTGTTCAAACCGCTAGAATAAAGAAATTAAGCATGACTTATGTAAGCACATCTCACTGGATAGTATCATTTCTTTCTACCCAAGTCAAACCAAGGGGCAGTGGGAGTAAACTACTGAAAAGGTGAGATCAAATGAGCAAGCTGCATTCTATTTCCACAATGTTTCTGTAGCGTCTCTTTTTCCAGCAGGAATTGTGACGGACGATAACAAAACACAACAGCCTATGTACAATTCAAGTCTGTGCAACAAAGCGTACAGACTTGCAATACACAACCTTTAGCATGCAAGGAAAGATGATACATCTTTAAGATCTCAATCATTAGGTCAATAATGACAATAATTTGAATTTATCGCTTATCAAGTGCCAGGGCCAGCAATCCAAGTTTCACCCATTCAACAAGCTGGTAAGAAGTCTTTCACTGTAATCAAGCATCTGTTTCATCTCAGATACACAGGTCAAGGAGATGAGAGCCAGTGGCGAAGCTGCATGCTCTGGCACCGGGGGCGTAGAACAGGCAGGGGCATGGCTGGTGTGTGTCCCGGGGGCGTGGTGCTCGGCACGGTGGGGGGTGCACGGCGCGTGTCCGAGGGGGCGGCCGCAATAGTACCCCCCTCCCCGATAGTGCCGGGGGCGATGCGCTCCCCCTTCCCCTCCGCCAGTGACAAGAGCAGCACCGGCTTCATAATACGAGTCTTGGGAATAGAACAGACGGTTGGTCTGCCATTCACACGTTTGTGTAGATGCTTTTCCCGTTATGAATATTAATGAGCAGGTTGGATTACTGCAATGATCTTTGCTTTTGAAAATTCTACAGAAACATCAGCTGGTCCGGAGTGAGGCAGCAGGAGTTTTGTTGAGTATCAGCCCTTGGGAACAAGCAACGCTCAACTGACCTGCAGCTGCATTGGCTTCCAATTTGTTTCTGGGTACAATTCAAAATCCTAGATTTTAAAGCCTTAAACTGGACACAGGATAACTTAAAGGATCAGCTACTCCCTTATGACTCTGCTCACTCTAAGATCTGCAGGGGAGGCTCTTCTCCACATCCCAACAATAGCAAAGGCATGTTTGGCTGGAACACACAGGAGGGTCTTCTGTGTGACTGCGCCCAAATGATGGAATTCTCTTCCCTGAAAAGTTCAGTTGGCTCCCTCTCTCTTGACCTTCTGCTGTCTGCTCAAGGTTATTTTATTCTCAAAGGCATTCAACCTATTGGGTTGAGTAGTTTTAATAAGCTGATCTGGTTCTTTAGGTTTTCATCAATTGCTCCCATCTCTGGTTTTGAAAGTTTAATTGCTATTGGGAAGTTTTTAATTCTTGATGTTTTACTATGTTTTTATATATGCTGTAAGCTGCTCAGAGTGTAGATGGGTGGGGTATATTAAATAAAATAAAATAATAGTGTTCCTGTGGATACTGCAATGAGAAAGCAGAGTATATAGAAATCAATCAATCAATCAATCAATCAATCAAACCATTTGTTTTTTGACAGGGGTTGAATTTTAATAGACAATAGCCCAGGTGCTACCCAGTGTGTCTGTATTGGCTTATAATTAAAGGCTTACTTCAGTATCAGTAAGGGGGAAAACGCAGCCAAAAAAGGGAAAGAAAAACAGAGAATACTCCATACTGAAGTGCCACATCCTGACAAGAAATAAACAGAAAAGGAAGGTGGAAAGGAAGAGACAAGGAGAGATTAATTTCTGAGACAATGGGAAGTGTGATAAGCGCCACACTTTCATTATCATTTAAGCAGAATGCCACAGAAGAATGAGAGCAGGGAGCAAAAAGATGAATGAACTGTTCTTTAAGAAGGTGGCACCTCTCTCCATTTCTCGGAACTCCTGTCCTATTTACACTCTTTGTTAATTATTCGCAGCTTACAGCACCATAATTCCCTAGCAACAGATCAGCCTGTTTAAAAAAGAAGAAGAATCACATGGACTAGATATCCTTTTGCATTTCTCCTCATCTTTTTTCACAGCATTATTAACACTGTCAGAACATATGCCCCTCATAATGACTTTGTTATCATTAGCTAAGCTACAAATAACTTACAGTTTCAATTAAACAGCTGGTGGAATTTAGCAAAATTACTTCCACCAGTGTCTGAATGCTGTTCTGATGCATGAAATATTAAATCTTAATTTTGGAAAGGATGGCACAATAGCTTGTGGCAAGAGAGCCTCCTCTGCAGTTCAGCACAGATCTATGAATACTGTTTCAGTTTGAAACCATACTTCTCTGTACTTTAGGTTAAGCGGGAACTAGGTGTCTGCACAACTATGAGTACACCTGAAAGTGCCAAAAATAAAAATACAAAGGCAGGTTCCCTACTGTGGAATCTGCTAACTATCACAAGCAATTCCTCTTAATCCTATGACAAAATCAGGACATTCTGATTACAGTATCGGGAAATGCTGGCAAGTGCTGGGAGCTACTTGAGGCCCATCAAAGGTCTGTTAAGAATGTTTTAAAAGCATATACCTTGCGAGGTGTACATTAAATGCTTAATAGACCAACATCCTTGTGAACACCCAATTCTGCATGCTTGTCATTTCCATAAATCACACAATGAAAGGCAGAGAGCATAGTTCCAGTAGCAAAAACCTCTGCCCGGCAGGGTCCTTTGGATCTGAGACTGGACCAGAAGTGGTTACTCCAATCCAGGGATTTTACAGCCAGCTGCTGGAAACATTTGATTACAGCTGTCAAAAGATGCAGCTCTTTTGACCCAGCAACAACAGAAGGCCAGATTCCAAGTATCTCTTTTAGGTCTGTGGATGGCCTAGCCAATGCAGAGGCATCCTGCTGCAAAGGGAGCAATGCTGCACATCCAATTTTCCACCTCTTCTTGGAGAGGGCTCTGAGACTTGAGCATGCAGAGTCTTGGATGGACTAGACTTTCATATCAGATCAGTGGTTCTCAAAACTTTTTTTTCTAGGCCACTCTTTTAGTATAAAGATTTGCTTGCTCCACACGGAATGTTTTATTAGAGATACATTGGAAAACACAACTAGGATTCTCCTCAGTTGTGCCTGCTCTCATTTTTAAAATATATCTATCCATACTCTGCAAAAAATAAAATAAAAAAAATTGGATACTATATACTACTATACTACACCGAAATGCTTAAATGTTTGATTGTCCTTGAATCTTCCCACACTTGCCATCCTCTCCTGCCACATCCACTGAGAACTATTGTCTTAGATCTTGAGATCCTTAGATGTAGACTCAGATGTCTTTGGCACCCCCCCCCCCAAAATCTATCAAGCCTGAAATCATGATTTGGTAACTTACTTTGAGATGAAAACAGGCCACAATGGGTAATTTCTTCATAGTGAGTTGTTTGGTAGATTCCTGGTAGCTATGGCAACCACTACATTTGATTTTGGCACTGCTTCCTAGATGTTCTGGCCTCGTAAACCTAAACAAATATTTTAAGAAAAGAGTGAACGAACAGCACCAGTAAATCATTTCTATTGCACCTTGAGTTTCCACTTACATCTCCAGCACCATCGTTGGCATGTTTATTCAGAAGTAGGTCCCATCAGATTAACTGGCTTACTCACAAGTAAGCATGCATAGGACTGTCAATATGGATGCTTACAGCAAATGGGCCACCGTGATCAAAGAAAGGCTAGCACTTGGTCATCCATAAAAAGAATAGGTATAATAATAATAATAATTTATTATTTGTACCCCTCCCATCTGGCTGGGTTTCCCCAGCCACTCTGGGCGGCTTCCATAGAAACCAAAGATACAGTAAAATATCACTTTTTTGCTAAAAGGTAGCACTTTCAGCTCTTGGTTTTTCAGCAATTTTCCAAAAAGCCCTCAAATCCTGTTCCCCAATACATAACTGGCTCTTGGTATATGACCTGCTACTAAGATTAGTGTTTCAGAAAGTATTGGGGGAAATTATTGATATCAAAGACCTTTGTACAACCTTATGAAAAACTTAAGTTTCTTTATGGAGACATTTACCCATACTGCTAACACTCATGAAACCACAAATTTAAAACCACATGGATTCAATTTTGGTTCAGCCTCCAATTTGGATGTTTATCACCATAATGATGGGCAAGCCTGCGTTCTGTTACTTGGCAAAACTATGGGATTCTATCCCAAGTCCCAGCCCTGCAAAAGAGACAAGTGTTTGAGAAGGGGTGCTCTGGAAGAAGAGATAATGCATATAAGCATGGAAAATTCTTTCAAAATTTCATCTCAAGCTTCTTTTTCATGGTCTAATCTACAAACCCAAGACAACATGCTTGCAATTTTTTCCACTTACTCACACTGCAATAAACAGAGAACCAAACCAATCTGTTTACAAATACAGTTGCTCAAGGAGTCTGTAGTTACTAAAACACAATCTTGACAATTCCTACATGGGTGTTGATTACATCTGGGGGTTTTTCCTTTAGACTTTCCACTCAATGACCTTCTTCTTAAAACAGCCTTTGCCTTCTCACATCTATAAAGTCTCCACTACTTAATTTCCTTCATCTGGTTTCTGTGATGTTTAAAACGCCCTGTGACATACATGATAAAATTACATTCACAAAGCCTTTTTCCTTATCCAGAAAGGAGCCATCTGTATCTCATATGTACGCAAACTCTTTCCTAAAGAGATGCAACAATTACCTTTCTTTTAACCTAAGTATATTTTAAAATATGCTTAGTATTACCAAACTTTATCTACCTTGTCTGGAATTTACTTCTGCTGAAATTTTAATTCCTGACTTCATAACCAGGCTACTTTGGTTGTTACTTTTCCTGACTCATTCTTTAAAGATGCACTAATAATAATAATAATAATAATAATAATAATAATAATAATAATAATAATGTAATAATAATAATAATAATAATAATAATAATAATAATAATAATCTATACCCCGCCCATCTGGATGGGTTTCCCCAGCCACTCTGAGCAGCTTCCAAGAGAATATTAAAATACAATAGTCTATCAAACATTAAAAGCTTCCCTAAACAGGGCTGCCTTCAGATGTCTTCTAAAAGTCTGGTAGTTGTTTTTCTCTTTGGCATCTGTTGGGAGGGTGTTCCACAGGGTGGGTGCCACTACCGAGAAGGCCCTCTGCCTGGTTCCCTGTAACTTGGTTTCTCATACAAGCCTTTATAATGTCCAAACTGTAAGACACCACTCAGATGCAGTCCCGTCTCTCAATGAAACAGTGGGGGGGGGATTATTCGTTTGTTTTTGTTTTTATTATATATTTTGTGTTTTTTATCTTGTATTTCTATGTTGTGAACCACCCTGAGATCTAGGGATGAAAGGCAGTATACAAATTTAATAAAAAGCCTGCATCTGCAATGTATCGTTTCAGACTAGAGATGGGGCCTCTCACACTGAATGTTCCTCCTTCCCTTTATATGTCAAGATGACCAGGCTAGAGCCCCTTTCTATATGGAGGGATTTTTTTTTAACTCTTCTGATTCTGAAACTGTGACAAGGTGCACTTAAAGCCTGAAGACCTTCTCTAAACTGATCACTTGTATTTCTGTTCTGAAGTAACTGTCCCAAATAATGAAATGTGTTTGCCCAATACACCGTGGAACTTGAGAATGAGGTTAACCCATGAACCTGCAGAAAACGACTTGATGGATATAATAAAATTACTCTTTTTCGGCAATGTGCTAGTGCAGTTTTGAGGTAACACAATATTTAGTGCTATGTGAAGGAGTATCAAAAAGCCTGAGCAAAGCATTGGGCTTGCATGCTCCTCCCTCATTTCTCCTCTTCCTGCACAACTGAGAGGACAACTTCTGATGAGTTTTCAAAGATGTTGGCTTAGTGTTCCGTGTGATTCAAGCCTCCTGGTTAATAACAAACAAGTCAGTATGATAACTTATGGTATGAAGTTTGCATCTAACCTCTGTCTGTTTTAACCCATGATTCCTGGCTCATGGGTAACAATGAGATCTTTGAAATGGAAAGTGATCTCAGTAGTTGTCCTTCTGGCTGCGCAGGAGGAGGTGGCAGCAAGGTTTCCAAGTGCAAGCCTGGCACTTCCCTCCGACTTACTAAGGCATGTCTACATAGAGCTAAGCTGTGGTTTAATGTTATGCATGAACCAGTCTTACGGAACTTGCTTTGTCCAAAAGTTACCAGGTATACTCAGCTGAAGGTAGGCAGGTATAGAATGTCAAAGTTTTTAGATTTACCCAGCTAGAACTTGGTATTCCTTGCATTCTCTAGCCCAGAGGTTTTCAATCTTTTTGAGTCCATGGTTCTCTTGACTAACTGCCTTCTTTCTGTGGCACCCCTGTGAGGCTCAGGAGCCCAGTTATGTCACCCCTTGCGTGCAGAGCTGGCAGCCTCTCACCCTTTTTCAAACACCCTCCCTTGTGGAGTGTTCCCTCAGCCTCCTCTCCTCTCTACCTGGGAGTACTCTGGGCAGCTGCTGCTGCCATCCCTGGTCTCTGAGCTGCCCCGCTCCCAACAAAGAGGTGCCTCCTCATGCTGCCCCACAGGGGCCTAGGCAGAGAATGCCCCCAGCCTTAGCGGCCCAACAGAGACTGGTCAAAGGTGTACGTGAGGCCAGGACCTCACCTTGGGAGGCAGCAGTGGCGGCAGCAGCAGGGCTGCTACAACAAACAGCTGTGCAAAAGCCTTTGAGAGGCAGAGATGTGAGTGGGCATTACAGGAGAGAGGGAAGGAAAGAGGGACAGAGGCCAGTGTTGCCCACAGCACCCCTGACCATCATTCAAGGCACCCCAGGGTGCCTCGGCACACTGGTTGAAAACCACTCCTCTAGCCAATGCTGAAGTGGCTTCATTTGAAGGCTAATGATGATGTGGCCAGCATCATAATGCTGTTATAGAAGAATTTGGTGTGGGTGCATTTGGAATACTGTGTACAGCATTGGTCACCCATTCTCAAAAGGATACTGGAAAAGGGCGGAGGAGTAACTAACATGACTAGGAGTTTGAGAACCTCCTAAGTAACGACTAAAGCCTTTGGGGAGGCGGGTTAAGTTTGGGAAAAATTATTACGAAAGGGGCATAATAGAATGTGTGGAATTATTTATTTAAAAAATTAAGGAAGTGCTGCTCTATATAACAAAGTTCTGATGTCCACTGCCATAGGACGTGGTAATGATAGTGGCATAGATACCTGTTTAAAAGGGCAGATGATCTCTTAAAAGGTATAGATATGGTTTTAAGTCATGACAACTAAATAGAATCTCACATGTTCAGATGCCGTGTACCTCTGAATACAATGGGGAAAGCTGTTGCCTTCAAGCCTGCTTTCCAGAGGCATCCCAACAGCCATTGTTGGGCATTGGATACTGGACTAGATGGAGCCTAAATCTTATCCAGAAGGCCTGTTCTTATATTCTTAGCTACTATGAAGGAGGAGAACTGAGGACCAAGTATTTCATAGAACTGACTAATCTGATGACTTGTTTTGGAATGTGCACTTGAGAATCCTGACAAGTGAGCAGGGACATGGAGAAGGGGAAAGTATGGATATTTGTTTGCTAACACAAGTAGTGAATAAAGCAGAAAATCACCATCATACAGCAGTGGAGCATCTCTTTGGAGTGACTTTCCTGTAGCTACAGCAGAGAACTGCTTAGTGATGTCTTGATGCGGAAAGCCTAAACAGAAGGACTTCTGCAGCATTCAACCCGAGCTATGAATAATAATATGATGTCAGGACTAAGCCAAGGAGATATATGGAAACACCTCCTCACTCTCATTATTGAAATGGAAAGCTGCAGAACACAGTGGGGAGAATTTCCTGGATTGTAACCATGCAGAACTTGCTAAGACATGTAAGACTCCTCTGACCCACCACCTTATTTGGAGGTCAAGAAACTCCATGCAGTATTGCCTACAAATTCATGTATGTTGCTGGACAAATTCTTTGGCAAGAACCTTTTGAATCTCCTTGAGCAGTAGGTGGCTTCTCAAAAAGGGATGGAGATATAGCTGATTAACAAATTCAATAGTCTAGGCCTGGATTAATTTCTCAGCTCCATTGTTCAATGGTACAATCATCAGGACGGCTGGAATAGTGTGCCTACTCTGAAACCAGAACAAAACTTGCTTCTTGTTGGACTCTCCTCATATGCTGGTCTTCGTTACATTTACATGTACAGAGAAGCAGCTTATGTTAGGCAAGGTGAAGCAATGTTTTCTTTTTCCATAACAAAGCAATCAATGGGCAGCATCCAAAAAGGTAGGTGAAGTTATGGGTCCTGCTGGCTTTATCCTCTTCATACATTTCATAGTTCTTTATGAAAGACTTGGCAATCCTAAAGCAAGGAATAAACTAGGATGGTTCTTCCTCTTTTAACTGCTCTGGAAGCTGTCAGCTGCAACGCTGGACGGCATTGTTGAGCTAAAATCTAAAGACTGTCTTGGTAGACAGATTTTGCTGCTCCCGTCTTCAGTACATTTCCAGCTTTTCCCAATAACTGCAGTTGATCATTACTGCTAGACTGTAAGGCTATCGGAATGACAGAAACATCGCTTGCAAACAATATGGACTTATTTATTTTGACAGGCTTCTGGTTGTTCCAAAGATGGCTATGGAATATGGGCTCCTATGAAAGAGTCCTATCTTTTCTCTCCTGTGATCATCTACACTTTGAGCTTCTAGTATTGCATGACTGCAGAATTGGGACTATTGAAAGGCTTGTTTGCCTTAGTGATATTGATTGACTACCTTCTCTAATTTTGTTCACAGAATATTGATTTATTTTATAAGTTGATATATATGTTATTACATTATTAGCCACATGTTGCCTGTTGTTGCTTAAGTTCATCTGGAATAGTGGCAGGAAACCTCTAGCCTCACCAGGCCTTCCCCAGTGGCCCAACTTTCTGGTGGTGGCTGTGTCATAATGAAATGCAGAATCAAGCAGGCACAACCCATGATTCATCCCTCTGTAGTGTTGGGTAGAGAGGTATAAATTCTCTGCTCAGTCCAGAGCTGCTATGGAAAATTTCCTCCTCCTTGCTCATCACATGAGAGAGGGAGGTAAATAAGGTGAAGGTTAAAAAAAGGTAATTAACGCCCTACTTCACAGCTGATCTGCATGTATCAGCTGGGGGGTGGGGTGTTGGTATGTCCATGTGCAAGCACCCACTTTGGCCATTCTCAGCACTGACAGGTGCCCCCCACCCAAGGGTGGGCCATGGTTGAAAGATGCCCATGGACTGCAAAAGGTTCCCTACCCCAGCTTTAAGGGCAAGATGGCAGAAATATACACCCTATATCTGGCTGACTTTGCCCCCCCCCTTTAGGGTTGATTCCTACATGGGAATTGGAAAACCCACTTCCATTAAATCTTTGTAATTAGAGGTGGGAAGGGAACCCTGCATTTGCTATTTCATCACCCACCACAGAGACCCTGCTTTCCCTAGCTGACAGAATTAAAAATCCTGTTCCATTTATAGAAACAGAGGTACAGAAGAGACAAGGAAGGAGACAGTACTAGATTCTTTGCCCAAAGGGTACTGGGAAAACTGGCTGTTTTGCCCACCTATTCCTCCTCCCCAGTATCATAAACCCCTCCCTGTCCCTTGAGAGACTCTGTTTCTGTCCCGACAACAAGAATGTAAAGGAGTGGTTGGAAGTCTTGTGGGGAGCAGGAGCAATATTCCTATGTCAAGGTGTGCCCCTGATTCTCAGATATAGTGAAGTCCATAATTCAACAGAATCTACATTAAAAATGTCTTGGAAGAGGAGAGATCAAGCTCCAAGACTCTTTTAGCCATCTGTTTCTCTGCCGATTATTCCGAGAGAGCATATTTTGTGCCAAATGAATCCGTATTTTCCGCAGTTTATACTTACAACAATGTGTGATAAGCAGTGCTGAAGCCTATCCATGGGGAAACTAACCAGTGGTCATCAGGTGGGACCACTTGAGTCTTGGTTACCTACCAGTTTGTCAGTTTATGCTACATGCTTAGATTTGTCCGGGTTCCTTTTTCTGCAAGTGAACCGAACTGCTCTGCAAGATGATTCAGCAGTTAATAACTGCAGCTGAGGTGCTGTTTTGCTCCTTGGCCATTTGCCCGAAAACTGCTGGTCTGCAGACAGCAGGAGGGGGAGTTAAGATTGCTCCTTGCTAAAGGCCGTCTGCCACAGTTTGTACCTTCGCAAGCAGTCTGTGAGGGTCGTGGTTCCTGACACGTGGCTCTCCCCATTCACCACACTGCCATCGCTGCCTGGGCTCAGAGGCCAAAACGGGGTAGAAGAACCTGGCAAGTCCAAACTGATGTCCCAGAATGGGTCTATCGTCGTGGAAACACCACTAGGGAGGAAGAGGAGAGACTGCAATCAAATGGATAAACTAAGCAACAGTTTGGGCAAAAATGATACATAGGAATGGTTGGCACATCCATTTTTTAAGCAGTAAAGGACTTGGAATGATTCGCATGACAAAAGTGAATGTGAATGAGCACACATATGATAAAAAATATTAACAATCCTGTAAGTCAATGGATTCTGAAAAATTGTTCCTTCTTAAAAGTATGTATCATTTGATACTGACATACAAGAATGTGTTCAACAAGACAATTAAACTATGTGAAAATTAGGAGGAAAGCTCCTTTTATGGCGCCTCTTATCTCAAAATTGAATGTGTGGAACAGCCCTTACTTCATGGCTTTGTTTACTTGGGAGGGGGGTGGGGGTGGGGAGAGGTAGTACTTCACCTCTAGAGGGTGCTCAGACTACAGAAAGCACCTCA
The DNA here is from genome assembly GCF_964188315.1 of Podarcis muralis. Taxonomy (NCBI): domain Eukaryota; kingdom Metazoa; phylum Chordata; class Lepidosauria; order Squamata; family Lacertidae; genus Podarcis; species Podarcis muralis. The sequence continues at coordinate 45,615,665 of NC_135668.1, forward strand.
ATCAAAATAGCTTCTGTTATTGTCAACTTTCTTTAAATGGACCTTTAAGAACCTATTAAATGGCATAGAATTTTGCGGAATTTACAGCAATAGCCACCCCATGAGATATACTGGCAGTGGGAATACGATCACTTAGAACAAGTAGTCCATGGGGTTTAGTGGTACAGAATTCTGGCAGATCCAGTCTGGACCCCAGGGCAGTAGCGGGTGGGGTAGAAGAGATCTACTTTCTTTAAACCAGGGGAGTGTGAAGCACACATTCTTTCATAAAAGAGCGTTGGCTATGTCATCTTGTGTATTCCATGCTCATCATTTCAACGTCAAGTGAGTTATTCTGTATTTTAAAATGAAATTAATTAACTCCATCATACTTACTGGCAGACTTGACAAGTGACATCGGACTGTAGTCCACCTGTGAAAATTTGGTCTATGATGCAGTTACAGTGGTTGGGGTTGTTGGCTTTCTTCCCATTATCGTCACCTGAACAAAATAAAATAAAATGGAACAGACTTTGAAACAAATCCCTACGTAATGTATATAGACAGGTGTGCATAAAGGGCTCCACATACCAGCAATAGCACGTATAGAAAGTTCTTGGCCTCTTTGCTATTATAGAAAGCCAAGGTGAAAGGAAATGGGTGCCTGCAGAATATGGAAAGAAAGGGGAAAAACCCACCAAGTGTGAAAGTTACCTCTATATTATTGTTCCTGTTGCACTGAGTTCAATCAATGCAGAGTGGAGAGTCAGTTAATCCAAAATGTACTCTGACAGAGCCCATAGTAGTGTGGGAGGATAATCTATTATTATTAACCAGAAGAATGGCTTGACTTGGCCTAATTCAAGCACTGATTTCAGAATAGGTAGCACTACTGAGGTGGTTAGTGAAAATGACTACTTAACCCCACTTAAGAGGACCAGTGAGCGACAAATGTACTTCTAGAAACAACAAGCATTTCCTGGCAAAATGGTTATTTCCACTTAAGAAAACCACACATGCAATCATATATGCACTACCTAAGTGAAATTGCCAAAGTACGGTTAAGCAAGAAAAGAAGGCATCAGCAGCTTTAAACATAGTATAAATTCTGTAGAATAATCTGGTTACCCTACCGTGTTCAATAAGCTAAAGGCAAGTTCTAATGTAAGAGCCGAGGCTAAGTTTCTTATTTCATGTTCTAGTCAAGTGGGATTCTCTCAACCACAGATAAGAGCAAAGTATCATCTAATCACTGTTAAAGCCAGGAGGGGTAAGGGATATGTTTAAACTGACTTAAACTGCAGGTAAGCCTAGTCAGGTGCAATGCTTGACCAAGAGATGAACTTTGTTAACAATCCTAGATCATCAGGGAACCCATCTAGCCATAACTATTACCTGTGACACAGCATCTACAAACTGGCATCAAGGTAGGTGGGGGAAATCTGCTTTATTGGAGGGAAGAAAACCATGACCCACTTCCAATCTCTTATATAGTTTGAAAAAGCATATCTCCTCTGGCTGCAAGTGGGTTGCAATATATTAAACCAGAAATAACCAGTTGAAAGCACTAAGCAGGTAGACAGATTTTAAAAAATAGACTCATCTTCTAATTCTATCAGAGTAACCCACTGCCACCAAAGTCAGCCACAGTGAATACTCCATTAGGCAACATTAAAAATGCATCTACATAAGAAATAATAGCAGGATGACAAAATCAAGTTTTGTAAGAAGATATTTTTGCATTGGGCTGATTTGGGATGGGCAGAGTTAAACTCTCTGCTGGGCTATATTTTGCTTTTAACCTTTTTAAAAAGCATTGTTACCTGTCCCCGTATCACTGGAACTGGGGAAGCTAGAAATCCCACTGATTTATAAGAAGGGCCAAGACCAGCTTGGAATACATTATTTTTAGTGGTGAATTACTAAATTTGCACAGCATTTACAAGTGAACTATTTTACTATGGAACAACTGTCAATCAAAAGGGATTTAACTTTCAGCCATAAGACACAGTCCGCTGAATTCTTATTAACACACAATAGGTTCTCTGTTCCTTTTTAAAAAGAAGTCATGCAAAGTTGCATTGCTGACTCAGTTGTGGAGTGGGATAGAAAGAAAAAAGCTGCACAGCATCACCTTGCTGCTTTGATTTCTCTTGTTTTGTAATGATTTTATATAATTTTAAAATTTAATTATTGCTTCTATTAATTATCTAAGAGGATCACTTTGATTCTGCAAAGAAACAAGACTTAATCCTTGCATCTGAAAAGCATTTCCTTCTCTTTAGGATTTCTGGTCCTCAGACAGAAGCCAACAAATGGCCTCTTCACATTTTCACTGTCCATCAGGCAACATCCCTGCTGGATATGCTTAATAGACAGCCATTTCTGCCCACAGGAGGATAAGATTGCTCCCTTTTCAATTACCCAAGTCAATTAGGTTCAGCGAGGAGGGGGTCTCAAAAGACTATTTTGTAAGCTTGTTCACAGCAACACAGAAAGGTATTACCCACTCACTGGGCTTCCCATGGCATCTGGCAAGAAAGGGGGGGGGGATGAAATTACCACCTCCTTGCACCTGTCAATATGTAAAGCAGCAGCAACAGCAAAAAGGTGTATTATTCAACTGAAAGAAAATTATCACTTAAAGGAAAATGCTGCTCCATATGCCCCAATACAGGTGTCAGCAACCTTTTTCAGCCGTGGGCCAGTCCACCCAGACCATGTGGTGGGCCAGACTATATTTTAGAAAAAATAATAATGAACAAATTCCTATGCCCCACAAATAACCCAGAGATGCATTTTAAATAAAAGGACACATTCTACTCATGTAAAAACACCAGGCAGGCCCCACAAATAACCCAGAGACGCATTTTAAATAAAAGGACACATTCTGCTCAAGTAAAAACACGCTGATTTCCGGACCATCCATGGGCTGGATTGAGAAGGCAATTGGGCCACAGCTGGCCCACTGGCCTTAGGTTGCCTACCCCTGCCCTAATATATCTGCAAAGGTAAAAACTGAAGGGGTTCAACTATGTGAGGTAGACCGGTTTTAAAAGCTCTATGTGCCGCACATGATGTGGCCAGATGGATCCAAGTGAAAATTGTATTATTACACCTGTAATTAAAGTGTAAAAAGGGAAATGCTTCTCATATACTAGATGGAGAAGGAAACCTGGTTAGTGCTGAAATTGCTTGAGAAGAGGCTATAATGGGAAAAACTGCCAAGAAAAAGCCTTACCTTTGCAGTGTCGATGTAGCACATCTAACGCAGCAATGAGGAACTCGTGTGCATCCTGTTGCTCGTACCCTGCTAAATGCCGTGCATGCGTCCATACCAGGTGCAATAACCTATATGGAATGTGAGGAGATCGGTGCCCAGAGTAGAACTGCTCGGAAAAAGAATATAAGAAATGGTCAAATATTTTTCATTGGGATGGTTTGAATGCAATAATAAACCATTGTTTAGTGGTAAGAGAATGTGCCTAGCCTCTGTCCAAGCCTTTTCGCAGCTGAAAAGGTAAGTTCAGAAGCTTTCACTTCCATCTTTGATTAACTATTGTATTCAATGGTAAGCGAGTTCAAAATTTCAACCTCTGTGTCCGTATCTAACCCACCATCCCAAGCAATTTACCACCATATCAGAAATGTTTTAGGTTACCTAAACCATTTCTGATATAGTATCTTGGAATATTTCATCCCTGTAACAAATACAATCTTGGGTTTGTTTCTCACATGGATATGCAATGTCAAGTCAGAGCTAGCCTTTACTCTGCATTTTTTTATCTGGTACAGAATTCATGGCTGCCCTAGAACTTGGACTTTCAGTCCAGTTCATCAGCTGGTCTTGTCCTCAGAGGCCAACACGATTTAGGGTGTGCTAATCTGTGGTTGCAGAGCAAAAAATAAATGAAATACTCTATTATGGGCCAGGAATACTTGAGTTTGTGCGGTAATGTTGAACAGGCCTGTGTAATCCACACAGACAAGATCTGGTAGATTGAGCAGACAAGACCAATAGTGGGTCTAATGGTCAAGAAGGTCTTAAACCTTCTGCTGATCTTAAACATCTGCTGTCTTGCGGGGTATCTTTGGGAGAAGAAAAGGCTAAGGAGTAAACCCTACACAAACCCAGAGTAGAGTCCCTATGACAGTTGGCTGGTGCTGTGGATGCCTCCTTCTGGCAACTCCTGGCCCTCCATACACACCGCCCAGGCTTTGTGCACTGGGGAGGTCACTTCACTGCTGCTAACACAGCAGTTTGACTTCACCCCCGGAGCTACACTCCATTAGCTTTTGAGACAGATGGATGCCAACAACAGTGCAACTCTAAGGGCAAGGTTGAAGAAAGTACCCAATCAAATAAGCAATGAAGTGCTCTGCAAGAGAGTTCCATCTTCATGGGAAAAGGCAGCTGGAAAGGCATTTCTCCCCCCCCCCCCCAAAAAAACTGCAGACATTACTCCAATGGGTGGGTGATATCCGCTGATGGTTTGGGGGTGTGGCGTTCAAATCTATGTTGACTGTGTGCACCAATGCCCCATGGCAGAATGCTGTGCACAGCCAATGCAGAAGCATCAAACCACCCCCATCCCAATCATCAGCTGATGAGTTGTGGTTAAACCCTGCTCAGTTTGGCTGTACAGGTCAGTTTTTTGACCAGGAAGGGTCTTGCACAGTAACACTGCTAAAATGGAGCACAACCCCTTCACTTTTAACAGGTGTTTCAATGCAAATATCTACAAAGATGATGAAAGGGCTTGCACTGAATCCCCTGGTAAAATGAAGTGGTTGTCTTTTTTTAAAACAACCACAACAAGAACAACAACAACTCTGCTTTAGATGTGCCATGCTGCCTTCGGGCTTTCAAAGTGTCAAATCACCTGGCATCAAGTCAGGTGACTGACATGTGGGCAATCTTGCCCACCTATCAAATTTAGCCTGTAGGGCCAATCCTCATAAGGGTCTGGCCCATGCAGTCAAAAAGGTTCCCCATCCATTTTACAGCCTTCAAGCCATAAAATTAATACATCTGCAACTGACACACAGCATGCACACCTTTCTACATTATTCAAGTTTTCTTGTGGTGAATGTGGTTCTGTTCATTACTGGGACTGTAAATTATGTTCTTATTGTTGTGCACCGCCCTGGGATCTTTGGATAAAGGGTAGCATATAAATTAAATTACTAATACTACTACTAATAATAATAGCAGGCAGTAGACATCTTGCTCAGCCATCTTTAGAGAGGGATAGATGGGGAAGTAACAGCTTGTTGTATATAACCTTATATGCAATTCAATTAAGAAGGAAAGTTTGTTTTCTTGCACAGCTACCCGTATTTTTGGCATGAAACTACACTGCAGCAATGCAACAATGCTCAAGCACTTTTTTTATAAGAGGATCAATAGGCAACTCTGAGATGCCAACGAGAATGTCACCAAGGGACTAGAGCCTGGGTGTGGTAACTGAAATCTGCTGACACTGCTGCTGTGACAACATAATTCAGGGAACTGCAGCAATAAAATTTGTCACTTCTTACAATTAGCCTTGGCACTATCCGGTCACTCTACCCAGTAGCACTTTCCATAATTACTTCACTGCAGCTACCCATTTTATATTATTTAGTGCTTCATTAGGATGAAAAGGAATCTTAAGAAGCAGCCTGCGCTAACCACTGGCTATTACCATGCAGAGGATGAAAATGTACCTAACCTGTATCTGAGCACAAGCCATGCTTGTGGGTGCAGCAATAGTGCCTCTACATTCCTTTAGCCCCTTCCCCCCCCAAAGGACTTCAGTTTGGATGCGGTTCTTCATGTACAATATTTTGAATGAATAACAGTAAGCAGACAAAGAGGCAAAAATAGATTCTACCCTTTGATGTGGAAAAGCAGTTCAATACTAGAAAAGAGAGCCAAATGAAAGGTGAAAAGAGACCGGGAATGGGTGCCAAAGAACTGCTAACACACACATATACAGCACACCAAGATTTTTATCCCAAGGTAATCAAACAATAACCTGGTTAAGCTTGTGTGTAGCAAGAGCCCAACGCTGTCTCACCATAGTGAGTACAGCGTGCCCAGCAGGATTAAGAACTTGGAAGGTCCTATACTCCAATCTTAGGCTTAATTTCTCAAAGCTTCCTTTTAGGAATCACTGTTTGAATCTATCATCTTTATCCAGTCTCCATTTTCAGAATGGCAGCTGCCTAAAGAGGACATTTATCTCTCTTGTGTGTTGCTTGTCAGCGTGGCTGCAGTGTCAACTGCAGTGGAGGGCTGTGGAAATGACCTCCATTTAGGAGAGTGGGTTTCACCTTCTCACCTTGGTCATGGTTAAGGGATATACCTGACTAAGAAGCATGGTGAAGCAGGGAGCCTGATCAACCTTAACTGTGGTTAACACCAGTGCCAATTAATTCTTTTAATTATGGGTAAGAATGTCCTACAATCTTGCCCGGTACCCCCAAAGTTTCTTGGCATAACCACACAAATATGGATGGAAAATAAGCCAAAAAGTCTTCCACACTGCCAACAAATGCTTGTATTTATTCTAGTTCCTCATACATCTTTATTTCAGAGATGAACTGTCAAAAAAAGAACATTTCGAACTAACTAAAGCTCCCTTGGGAACAGGCCACTAAATAAATTAATTTGGTGACAAGAGGCTGCAGGAAAAGGCCACTACATGATTCCTGTTTCATTTAATTTGATGAACAAATTCTACATTATTATTATTTGTTTAGGCTGCCCTATGTTACAGATAGCCTTCTTTAAAAGTTTCTGAAGGAGGCCTTGTGCGGTCACAGAAACCCATGTGTGCACCTGCACACTGAGGCCACAAAGAGCAGCCACGGTTAAGCAGTATGTCTGAATATGAAAGACATGGTTAAGGACGGGCTGCAATCTGAGGTGCAAAAAGTCCATTTCTAACTGTACACCAAGATGTCCTATGGAAAGAAACACCACATTTCCAGAACAGCATTCTTGTATTAGAAGACTAAATCACCCATCATCTACATACATGCACACTCATAAATATATTCATATTTCTTTCCTACGGCAAGAAGCTAATGAAACAATACTTAGATGTTCTAAGTATTCATTGCGATGTAAACCCTATTCAGTTTTTATGCAATTCTAATCATATTAACACTCTACCACAGTAGACAGACAACAGAACAGAACAGCTCCATTTGGCATTCACTCCCTTCATTGTCACCTGGCAGCAGCCATTCTATCAGGCTGCAGGCACAGCAAGAGATGAGAAGGTTTACTTCATAGGCTCTGCTGAGAGACCAGATATATTTGGCTCTTCAGCTCCCTGAAAAGCTTTCATTCCATCTTATCATTTGTAACAACTACTCTTTAAGATCTATTGCCTTGCCTAAGATATCTTTTTTCCTTTTCCCTCCTCATCCCCTTTTCTTTTTATGTCATGTCTTTTAGATTGCCATCCTGCAGGCAAGGACTATCTTGCTTTTGTTAATTGTGTGTAAGCTGTTCTGGAAGTCTTTTCAGCTGAAGAGAGAAGCAGAAATGCTTTAAATAAATAATGGTAAAAGATGGTTTAGCATGATTTCTGAACTGACAAACTCTGCTTTGTGATCAGCTAGTAAAACAAATTACAAATCATGCTTTCAAATGCGTTTTTGAATTAAGATTTGTGGTATTTGTTTTCCATGTGGGTGCTATTTCTTTTTCTTCCTTTTTGCATCTTATCTTACTCTGTGCACTTGTAATTATGTACTTTTTATCTTTCAATAAAATATATATTTTAAAAAGAATTACGATTTGTGCTAACCAGTTTGTTAAATGAGTAGACAAACTATAGCGATGGCCACTGACTGCACTAACTCAAGAGGTTCCCGCACCATAGAGAGGGGAGTGAACTTACAAAGCTAAGTGTGGAGGGGACAAAAAATGAAGCTCTAGACCTCAGTTTGCCTGTTATACATTACAAAGCTTAAACCACAGTTTAGGTTCTCAACTAAAGCAAACCGCAGTTTGTCTTAGAACCTAATCTGAACCCAAAATTTAAAAAGTAATGTTACAAATGTGTGAATGTACAAGTTATAAGCGGAAAGGATGACTCACCTCCTGAAAAAGTGTAGACATTTCACAGACCAGACATGAGCTGGGGCTTTGCATTTCACATTTGTGTCTGTCGGAGAGGAAGAAATCTCGCAGTAGTGGAGTGTGGGTAAGTGCTTGGACAATACAGTTCATAAAACATGTGTTCCCAAGATTGATTAGCCCTCTTAGACCTATTAAAACAAGCAAAAAAGGGAGAATTTGTAAATTGTTCTGGTTTACAAAACTGTAGTCTGCTTAAGTTAATTGATTTTTAAAATCGCCACTTTCAACACACAGCTGCAAATCATGATTTTTTAAGAATCAAGGCTGATGATGTATCCAGTGATATGGTCCATTCCACAAGGGAGAACTCGTTTCCTCCTCTTTGAAAGTGACTTTTAATGCTCTTATAATCAAGCCTTTGAGATACAGCAAGCAAGACATCTATATAAAACAAACATTTCACAAAATGTGTATGCCTCATGTATCACGGCTACACACACAGTTATGCACATCAAAATACTTTCAAATATTATAAAGCCTGAAAAACATTATTGCAGCTATATCTTGCACTGGGCTAATTAATCTAGAAACAGCCTCTCCTGCTAAAAATGGGCTGATAAAAAGCAGGTACACGTTTGCTTTGCCCCTCACTGTTGTGCAAAAGAGCGGGTGCTACCCATTGTGAACAATAATGCTAAGTGAAGATTTGGTCCCTCTACTAATAGCTGGAGACAGTCTACGAAGAGGCAACAAGGCTACACGGTTCTACAGCAGGCTTACTGCTATGCTCCCATCCTTAACCCCCACTGGCACCAGCAGTGGCGTAGCGTGGGTTGTCAGCACCCGGGGCAAGGCAAGTAATTTGCGCCCCCTAACCCGTGGATTTGCGCCCCCTAACCTGTGGATTTGCGCCCCCTAACCTGTGGATTTGCCCTAACCCCAGATGTTGCGCCCGGTGCGGCCGGCCCCCCCTGCACCCCCCACACTACGCCACTGGGCACCAGCACTATGAACTTGATGCAGAACAAATTGCATCTTATATTGTAGTGATGGGTTTTTTGCTTTTTGAAATTTTGTCAGTGCTCTGCCTCCCGGCTCAAGAACCCTGTCCCCTTTCTTTCTTACACTTACACAAACACACCAGGAAGCAGTTGTGCCCCCTCCCACCATTAACACCCAAAAGAAACAAAAACAGTAAAACTACAAACTGCTTGAATTGCTAGAAGAATATGTATCAGTTTCCTGCCGTGAGAGGATCACCAAAAACATTCAATGGCTGCAGGCATAAGGCTATATTATGTTATTGAACTGCGTCCGTAGGTATCCACTGGCTTATTGTGGAGTAGGTGATGTGGGCAGTGGATTACACCCAATAGTATCTTGGAACTGCAGTCATATCTTGTAAATCCAACCATGCTTATAGAAATGGAGATCACCAAGTGGATGTCAAATCCTAGCATAAACATATCGAACATATATTCACTTGTTCTGCTTTTTTAAAAGGATTCTGAGAACCAAACACTGGAATAAAAATTGCTAAATAATAGTGATGCTGAAAAGGACCGTGGCAATAATTCAGTTGTGAACAGTTGTGGTTGAGAAATGGAACTAGCCACCTTCTCTAGTGTGGAAGTGTATTCCTCTACCTTGCAGTTGGGTTAAGAGACAGGGTATCAAAGAGAGATAAATTCAAATCCAGAACTTCACCCTCCTACTGCCTCTGTCCTGTGATACCCAGAAAGTTTCAAGAAAGGGAAGCTGGTACCCATATAACGAAGGGAATGGTGTGTTTGGATTTCATCTATATCTACAACACGCTCTGGAAGGAAGGAAGGAAGGAAGGAAGGAAGGAAGGAAGGAAGGAAAAACGAACGACAATTTCTCTCTCATACAACTTTATGTATTATTATATCTGTGTCAATTCTATGTATTTTGAACTATTGATCAAAGTACTGCAAGAACTCTGGCTAATGCCTCCACCTTGAATTGACAATCATTGCTTACGTAATGCAACAGCTCTAGTGAGCTTAGTTTTTGCTTCTAGAGTAGAGGTTATGATGCTGCAGGTTCACAAATGTCTACCAGCCCATGAGGATACAATGTGATAGCACTGCTGAGATTGAAATACTAAAGGCTCTTGCAATACACATTAATGTGTTTGAAGAGCCCTTTAGCTTTCTTCACAAGGAGGGTGTGTAGCTTGTTGCTAGGTTACTGCAGACTGAAGACAGCAAATCACTGTGCTGGATTGTATACAGAGCATCAGTCGATGGATACTCAAATCTTCCCCAAATCATTGCCATTAACAGAATATTGCCATTCTCTCCAACCTAACTGACGAGACACTAGTTCATCCCCAAAGACCAGCCATTACCTGTCTCTCCCCCCCTCCTTCCTCTTGTACAATGGTTTATTCTTCACTGTGGTTTATTGTACAAACATTGCAAATGCAGGTATATTTTAGTTCATGTGTGTTGTGTGCCTTTGAAACAAGGAAGGTCCGAGGTATAGTATATAGCGAAGAAAAATCTCTGCACGCATGCACAAACAAGTAAATTTATGAAGGGTGTGAAGCAGAGAACTGCCTAGTACAACAAGTTTTATCTAATAAAAAGAGCTGGGGGAAGGCAATACTGCAGAATTCTATTTCTGTAACAAATCCAAATTCTTCAACCAGAAAATAAACAAGCCAATTAAAAATTATTTATCCAAATCTGGCGCATTTGCAGGAGTAGTAAAAAGGACATACAAACCAAATGATTGATGCAAAATGAGAAAGTCAGTGTAAGCCCTATCCACATTCTCCCAGCCTTTGCTAGAGGTAGCTAGGCCTTTGTGCGTATGTGGTATGTGGCAACAGCACAACAATCCAGGCTCCTATGACCCACCTACAAAGACAGTGAGGCTTCAGAGCCTGTCCTTTTCCCTCTCTGTCATACTGTATTAGATGGCTTAACCACTTCCTGTTTTTATAGCATCTTCTGCCCTAATCTTGTTCTTCCAAAGGAGAAAAGGGCAAATTAGAAACAGCAGCTTCAAGAAACAGGAAGTGATGGCATGATGTGCAAGAGGACTGTAGGTTAAAAGTCAAATAAGGCCAACCTTGAGGTGAGAGAGAAAAAGCATGTTTTATGCGTGTCTGAAAGCCCATGAAATCATCATATTTTCGGTACTCGGGAAACAGCACACATTTACATGTTTTCTCCATAAGCGCTTAAAAATAAGACAAGACTAAAGTTGGGTTTCAAGAAACCACAAGCCCACTTTCATTTATCACCACCAAGATTTCTAAATCTCCCTTGACAAGTCATTTCCCATGATTACACAAACAAACACGGTACTATACAGAAGAATATTGGAGCAAAGGCTTAATATAAAATGTACTTCTCACGTATTTTGAAGTGTTGTAAAGTGCTCTTAAGTAAAGCTTGTACAGATAGTTTTTGGCACATATTTATTGAACATTGTTTTATTATACATGCTGGTGGCTACATCTGCTTTAGTACAGATTGATCTCCTTGGTATTATTTCATTAAAATTTACACGTTTAGTTTGCCCCACATCTAATGTAAGTTCATAATATTCATTTTTTTTAATTCTCACAATAACTTTGTGAGGGAAGGCACAAAAGGCGGAAACACTTTTGCCCCCCCCCCCCCGACAAGCGACTGCCGATGTGCAGGTCCTTTCGGACCCAGAAGAGGGCGGAACAGGGACATTAACAGGGTGGGGCAGGCTTATTTGCGCCCCACCGATGCTCACGGGGCTAGGAACGGAGCCCCTGCACAAAATGTTCGCCGCCTGCGTTATTATTCAGTTACAGCATAATAAGTTAACCCTAAGCAATACAGATGTGCCCAAGATGCCACACGATGAATCCATGGCTTAGCTGCTGTTTCAGTGAAGGCCACCTAGATCTAGGCTCTGCTGCTGTCCACTGAAATGCATTGCTTCAAACATGCTGTGATAGAAGGTCCACAGTTACAATCTGATCGCCGTGGCAACGGTTGACCTGCTTTCAGAAGTTCTTCTGGTGTTCATTTTTGTTTGTTTGTTTGTGGGATGGCAGGGAGGAACCTAGGGTTCTGATGGAGGTTCTTGTGGTCACATGGCAGTCCGATAGACTGGTCACAATGTAGCCTGTAGCACACACAAAAACAGAAGAAGCTTTAGACACCATCTTATCTCATCAGTTCATATTTAAAGAAGAATCTAGAATTAAAGGTTGTATCCAACTAAGCTGTTCTAAGTAAACCCACTGAAAGTAATGGAAGTAAGTTGACAATTTCCATTCATTTCAATGAGTCTGTTCAGAGCATGACTAATGTTGGATACTACCCTAAATCTTGAACTTACTTGGGAAGGAGTTCAAACCTGGATTACAATAGGGAATCAGTAAGTGGAGGAGGCACAGCACACACTTTGAGACCTCACCTGAGAAGAAAACATATATTCAGTTAAGTTTAATATTACACAGCAGAACAACTGACTTCTTAAAATGACTACCATCCTTACCTTGGGGAAGAAATAGTCAAAATTCATGCTGGCAGTCAGTAGTGGGAATGGCAGAAACTCTCCTTACATAGAACTCTTGAAGCAGAAAGAAAGGAAGCCAAAGCAAAACTTGGTGATTAAACAAAATGCAAGTGTGTGTTGGTGCAGCACTGGTCTGTGCAATATACTTACGCCATTAAACTAACCACACTGTGCACCTATCACAGTAACCGTCAGAGGATTTTAAAGATGATGTTTGATGTCCCCTGCAGCCTGAGTAGACAAAACCATGTAAATATGCTTGCTGTGCACCACCCATGAGAGTGCCATAACTGGAAACTGTAATTCCAGATACAAGTTATGAGGAAGTCCGTCTTTGTTTGCTGCCATTGTTCTCAGTCACAGGTATCTCTAGTGATGCTAAGAGGGCTGGAAACATTCTGTGCAGGTAGTGGAAGGCACTGAGTGGGTTATGCTCAGGGCTTAAACAATTTCTATGGGCTGGATTCAACTGAATAGCTGTGCTAAATGGGAGCCAGAAAAGCCAGTTATGCTGGCACAACCGGGGCTTCCTCCCAAATTGGCTGGTGGGAATCAGACCCCCCCCCCCAACAGTGTACAGGGGGAAGAGAGGGGAGATAATTCTGTCTGGCAAGCAGAAATACTTGCATTGGCAGAACAATTTAAATAGTGTGACGCTGAATTCCACCCAATTAGTTCACAAGCTAATACATTTCTATGTTCCTAGGTTGTCCCCCAAGTATGCAAAAAGAGGAAGCCATCAATGTTAGAAAACACTTTTTCACAATACATAAGCCTGGGAAGAGTATTCAATGCACCTTAAAACTGAAGGACTTCTGTTCTCAGATTTCAAAGCTAGTTCAGGAAAATCAGGTTTCAAAATCTGGGCTATAGCTGACTATCATAAAGTCACATAACTGCCTGCTCATTCACCTTTGCTACCTTATTTTAGCTGGCAATAGATCACTTAACACACAGGGACATGTTTTATGGCAGTCTGGTTCAAGTCCAATCATCATCACCACTTGTAGTCCATCCAATATGATTCCCACAACAGAGTAACGACTGCTTACCATTTCCATTTCTTTATACATTATCAGGGCTGGTCTCCACAAAATGCTTGCTGGTGCTTGTGTGCATCTCTGCAGTTGTAAATTAATTACCATCTATCTGTAAATGTTTTGATTTATGGGGTTATTCATGCAATAATCTGGAAGAGCATCATTTTTAGTCACTTGAATACATCCTTCGCTTGTTGGCAAGATGCAATTCTGTGCTTCTGTAAAGGATTCAAAAGTTTCGGCCATACACCAAATCAGACCACTGGTCTATCCAAGTCATTACCGTCTACTCTGACTCACGGTGATTCTCCAGGGTGTCAGGCAGTGGCCTTTCCAAGCTCTGCCAGCTGGGGACTGGACCTAGGACCTTTTGTATACAATGGAGATACTCTAGCCCTTGAATTATGGCTACCTCTACAAATTCATTATTTGTTTAGTTTCACACAGGGCCATCAGTCCAGAGACTTAAAAAGCTCAAGCTATTTCCTCCAGGGAATGCAAGGTATATTTTGTGATGTACTAAAGGCTGTAATTATAGGTCTGTTTACCTTATTAACAGCACGTTTTTGCTCCACTTGTGCAAGTATGCCCAGTTTCATAAATTTCACAAAGTTGAGATAAGCAGGGCAGTAAGTACGAAACATGACATCTCCCTGGCACAGTCCTGAGTACAACATAGCAAGGGGAGGGGAACGCGTCCATGGGTTTTAATTGAAATAAATTGAACAAAAAAAGGGTATGCTGTTTTATAAAAATTCCTCATGCAAATGATGCTATTTCTCAACACCCATTTTTTGTTTCTAAAGATTTTTGTTGAACTTGTGGGTCCACAAATCCACTTGTCATGCTGGTGAGCTCACACTGTGCTTTAGAGCACCGTCAAAGATCATTATGCCAAAGACAAAACTTTGCCCTCGGGGTCATGGCAACCTGAATTTTGGCTGGATACCAAGGTCAGCCAAACTTTGTGCATCCCTGGTAAACAGTTTAGATTTTAAAATGTTCCCAAAAAACTACAGTCAATGTTAGAATAATAATTAGCACATAAGCTTCTCATGGGTTTGTAGAATTTAGGACTGTATTATGGACAATAAGGCCTATCGTAAAAAATAATTTCGCAGCTGACTTTGGTGCATAAGGCCCTGACAAAACATAACATTACATTACTAATTCCCTTTGTGTTCAATCAATTTTATTCTTCCTCCTCTGCATTATTCTGTTTAAATAACACTCAGAATTGGCATGACATCCAAACATATAGACATTACATGGCAACATGAATCAGAGGAGAGCAAGAACAGATATATTCAGACTGGTAGGTATAAAGCATTTTGGACAGCTCCTTGTTCACTGATACCCACAATCACACAAGAAATCCACCAATGCATTGCCTCCATATTTCTCTCTTGTGGTCAGACATTTTCACCTTCTTCTTCCTTGGTTACAGTACAGACCTGATGTTCATGATGACTTAACCATGATTAAACAACTGGAAGTGAACTGTGGAGGTCACAGGTTTTTCTTAATCACTACAACCACCAGTAGGGACGCAGGTGGCGCTGTGGGTTAAACCACAGAGCCTAGGACTTGCCGATCAGAAGATCGGCGGTTGAAATCCCCGCGACGGGGTGAGCTCCCATTGCTCGGTCCCTGCTCCTGCCAACCTAGCAGTTCAAAAGCACATCCAAGTGCTAGCAGATAAACAGGTACCGCTTCAGCGGGAAAGTAAATGGCGTTTCCGTGCATTGCTCTGGTTCACCAGAAGCAGCTTAGTCATGCTGGCCACATCACCTGGAAGCTGTACGCCGGCTCCATCACCCAATAAAGCGAGATGAGCGCCGCAACCCCAGAGTCAGTCACGACTGGACCTAATGGTCAGTGGTCCCTTTACCTTTTACAACCACCACTGGCCTTAATCAACCTTTACCAATAAAGTACACAGTTGAATGAAGTAATGAACAACTCCACCATTCTTCGCAACAACGCAACAAGGCTAAAAAGATGGTCACACTTTGGCTGATAAAATATTAAAGGTCCTAAAATCTGTAGAAAGTGGCTTGGAGATACAGCAGGCATTAAGTTCCCATATTCCAGCCCATACAAAACCTTCTGCTAGAAACAGTGGAGACAGTCAAAGTTTGCAGCCCTCAGCAGCATTGTAAATCAATACTAGAGGAGCTCTGCAATGACCTTGCATCTAACTGTGTGCCTTCATTTAAAATCAATCCCAAGGCAGTTTAACAGCACTGGACTAAAGGCACAGCAGGGTGAGCCTGCAAAAGCAGTCAGCTAGACAACACGGTTTCATAACGTTGCTTAGGCTGTTCGCAACAAAAAAATGTGTAAAAGAAGAAGCTTCTTCACCTTCCTCAGTAAATCTGAGAAATAAAAAGTATACCCCAAGTATTTAAGGCTCCATTCCATGCCTCCATGCTTCTGAAGCATTCCTGATGGACACCAAGGGCACAGGATTTGCATTTTTTGTCTCGGATAGCCAGGAGATGAGGATGCAGCATGCAATTCAAGAGACAGGACCCAGGATCCCTTGCAGTGCTGCCTCCAAAATCCATGTAATATTGCAAGGAAACCTGTGAGCACACTGGTTAGAGATGATACAGTTTGAAACTGGGATCTTCAGAATACAAATTGTGTGCTATGCCACTAAGCTACAGCCAGTGTTAGAAACCCCCCCCGGTGCCAATGCGTTTTGCGACTGTCACAGTTCCAATTGCGACCATATGGCGATCTCTGGATGCCAGATTGGCAACTGACATCTCCCTCTGGGTGCTCCCTCCAGCTTTCTTAAGCAGGTATACAGAACAGCTTGTTTATTGCATGTATAGTCCACCTTTTTCTCCAAGAAGTACATGGTTCACCCTCTTCCTCAGTTAATCACTACAACGACCCTGTGAAGTAGATTAGGAGGCTGTGACTGGCCCAAGGTCACTCAGGGGGCATCATGACTGAGTGGGGACTTGAACCCTGATCTCCCAAGTCTGACATTCTAACCACCACTACACCACACTGGCTTCCTATAATACTTCTGCTATGGGGCAGCTCTATAAATTAAGCAGGTAAATAAGTATGTGGAAAGCAAAATGTCACTTAGAGAAGGATGTGAAATAATTTCCAGGAGGCTTGAATTTTTTTTATTCGGGATTGTTTTATTTGATGTTTTAATTTGTTCTAAGCTGCTTTTGAATGTTTTTCTTTAAAATATAAAGAAGTATAGAAATGATAATAATAATAATAATAATAATAATAATAATAATAATAATAATAATAAACCTCATTGCAAAAAGGGGGGCCTAGACATTCCATTGTGGCAACCATAACCTAGGTTTAAAGTGCAATTTGGTGCTTAGCTTCTATACTGATGATTTTCTAACACTGGGACTGAGAGGGTTGATATTGGTTTTAAAAAACCCCGCAAAGATGGAGTGGGGAGTCTGCAAGCTTTGACAGAGGGAACCATTTTGGTAGAAACACAAACAAATAATGACTCCCCCCTGGGAGAAAAATCAGGTTAAAAAATTAAATGTGCAATAATAGTTGAGGAATATGTTGTGCTTCTATTATTACACTGAAAGACACTGGAGAGTGAATCCAGAGCGAAGAGAGATTCGTGGCTAGTTCCTTTATCCTGATAGTGTGCAATTGGCAGTAGCAAGGTTAAGAATAATGGCAGGGTCAATGCAGAGGTAATTAGGGTAATCCAGTCCTTTCTCTGACAACAAGCAGCAACAAGGCACTTATTTAGGGAGGGAATACTTAGGTGATTATTAAGAACTTCAAGTGCCACTGAAAACACTGATCACTGTAAAGTGCTTCACTAAGAACCCACAAGATGCTCAAGGAAATCTGAGCACAGGAGTCACTCTTCAAGGCAAATGGTTAGTTCAGAATCACAACTGAAGTGCTAGAACATTTTGTTACCTAGAAAGCTCGATGGAGACAAACCCTTCCACAACAGTGCCAGAAGTAACCACCCCAAAAGCCAAAAAGGCATGTCAAAAGATACAAAGGTCTGAAAAAGTGCCCGTTGCTAGAAATCAGGCACTTCCAAACCAGTCTTGAGTTGGCAGGTGGCCTCACCTATAAGGATTACATACATGTGCTAATAAGACGTATGTGGTTGCAGACAGATGAACACAACTGTGACACAAAATGAGCAAGCTCTATGCCAAAATATACTGTATTTTTTGCTCTACAGGATGCACCCGACCACAGGACGCACCTTGTTTTAGAGGGGGAGAACAAGAAAAAAAATCTCCCCCTCTCTGCTCAGCACCCCTTCAGCGAAGCGGCAGGAGAAACGGAGCCCCTTCCATTTCTCCTCTCGCTTGACTGAAGGGGCACTGCGCAGCTCTCCCTCTCTGCTGAAGCCAGTAGAGTCTTGCTCTCCCGGCTTCTGCAAAAGGAACCCGAAACCTCCGGAACGTAGTGGGAACTCGTGCTGCGCTCCAAAGGCTTCAGGTTCCTTTTGCTGAAGCCAGGAGAGTCTTGCTCTCACTCTCCAGGCTTCAGCGAAAGCAACGCGAAGCCAAGGAGCGCAGAGGGAGCACTCCCTCTGCGCTTCGGAGGCTTCACGTTGCTTTCGCTGAAGGCAAGGAGCTTGCATTCGCTCCATAGGATGCACACACATTTCCCCTTAATTTTTGGAGGGGGAAAAGTTTGTCCTATAGAGCTAAAAATACGGTACTGGAACTGGGAGAAGGGGTTAACTTCTCTTCTAGAAGTCAGAGTCAACCCAAGGACTTTCCCCCCTCTTTGGCCCTGGGAAGAGGAACCCCTCCTCTAGACCCAAGCTGGCCATAGCTTTGAGGAGAAACCTCCCAACAGCAACGGCACTGGTATCAACTTTTAAAAGAGAAAATAAGATCAGTAAAAGAAGAAAACTTAGAGGTACCAAACAGGAGTAATGGCCATGAATTCCTAAGTAAACAGAGGAGTCCTGCAAAGGCGAGCACATCCCCAAGCCATGTTTGACTCACAGGACAGGATCGTATGCTCCATTCTCTGCTAACCAGAACGCTTCACAGTAAGTCCAACTTTTAATTCTGTTAGTGGAGTGGAGAATACAAGAAAGGGATGTTCAGAAACGGTATCCCCAGAAAAATGGGCAGGAAGAGGAAACCTGGCTAAACCATTTGCTTAGACAAGAAGGTGGCCACTTTACGGTGTCGTTCATGGAGGAACTGATGTAAAGTGATGCTGTTGTGGCTGTCTCACATAGTAAGCGTGCAGTTTAAAACATAAAATAGAACATTACAAATCATCGAAATAAAGTATTACACATAAATATCAAATACAAAATATACATTTAAAGCAGTATGATTAGCAGGAAAACTTAGAAATGTCACAGACAAAAATCAAAGACAAAAATAAAGTGAAACTACACAAAACAGCATTATTAGTGACAAAATAACTCAAATAAGAACTGCACCCATGCTTCCTTCACCTGAGTAACCTCTCCCAAATACATCCTTAGCAATTTCCCACATACAAACCTCATTTTCAAGCGTTCCTGCCAACCATACAGATAATACAGCTAATCCCCAGCCAACTATTTGTTGCAAAGCGTATGTCTGGTCGACAAAAATCCCTAGCAGCATTAAACATAATTTATAACTATCTCTTTCACCCACCTCCATTTAGGGCTATATCATACAAACAGCAACTTAATCACTCCCTCCCAGATATGGCATCACTCTATACCTCAGCCACTACAGTCAAGTGAGGCCATAAGCACTGAAAAGTGTGGTGCAAAGTTGGGGAGAGGAAAGGGTCCCCACTACCCTTAACAACAGTGGGAATGGGGGTGGGCTGCAGGAAAATCCCAACTCCTTTGCCTCCTCCTCAACTCCAGAAAGAGTGTGTTCTTTTATGCTGCCATCTGAAAAGGACTGATGAGCTAGTTCCTAATTATTGCTGTGTTCAGACTATGTACTAGTTTGCTTCTTTTACTGACAGCTCCATCTGATACTTCCATGGAACCATTTTGCTTGTTTCAACAATGCTACCTATATGCTCCAACCTGCCCTGCTAGTATAGAGAATATTACATGGTTCAAAATTCTTCCTGGTGCAGTACAGAGCTCTTCTTTTTCTCTAAAGCTCCCTGGGTGTGATGGCTGCTTTCTGTTTTTTCGCCTATTGTTACTTATTTGTATAAACACGTTGCTTTTCCTTCCATGGGGCCAGAATGGTTTGTCTTGTCTTCTCATAATGAATGAGGTTACAAGGGGTGACTGTTTTAGCCAGCAACTTAATGTACCATCCAAAAGACCTATGGTTTACAAAACCATGTTATTCTGTTTTATAAAATGCATTGATCTAAACTGGAAAAGGAGGTAGGGAATTCATCTACGGAATTCATATCTAGAGAAAAGCATATTTGAAGTAGAACCTGGAGCCATCCACTCTCAGACCTGACCCTTGGTTTCTCAAGATGGGTAGCTTAATCAGCTGTGCAGGTTATGAGCAGGTGTCCACACATTAAGCAGTCCTGTTGCAGTAGCAAACAACAAGAATTTCCCCATCTGTTCAGGGCTGAACAAGACTAAGATGAACTTGCTGAACTATGCAAACCTGGAAAGCAACCTAAAACTAAATCCTAAACCACAAAACCTGGATTATGCTGCACTATACACTCTAACCCAGGCATGGGGAACCTTTGGCCCTCCTTATGTTGCTGGACTGCAACATCCATCACCCCTGACCATTGGCCATGCTTGCTGGGGCTGATGGAAGTTGTAGTTCAGCAACATATGGAGGGCCAAAGATCCCCCACACCCGCTCTAACCTCAAACATCTAAAGCACAAGAAGCAGATAAAGAAGCTTCCGTAGAAATCCCTTGTGTACCGTACTGCCAAAAATCACTAGGTTATCAAAATTCCCGGCACAGTGCAGATTGTTCTATGTGTGTGCCTACATAGAGCAAGCCTACAAGTAGTATGTAAACAGTTTATCCTCTTCTTTAACATCCTGGCCCCCAGCTTCTTTACTCCATGCTGGAGCAACTCACAAGCTGCATGGAAAGGCCTCAAGGTGTCAGCGTAGCTGTCACTTAACTTGGCCTCCATGTGTAAATGCTGCAAAGTGCACCATAGCTCAGCTTAGGAATGGTTTCAGTGTTGCTCAAAGAGGGACACGAATCAAAACACTGCATGCCTTGGAGGTCTGCACCCTGCATAACAAAAAATTCCAGTGTCAAAGACAGCTATACAACTGCATGTATACCGTAATGGTAACTGCTACTATAAACTATTATCTATGTAACTGATCAGCCAGCACTTCTGAGCCTTTTGACCAAATGTGGTAAGGCTGGCCTAGCTAGTAACACCTTGTAGCTCATAAGCCTATGTAAGGGCCCAGCTGCAGGAACCGTGGGCAAGTTATCATACTGGAGTTGACACTGCAACATGAACACTCGACTGTAGGGCTGGTCAATGTTAGATTTTCAACACTGCAATGTATCACCAACCAAACATCGTGCTTTGGTGATAAACCACAATGTTGAAGCAAGCTGCACTGGCCTCAGCTAGAGGCGCACAGGGTGAAACTGCCTCAGCTCTCACCGTGGGAGCTGAGGCGCTTTCACCCCAGCGCCTTGCAGGCTGGGGCCAATGCAGCCGCCCCCAGCCTGCTGCTCAGCTGGGGGGGGGAGGGGTTGAAAGGCTCCTGCCCCCAGCTGAGCAAGCCCCGATGTCCTTGCCACTCACATGCAAGTAATAGGGACCACGGGGCTCCATTCTGAGGCTCGCTTGCCCCCCACTCCCCAAAGATGGACCGGGCAGTGATAGCTAAGTGCACAGAGCTCGCCAGGCTCCGTGTGTTTGACTGCCTTTGCCCGTGTGGGGGTGCTGCCTCTTTTCTCCTAGGATGGTCATTTACCCAGGGAGGAAAGACGCAGCCCACCCTTCCAGGTGAAGTCCACAAGGTGTGGCTGCTGGCAAGCCCTGGGCCTGGCAGCAGCAGCAGAAAGCACAGCAGCAGAAAGCCTTTAACGGAGGGTCAGGGGCTTGGTAAAACTGCTTGGCTGAGGCAAGGGCAGTGCGTGCTCCTCAGCCAAGCAGTTTAAACAGGCTGAAGGAGGAACAAGTTGTATCGCGCCTCGCCAATATATCATCCAGGCCTACTCTAGTGAGGAGAAGTGACCACTGAAGGGTTGCCTGCAATACACGTAAAGGTTCTGGAAAGTCAGCCATGGAAAAGCTAATGCATGCAACTTGGCAGGTGCTGTGTGGGCTGCATCAAATCACTCTGTATGGAGGCTGCCATTTAAGGCTGGTGACCTGCATGTCCCCACTTGCCACACAGAGCATACATTCCCCCCACCCAAAAAACACCACCACAAACCTTTCATTTGGCAGTTCACAGCGGCCCAAATGGCTGACTGCATGTAAAAAGGCACAGGTAAAGGACCCCTGACAGTTAAGTCCAGTCGCTAACGATTCTGGGATTGCAGTGCTCATCTCGCTTTACTGGCCGAGGGAGCCACAGACAGTTTTTCCGGGTCATGTGGCCATCATGACTAAGCCGCTTCTGGCGAAACCAGAGCAGTGCATGGAAACGCTGTTTATCTTCCTGCCAAAGCGGTACTTATTTATTTACTAGCACTTTGATGTGCTAGGTTGGCAGGAGAAGGGACCGAGCAATGGGAGCTCACCCTGTCGCGGGGATTCGAACCACCCACCTTCCAATTGGCAAGCCCTAGGCTCAGTGGTTTAGACCACAGCACCACCTGCATCCCTTAGGATGTGCATGTAGGACTTCCTAAAAAGCAACTTACAACAATCTGCAGATCATCACTTCTTCATACACACTAGCCACAGTTTGGGCATATCTGCACACAACTGATGAGTAGAAATACCTGTTACTGACTCAGCTAAGTACTGTGCTGGGAGGAGAAGCAGCGGTTTCAGAGGAGTGAGGCTACAGAGTACATGAAAGCACACCCTAAGTCTTTTAATTCTCATCTAAACATATGAGAAGTGGGGGGACCACAACGACGACCGAATAATGTGAACTGTCCAGGAGATGAGATGCTTCAACTAGATTCTGAGGTACAGAGTAATCCTTTACTTGAGATATACCTTTCCTCCCACCCACATTGAACAAGGGACTCATTAAAAATCATAATAAAAGGCAGGTGTGGTACAGTTAACATTGTCCTGGGTGCTCAGATAATTGAAGACACACAGAGAGTTCTGTGACTCACTGATTTATCACACAGTTGTTTCACCAGTTAAGTGAAAATATCTGCGTCAAAAAGTTGGCTTTATAACCAATGGCCATATGTAGCTGCCAAGATTCTTTCAGTGATGCCTTAGCTCTGGCGGAGGAGGAGATCTTCAGAAAGCTTCCCAGCAGTTTCCAGAATGCATGAGTACCACCACCACCAGCACCACCACATGTGAGGCTTCCAAAATCCCCCATAATATCTAGTAAGATCCATCCCTTTAGGAATATTTTAGTTAGGTTAACAGTCATGTATCAATATTTCATTTGTTTTAAAAGAAAGTAAGTACAGCTAAAAGCTTCAAGCATATGCCCCTAGGAAGAAAATAATTGGAACAGATTGCAGATTAAATTATACCCCATTGTAACATACAAAGACACTCCTCCTCACTGTCAAATCCCCAAGTTAGCTGCTAGGGGTTATATGATTAAGTTGTTTTCTATATGAAGTATATATCTTATAAAGGGTAAATGCTGTTGTGGCTGAATTAATCAGACTTTCTCACAAACAAATTTCATGAAGTTTAAATCTCACTCGGTCTTCAGGAGTCAGCCAAAGCAAAATTCCCTTCAGCAGGACATTTTTTACTTCAGTGAATCTGATGCTTGTAATCTTCAATTTCATGCTCTGCAAAATGTGTATGAGTAAATCAAGTTTGCTGGTCCTTCCTGAGTAGGATTTCTTCTACTCAGATTAGACATCCAAAAGTGAAAGAAGCTAAAGAGATCTCATCAACCACTTGATTCCAACAATATGAGGCATGCACTCCTGAAGAGAATTTAGTGTATTTTTAAAGGATTAAGATTGGCATAAATTGAGACATCCAACCATATTATACGGAGAGGGGAAACCTTCTTGCCCCCAAGGGCCAGGAGCTGTGGGGAGAAAGTTGCGGTTGGTATATGCCAACGGACTTTGAGGAATGTAAACCTTAACAGGGAGGAAGCAAATTCAACAGGAGAAACTGGCAAAGAGTGCAGCATGGGTACTTCCACAGGTTGAACTGGAGATTTCTGTGGGTCACACATGGCCCATGGGTTGCCGTGATGTATATTGTAAACCTAGAGCAGCATTTTAAAAAGGATCATCAACTGAACCCTTCAAGCAGACCACTTACTGCACAGTATTTCTGCCAGACAGCAATTGCTCTCAGCAGTAGAGGTGGATGGTGGCATTAACTCTCTTTTTCAACATTGCAAGGCTATTCTGAACAGTTTGAAACATTAAAATCTCCCACATTCCACTGTTAGCAAACTGTCAACATTCAATAATGTTTGACATTGGTTTGTGGGTTTGCTGGTGCTGGCCTTTAAAACCTTGAATGGCTTAGAACCAAATTATATCAGAAACTGCTTAGTCCCATATGAACACTCTTACCTGTCTTGGAGGTCTTGCTCTATCCCATGTACTTGTGAGAACATGTATGCAAGCACAAGAGATGGGGCCTTTTTGGTGGTTACAGAGAGGCTGTGGCATTCCTACTTCTTGGTGGGATAGGAGACCTGTGGCCCTCCACTATACAATAGCACATGGCGCCAAGCCAAAAATGTATTGTGAAAATAATAAATATATTGGGGGCACTTAATTTTGTCTTTGCTCAGGGCACCATATTACCAAAGTCCGCCCCGTTGGAGGGGACCATAGCTCAGTGACGGAGCACATGCTTTCTGTGCAGGTGGTTGCACATGGAATCTCCAGTAACTTCAATTAATAGGGCCTAGTTTCAAGTGATGGGAAAGATCCCTGCCTTACGCCCTATAGAGTTGCTACCAGTCAATGCAGACGGTACTGGGTTAGATGGTGAAAGAATGGGACGTCATAGGCTGTTTCCCACGTTTCTAAAAATGGTTCATACATGAGTCATCACAAAATAAAAATCTGTCGCAAGATCCAGAACTAAATTACAATGTATAAGCAAGTGGATGTTTGTTTTCCTAGGGAGCAGCTTACTTTCCATGAGTAAGGAAAACAAGATGCAACAAAAAGGAGAACAGTTTTCATTCTGAGTACATTGCAACTACAGAATTAAGGTACGCATTGTGATTAGCAAACGTATTTCAAAAAGCATTTTGAAATATGTGCTTTTGGACTAGATTTTGCAGACCGAATGTTCATCCATGAGAAGGCACACCAGAATGTTTTATTCATTTAACTAGATATATTTTGTGGGGTTTTAAATAGAAATGATTGTTACTTGTGTTCCAAGCTTTAGGGGAGGGGGCACATTATGAATGTGATGAACAAAAAAACTGCAGCAACAGAATTTATAAGTCTTGTAAAAGAACTACAGATATTCTCAGGACCTGGATATCACATTATTTATGTATGCCCCCTTTCTATGCTCTCAAGAACTCAGCTTCCAAAAATGCCCAAATCCGAAACTGGAAGTGAGAAACAAAGCCACTGCTGCTCACACTCTGTATAAAGGAAAAACAAAGGATCAAAATCAAACCAATCCAGTATGTGCTCAAATAAATAAATAATTCAAAACTTCCACAAAAGCCAATGGTTACGTAAGCATAACTCTCTTGACTGAAATACGAACAAATGTTATGTGTTTTGCATTCTTAAACAGTAAAATCCTGATAACAAGCATGCATTGGAGGCTAAATCAGATATAGGAAAACAGGTAGACAAGAGCAAAAAAATGAACCAGTAAAACTAAACCAACAAGCAAGCATTCTGTCTCTTTTTACCGTACACAGTTCTAAATGCCATAATATAGGGAATGTCGGAAGTTCTTCATAAAACAGGGGTGGGAGAGGAAGCGAACATTCAGAACAGCAACAGATCCAATATAACTTAGCATCTATGCCACAAACTTTTTGAAGAGTTAATTTCTGAATTTGTGATTTATCATCCAATCCCCTAAATAGAAATCTGTAAGTAGCGTCACTAAGGCGCATGATCACGCCAGACATATGAACATCATTAGGTATTGAAAACCTAAGCGAACTGCATCCAAATCACCAGATTAGACACATCCCGTTAGGCAGCAAATCTGGGAGCTTTGATTTGACTAAAATTTAACATCAACCACAGATTTCTAGAAGCAACAAACCTCTTAGAACTCTGAAGCAGCTGTGTGATTCTTCTTTCACAGATGGCTGGTACAATTGAGCCTCCTGGAGCAGTCTGCTTTCAGAAAAGCTTTCTGGCCATTTATATACATGCCTTTTTCTTTTCTTTTTTGGAGGAAAAAAATACACATCAAGGTTTTAAATTCTCTCATTATTACTGTATTAGTCAAAGATGACAAGCAAAGGCCCAAGTATTAGAAAGACCGAAGAGATAGTGGTAACTGAAAGCACAAAACTACCTTTCTGCATTTTTTAAAAGTAAAATGTTAAGGTGCTGTCAACTTCAAAAAGAGAAGTGTTTAGATCTTTGTATCTGCTGTAAAAAAAACTGGTCTATTTTAAAACATTCTCGGTGAATAAAAGAAAGGTGTATTTTTCTGTCAGTTGATTCTACTGGAAAAACTTGAAGTATTTACTGGTACAGGGCTTAAAATGTGAATTTTACATTTATTTTATAACCAAAAGTCCCCTGTGAGAGGGTGGTTTTGCTAGTACTGCTGTAAAACAGTTTATGCAAGGAACTCAAACTGTTTTCAGAAATATGGATAAGCCTGCAGTTTGGTCCAGAAAAAATCGGTCTTAAATATCCTTACATAATTTGCGTAGATATAAAATATAAATTTCAGCAAATCTGAAAGCAAATCAGTTAATTAAAAAGGTTAATTAGGGAACAGCTCTAATTATCCATTTCCCAGTAAATTTAAGCTATACTACGCAAATTAAAAATATTTAGGCAGTATTTTATGCCTCTCTTGACTCAACATGTGTATTCTAAGTCAAAACTGGAGATAGCAAAGACCACTTTCAACCATGCTTGTTAAGACTGCCACTTCAGTACAAAAAAAAATTACCAACACTTAGCCCACCCCTGTTAAAATTTGTAACCAAAGCTGATGGTTCCTTACTCTAGTTCACCTCTGAACTAGATATTGGAAAGCAAAATAAACAGGCAAAAAAAGTAGCACATTTTCTACTTTTTAAAGTAGGCAGACTTCCACATCTTCCCAACATCTCTACTTAGGCCCTTGTGTACAGAAGCTCATGCATAGTTTATACAATACTGAAAGATGAAGCAGTGTTTCTGGTTGCTGCCAAGAGAACCAGAAGTAATTTCCAGGCCACTGTTCTGCACACACTCCCTGCCTGTGCCACCTTTATGCTGAAGAACTATTGCAATATTTATTCCACTCATGCTTCACTCTCAGGTCATGCGGCCCGAGTGTCACACAGCTGCAAAAGCCACCTGCCACTGTTGTGTTGCCATTGTCTGTGGCACCTCCC
This sequence comes from Podarcis muralis, assembly GCF_964188315.1. Taxonomy (NCBI): domain Eukaryota; kingdom Metazoa; phylum Chordata; class Lepidosauria; order Squamata; family Lacertidae; genus Podarcis; species Podarcis muralis. Next base: position 45,642,905 of record NC_135668.1, read on the forward strand.
CCAGATCTCATCATTCTTCCTGAAAAGGATTTGAACTCCTTCCCTTTTCGTCCTTTCTCTCTCTCTCTTTCTTTTTGGCTAAGTAAAACAACAACAACAACAAAAAGTTTCTTCTCGCTGCCTTTTTAAAATTATTTTTTCTGGCAACAATGCAAATGGGAATCCCAGGTGGCTCTAGCTAATTACCCATGTGCTTTGGGAACCTAATGCCACCTATTGTTAATGCAGTAGAGTCTTCAGCCACAAAGTCACTTCATATGCTAATCAGAGGCAGGCTGATCCCTAGCTAATACCTCAGTCTGTTGAGGAGCACTGATCTTATGGAGGAGAGGGAGGGAGGGAGGGAGGGAGGGAGGGAGATGGTACAAAAATATAAGTTGTGCAAGGAGTCCAACAAGAAACTGAATTTTCCTTCCTCCTTCCACTGCTTCTATCACTACTGCTGCAAATTAGTTTGAACATTAAAAGAAAACAGGAAGAAAAATAGTAATTCTGTTTCAATCAACTTTAGACAACATTCTAGAGTGATCCAGTCAAAACATTTTCTGTCTTCCGATTCAGAGTATGCAGAGGCTGTCTGGTATGCCACAACAGAACAATTAAGCCTTAGACTGGAAGCCAGGGTTCATTCAGAGCCATGTCTATAAAGCTTGTTTTATATCAGCTAACCAGCTATGTTTTGTTGCTTTATGCTGTGCTCCTCACTTGCGCGATTTTTGCTTATGTGTGCAGGGACCCGGAACATAACCCCTGCGTAAGTGGGGTGTGCGTGTGTGTGTGTGTGTGTGTGTGTGTGTGTGTGTGTGTGTGTGTGCCTGTATTTCCTCTAAGCAAGCAAAGATAAAAGTACACCATGTGTGGAAACAACCTGTCTATACTGTCACCAAATGTTTATAGAAGCCACAGAATACTATGGCTTCCAATCATTAACATGCAGGGAAAAGATACCTTGCTAGTACTTCACAAGAATGTACATATTTGATTCCTCCCCATACTTGTAAGGCAGTCCCTGCTTGTTTAGAGGTTTATCAAGTCCAGTTTCCTTTCCCTACAACAGGGGTTTTCAACCATTGTGCTGTGGGCACCCTGGGGTGTCTTGAATGATGGTCGGGATGCCACGGGCAACATTGGCCTCTGTCCCTCTTTTCTTCCCTCTCTCCTCTTATGCCCTCTTGCATCTCTGCCTCCCAAAGGCTTGCACAGCTGTTTGTTGCAGCAGCCCTGGCTACAAGCTCCCCAGGCGAATGGTGCCTCTGGGGCTGGCCAGGGGGTGCTGGTTGCCAGGAGCTGAGGCAGCCTCGGAGTAAGCAGGTAAGTGGGCGAGGGAGCCCAGCCAGCCAGCCCACCAGCCCTTGCTGCTGGGAATGGAAAGACTAATGGGAGGCCAGGCAGGCAGGCAGGTGGGCAGGCACTGTTCTCGCCTTTCTTGTGCTCGCTGTGTGCAATGCCTGCCTGGGAGCTGAGTGTCCACCGCTGCCATTGCTGCTTCCCAAAGTAAGGTGATGGCCTCACATTCACCTTTCTCCAGTATCTGTCAGGCCGCTAAGGCTGGGGGCAGTTTCCTCCCAGGCCCCTGGGGGGCAGTGTGAGAAGGCACCTCTCTTTAGGGTGGGTGGCGAAGCTCAGAGACCAGGGGTGGTGGCGGCTGCTGCCCAGATGACTCCCAAGGAGAGGGGAGAGGAGGCTGAGGGAACACTCAGCAAGGAAGGGTGTTCGAAAAAGGGTGCGGGGCTGCTGGCTCTGCAGGCAAGGGCTGACATAACTGGCTCCTGAGTCCCACAGGGGTGGCGCAGAAAGAATGTAGTTGGTCAAGTGAGCCATGGACTCAAAAAGGTTGAAAACCTCTGCCCTAGAAGAATTAGTTAGAGACCTCTAGTAAGTCCAGAGGCAAGGCATGCGGACAACAGATCTCTCTGACAGCTCCCTAGAAACTGGTACAGAGGTATCTGAACCAGACAACAGCAAGCAGTCGTGACCAAACCGCTTTAAAAATCATCAAAGCTAGTTGTAGCCACCACATCATCTAAAATCAAATTCTGTAACTACGGTTGGCATTCATCCATCTCAGGAGACAATGGAAGAGTGCACCTTCGGGGGGTGAAGTAAAACTGTTGGAGAGTTACAGGGCCTGCTGTGGCTGTAGAGACTGATACAAGAGAGGCATGTTTTGTTGCAGCTAGGGCAAATGAAAGTATCCGGTTTTTGCTGGTGCAAGTGTACCAACGTGTCTCTTCTTTCTGCACTCCTCCCAGCAGTCCTTCCTCCTCTGGTTACTGTTGCAGATACACAACCTGACTGATCATCTGCAGGCACTGCCGTCATCTGCAAGGGGATTCCCACATGGTGAAGTTAATGTTGCCAGACTTCATGTCACATTTGCGGACATCTTTGTAACACAGAGTTGGTCTGCCAACAGGCCTGGTGCCTGAGGCCAGCCTCCCACAGAGCATGTCTTCCATTTGGGTAAATGACCAAGCCAGCGTAGACGTCCCTGAGACAGGAGTGCAAACATGCTAGGAATGTGAACTTGGAAGAGCACATCTTTGTTTGAGACTGTGTCCTGCCATGTGATGCCCCAAATCTTCCTGACACAGCGCAGGTGGAAGGCTTAGAGGCATCACTCCTGGCAGGTGTAAGCTGCCCACGTCTCAGTACCATAAAGCAATGTGCTCAACACAGAAGCTTGGTAGACATTCATCTGGGTATTGATCATTAGCATCCCATTCTCCCATACCCTTTTGGAGAGGCAAGCTGTTGCTGTAGCCGCCTTGCCAATACGCTTGTCCAACTCAGCATAGATAACTACACATCAACCAAGTGTCACACAGCTACGCATTAAGTGAAATACCTACTTAAACTCCTCCCCTGCCCTTTAATTTCATTGGAGGACCCCAAGTTCTAATGTTAAAAGAAAAAACCCTTCTCCTTACTCACTTTTCTCCACATCATGCATAATGCTATAATTCTTGATAATGTCCCCTCTTACTAGCCTTTCTTTCTAAACCAAACAACAGCAACCTCCAAATCACAGGACAGGTACTTCAGATTTGTGAACAGCGTGTCAGCCTTCTCTGAATATTCCCTAGTTCTACAAATTCTAAGATTTTAACATCTTACAATGTGACAGCCAGAACTGTATGCCAACCATGGTCACATCTGTATAAAGCCATAAATTAGAATTTTATTTCTGAACCTTTTTTCTAACTTTCCCAAGCATAAAATTTACCACCCGCACCACTTGCCACACATCAGTTCTCATTTTCATGCCATTCACAACAACCAATATATCTTTCCAGTTAACTCATGAAAAATTGTGTTATCAGCAAGTCTGGCCATCTTACTGTACTCCCTGAACCCCAGATCATTTAAAAGGCAATGGCCCCAATACAGATGTCTGGGAAACCTCACTTCTTACTACACATTGTGAGGCTTGTCCATTTTCCCTACTTCCTACTCTCTGCTTTCTGTTCTTTAACAGTTACGAAACCATAAGAGGACCCATCCTCTTATCCATAACTGCTAAGTTTATTCAGAAGCCTTTGTGTGAGGGACTTTGTCAAAAGCTTTTTGAAAGTTCAAGGACTGTACAGGCTTTGGCCTGGATCACTCCTATCCACATGCTTGTTGACACTTTCAAAGAACAGTAAAAGGTTACTGAGAAGCTCTTACCTTTACTCATGTAAATAAGCACCAATCTGCAGGAAACAGGCATACAGAATTTTAAAGAAAATCCAGTATTTTTAATTTTCTATTTCAAACGTGTGAACCTTTGTGAGCCATTTTGACCAATAGGCAGTATAGAAATGAACTGTAACAATAACAGAATGCTCTGAAGAGGGAGGAGTGTGCGTGAAATAGGGCTGGTAGATTGCCAGAGGAGTGCTCCTGAGCTATTCTACCCACACCAACCAGTACATGCATAAAACTTGATGATGAGGTGTACTATCAATGTCACAAGCACTAAACAACAAGCCACCCAGAGTACATTTATGCAACCTCATTCCTTATGACATTTAATCTTTATAACTGCCTGATTTCTTTTAAGCATTTCCCAATAATATTTAAATTTTCTTGGTTTGCAGTGATAGCAATCTCTGGTAAGATACTTTGCATTTTCATTGCAACAAAATATTGAGAAATGCAATTTCCTCTGGGGTTCTGTTGCTCTTGTGGACAATAACTGGATTACCTGCAATATATGAACAATTACACTTCAAACCTCCCTCTTCCAAAATAAAAGGCTTGTGATCATTTCTTACATTGGCTCTTCGGTCTGTAACAATTACAATACTTTCAGGTGATTGGGGGGGGGAGAATCAGACTTGCAATACTGGGATATTCAAAAATTCAGATTTAAGAAACACTTATGCACAGCTAAGCAGGACAGAGGAATTCAGCTCTCGGATAAAGAATAGGGAAAACCTGTTATACAAAATGGGCTTTGTTAACAGTTTCAAGTAATAAAAAGTTGATCATGTAATTTCCTGTTCATAAGAACCTGGCCTAAGTAGCATATACATCTAGCACAAAAATCCCAAAACAGAAGGGAAAGTAAATAAATAATAATGGGGAAGGGAAGCGAAGAGAGATGATACCCTAAGATTAGGTATGAAGATAAGAATCCCCGGCTTCTCTTCAGATACAAGAGTGCATAAAATAAAATCATAAATGTTTAAATATCTGTGTTGCACAGTATTCTTAATCACTTTGACTATTATAATTCACAGGTAGTGTCATCAATCAAAATTTTAAGCTAATCAATGTATTACTGGACATTTCGAAACGGCAATCTTTCTTCCAAATTGAACAATAGGGCATGTAGATATTTTTAAGAAGCTGATGGACCAAGCATGACAGACGTAAACAAAATGTCTATAGCTTGCCAGGGGTTTGGGTGGGGGGAAGACTGAGAGAACACCCTCTGCCGCCATTGCCTTCCCAGTCCCACTTCAACACCCCTTCTGCAGAACACAGCTGGCTCTAGGGAAAAGGGCCATCTTGAATACTCTCCCTGCCCCCAACAGTAAGAGAAAGAGCAAACAGCAGAATGTACAGCAGCACAGGAGAGAAAGGAGGATGAGTGAAGAAGGACTCTTTAGCCAAAGGAGGATGGAACTCTCCCCTTCAACCTATCATCTGCCCCAACACACCAATTTCATGTGCCTTTGGGAAACCTATACAGTAATAGAGTCTATACAAAGAAATATACAAGCCTAGAATGTGACAGATAAAGAAATAATGAGGTAAAGGGGAGGAAAGCATTTCTTCTCAATTATTTCTTACCAAAAAGGATTAAAACAGATTCACTAATACCTACTGCAGGCAAGCCATGTCGTCTGAATAGCCAACAATATATACAAACGAACACATGTGGAGGGACTGTCCAAATAACAGCAATTTGTATCTGTATGCAATGCTGATGAATCAGTATGTAAGATAATACACTGAGAAATGGTTGGAAGCAGGTATGTATCCCCACTTCCCTCAAGAAAAGTACTTTAGTGGAAGAAATCATTTTTTTCCTGTCAAATGTAGCCCTAAACCCCCAACTCTCTGGGCACATAGTTTTAGATACTTTTAAATCTTGACACAGACAAAATTTGAAGGCTCAGTAGAAGACATTATTAAAAAACATGCCTTCAGAAATAAAGATCAGTCATTTCCCCTTATGCTTTGAATTTCAGGAGCTCCCCCCCTCCTTACTATGGCACAGAAGCTTTCATGGAGTCAAAAGACTTTTCAGAGGCACTGAGGGTAGAATTTAATGTTTTCCATCTCGGCGTACATTGCAGGTTGCCAGATGGAGCAATCCTCCTTTCCCTCCATGCACTGTTCTCCTGACACACACACCGGAGGCAATTTGGGAAGGCACAGGAGTAGGAGAGAAGGGAAAGTCCATGTGCAGGGCTTCCACTGGCAGGGCTGGTTAGGTGAATCTCTCCCTAAATACTTTTAAGGGCAGCAAAATACAGTGTGGTAAACTGCAAATCTCAAAATAAAACTTTCAGCAATCAGTTAAACCATCTCCAAACAACTTGACCATTCTTGGGGTACAGGCATGGCTTCACACACCATCCCTGCTATTCAGTATGGATGGAGCTTCTGTTTTCTATTATATGTTAACTATTTCTTTGAACCTATTGTATTTTGTGCATTGTGACTTGCTTGTATTTCTGTTGATTTATTGTACTTTCTAAATTTCTATTTAATTATTATTTGCTGATATTTTGAGAGTCAATTTTATTGTGTACTATTATATTCTAATGGATTGTTGAATATTACTTTATTTATATAAGTTGTTTATTTTAAAGCTATGTTTTATTATGGTGTTTTTTTATTGGATCGGATTATTATGTTAACTTTGCTGTATATTTTGTTGTTGTAAACCTCCTTGTGTATAGCAATATAGAAAAGTGGTATACAAATTAAAAGTGAAATGAAATGAAATACATTGTAGCCACACAACCCCCAAGTTATACATGTGAAACTTTTTCATTATTTATGCAATAGGCTTCTAGAAACAGACATTTCAAAACATTAACACAGTATGGCAAAAGTAATTATGAACCTGAGGGGAAATTTGTTTCCATATAGGTAGGTTGAAAGTGTGCAGTATTATTTGTAAAGAGCCAGCAACTAAGGACTATACAAAGAGAGGCAAGCCCTGCCCACAATTATACAGACAAATAAGAACAGGAATTGTAATACCAGAAAGGAGCCAAAAGAGATACCGGGTTAGCAGGGAGGATTGCTTTAAAATGACAGGATGTTTGATTTAAACCACATTTCCACCAATGCTTCCTGTCTTTTCATATATTTGTACAATTCTGCAAATCTGACCACTAAATCATGTTAATTGACACTGTGTCTCACAATCTTATAAGAATACAGGAACCTGTACACTGGGAAATTTCATCTTTTCTTCTTTCTAATGTTGTTCCTTTCTTTTCCACTCTGCCTTGGTCCACCCCCACCCTCAAAAACCAAAACAGCAAAACAAGAATGAAATATATACTTGACTGATAGGTAAAAATGAGATAGGGGCAAAGTAGAGTAGCTAATTTTCATCAGATCAAAATTAAATACCTATGGTTTGTTAATATTCATATTTGAGAAACTATCTGGAAGAGGCATTGATTCAGTTTAGAAATTAACTGTAAGGCTAACAAGTTTAAATCAAGATTTAATATTAACCTAATTAGTATTTGAGAAGTTTTGTATTTGAAAAAAGCTTTGGGGGAAAATCCAATTTTAAATATAAAAAACTATTTTTAAAAATCATTAAATTTTATTCACCCTTTGGGTAGGTCTGAAGAAAAGGAGATTAACAACAAAGAAAGTGACATGGATATCTGAAAATGCTTATCTTTGCCCCTTATTTCTTGGGAAATAGATGAATAAACCTTAGACTGTATCTTCATCAATGAACCACCAGAATGAAGCAGATGTGTAGGTATCAGCAAAAATTGAAGTGATGAAAAATAAACAAAGGTGATATATTGTAAAGGGGGGGGGGAAGGTAGAGTAAGAGGAGAAAGGCTAAAGGAAGTTAGGAGAGAGAGAAGAATATGACTAAAGTGAGAAACAGAAGAGCAAAGATAGAAGAAGTAGTTGAAGATAAAAAAAGACAACTACAACAGTTGGTCTTGTTCGCACATAACATGGTTTAATGAGAACAAGCCAGCATGTGAGTTTCCACTTTCTTCCTCCTCTGGTTCTGCTGCCGCTGTGCTACCTAAAACTAAGCCATAATTTGGCTTAGTGAAACACGCAAGCCCAGGTTTGAGATTTGTCTCCCCAAAATAAACCATGAACCCAGGTTCACATGTAATGCAAAGTGTTGAAACAGATAGTCCTATCTGAGGACTTTGATTCTTTTGAAAAATGCCAGTGAGACACTGTGCCCTAGAAGTGCTGAATGTAACCCTCCTCTTGACATGAACATAGAAAACTGGGCACTCAATGGTTCTCAAACTCAGTCGTCATTAAGTCAGGCACTTGGCTGAGGTCAGCGTACATGCTGCTTACAAATGTTTACAGACGCAACTGAAATGACAATAACCACAAACACCAAATTACTATGATTATTTTACAGGAGGTACTTTTGCTGAGTCACATGGAAGGGTCTAATTCGGAATTTATTTATTTTTTAAATTAGGTCTATAAAGGGCTTTTATAAACCTGTGAGGTACGGTTGAGCCTAATGCCATTTGTAGCAATGTTAAAAGACAGAGTAATTTGTCTATGATGAAAACAAACAAAAACTTGTTGTCATGCCCCATGCTCCTTTCCCATGAGACTAGGAAAGAACATGTTAAACATCTGCAGACATGACAATAAACAAATAAATTCAAACAGCATTTTGCTACTTTGACCCTAGCAACTTATGTGCATGTTGTTTCAGCTTTGTCAGTCATTCCACAATAGGAGTCAAATTGCCCCCAAAAGGCAAATGAATTAAAAGCACTGAATTGCCATAAAACAAAGGACGGGGCACTGAAATACTACATGGCACAGCTATGCACTATGTGGAGCATGAAGACTGGCACAAAAATTCTTTCAAATATTGTCAAGATGCATTTAATTCCACCTGACGGTAGAGGGTTAAATTCCCTCGGTGAAAGGCAGCTTGCAATGTGAGCTGATTTGATGGGTCTATACAGCTCTCAAAGACTGTAGATTGTTAGACAGACTTTTCACAGGTAAATGCATAGCTATCTTTTGTGCAAGTTGTGCACAGAACAGCTTGCTGCTGCAATCTGTAGCTCAGAGTAGTAATGCCACACTGGAATCAGAAGGAAAATAAAGCAGGGTATCTGTGTTCCCCTCTTAAAGCCACACACAGAGAAATACATAGTAAGTAGCAGCTCTTTTGGAACTCCTCCTTCCCAAAAAAACACTAGGATGATGGGGCAAGCAAGTGTGCACTCAGCCCCACAAATCCAAACATGATTAGTGCTGCAGGTCCATTGCCAGAGGTGCTCAATCTAGACAGGTCTTGGCTGGTGATAAAGGTACTACTTGCTTTAAGACCTATCCATCCTTGGGACTTTACCATAGGAACACATCCAATCTCAAGAAACCTGAGTCTATCCCACAGTTTGAGAATGACTGGGCTAACTTTTAAAGAGCTTGTAAAGAGAAATTAAAGGATAAGTGATTGAAAACAAAATAAGGACCAATAATTGAACACAGCTGCATCACCCACAATACTCATGAAAAATGAATGGGCATTTTTTCAAAATTGTGTATACTGAGTGACACACACACACAAATCACTTTTGCATTTTTGGCAGAAGCTCCAGTCAACCCTGTGCTTTACCATCATGTAACTTTGCAGTGCATGTGGAGTTCTAGCCAGATTGCCATAACGAAGCTTGGGGTGCCTGTTCCTATGGCCACTGGACCTTTGCTCCACCACCCTGCCAACTCGTAGCTTAGAGGAGGCACAGGAAAGTTATTGTTCATTAGCTCCTGCAACACTGATAGCAAGGACAGTTAAATATTCTCATACAACCCCAGACATTCCAGACCGCTGACCACGCTTGTAGGGACTGATGGAAACTGTAGTTCAGTAGTATCTGGAGAGCCAAAGATTCTCCAAACATGCTCTATACAGTGTTATGTAGAATCTACATCATGGGTCGGCAAACTAAGGCCCGCCAGGGTCGTAAATCCAGCCCGCGGAGCTTGCCGCCCGCTCGGTCAGGTTTAGCTCCAGTTTAGTTGTGCGGAGAGGCGCTTTCCCAGGACTACAAATTCCAACATGCTCTGAGGTTGCTCAGACTTCCACGACGCTGGCCAATCCGAAGCCTTAGCAACCTCAGGCCTCCCCTCCATTGGCCGGTTTGACGCAAGCCAGTGGCGAATGGCGACCCTTCCCAAGGCTTGCTGCTCCAATTGGGGTGAGGAGCAGGGCACGGCACCTTGTTGACGGCTAGCTCCGAGAAGGGAGGAGAAGTGAAGGGGCGGGAAGAAGCGGACGAAGAGAGCCTGCGAGGAGGGAGGAGGAGGACTCCTCTGTGCTGCTCGGCAGTGGCACATTAGCAGTCTGAACAAGGTGAGTGGAGGTATCTCAGCCGCTCTGTCTCGGAGGGAAGGAAGGCATGTGCACGTGCGGACACACACTGGCCCGCCACAAGTTCTGAGGGACAGTGAACTGGCCCCCTGCAGAAAAAGTTTGCTGACCCTAGATACATGCACTGAAGAAGCTGGGTTTTGCTCACCTATCCTGCTCTTAGATCGTCCAGCTGTTTCCATTCTGAACTCAAATAGTCCCAAATCCATGAGTTTTGTTACCCTCTGAAAACTGGGGATATTTTTGTATTAATTGGGCTCCTGAAAAAATGTCAGGTGTGCCTTATTAGGTGGGGCATGTAATTTCAATCCCTTCCCCAACCACACAAAACCTTTAGACAGTTATAGTCAATTCTACACAGGGCAAAAATGACTGACAGGCAGATCATCCATTATTTAAAAAGGGTCCAGAAGTAAAATTGTTTTATGCAAATCCTCTTTTCCTGGAAACTTCTAGTCATACCTGCCTTTCAAATTAGCCCTTCTTTAGGTCTAAAGTGAACATACAAATGATTAAAGGATAGAAATATGAAATAACCAAATTATATAATCAGTGAAGAAATGCAGAAATCTGAAGAATTCCTTTTGAAGTCTGTCACAAGCTGAAGCAGAAAAAAAGAGCCACATGTTACACTTTGCTAATGGTCTATAGTCGTAAAGTTAAGCAAACACTCTGATTTGGCTATGTGATTTGTACCCGCACAACTCACTTGTAATGGAAACTGCAGGAGTTGAAACAGGATAAGCAAAACTCCAGAAGCTTTTTAGATTTTCTCCTATTGAGTCATTATATTTTCACACATTTGCTCCTTAGGATTAGTGTAAATAGAACTCAAGTCTTCTGCTTTGAAGACTTCCAATGAAGATTCATTGTCTTAAGTATTTTAAGTGATGGGGATTGGATTGAAGTCAAAGTGCAGTCAAACTAATGGGGCAGATCAGAAAACAATAGAAAACAGATACGCGTTTAAACCTTGAAAAGGAAAAATGTTATCCTGAAACATGGATACTGACCACAGTACCGTAGAATGGCATGGGAACAGAAGACTCTTGCTTACCTATGGTGCAGTTTGTAGTTATTTTTCTCCGCTTGGGGTTGTGTCGAAGCAGCTCTAGCTCTCGTTTGGTTGGCTCCCACGTTGAATACTTCTCTCCAATACCTGGGTAATGAAGAGAAATAGATATGTACTTCAGAGGGTTGCTTGAAAAAGAGCTACAAGGGTACATTGCAACGTAAACTGTACCATCCATTAAGCTGGATTCCCCATACATATTACCCCAACAGTAGGCTTGCTTTTCTCTATAGTTCAGAAAGGCAGCAATTGACCTTCACACTATGTTCCCATAAACATGTACTAAAAGCACACAAAGGCAGCTACTTGTATAGAATTCCTACCCGTTTCCAAGTAACAGTTCTCTCTCTACTCTCCACCCGCAACAATGGGTGAAAAAACCTTCAATTAAAATCACAACAACAGATTGCCCTTCATGTGGGAATTTGTTTCGAGCACCCACCATTCTCTTTGGGTTCACAGAGGTCATTCTGCCAGCACAACTACTCATTGAAGCTAAATACAAATGGGCTCAAAAACAGCCCCACTGTGTCCAGCTCTGTTCAATAAAATATGGCAAATACAGCAAAAAAGCAACCCAACTTCTTAGACAAGCTACACACCTATGTTTAAAAGACATGACATAGAATCAGATATGTAAGAAGGGATACCAAATAGTGTATTTCCAAAGAAAGAAAGAAAGAAAGAAAGAAAGAAAGAAAGAAAGAAAGAAAGAAAGAAAGAAAACACATTTTGGGATGTATGTATCAAGGAACACCTTGTATTTCCTTGAAACTGTCACTGCAGACTGGATCTCCAGAAATATATGTCAGGACCCAAAGAACCATAAATTAAGTTATATGACCTGAAGGCAGCTTTAGACTCATCCTTCTCAAAGAATAGTCCCCTATGGATGGTAAAGCAGCTTTGAAACAGAGATGTTTCAAAGGCCATTCTGGTGATCAGTATTCAAAGAGAAGTCAAAAGATTTAATCTGGCTAGCATGAACCCCTTGGGTGTGTCTAAGCAGCTCTTTGGGTTCCAAGCTTCAGTTAATCTACATGCTCCTGAAAAAATATTTAGATGCACTGATTTTAATGTCTTAGGGAAGTTATCATCTCTCAACAAGAACAATAAATAAATAAATAAATAAATAAATACATACATACATACATACATACATACATACATACCACCCTTCTCTCAAAGAGCTATAGCAGAAAATTTGTCATTCTAACAAAGCAATAATGCTTGTGAGGAAGAAAAGCCGCAGTTTGAAGAGATTGTTCTTTAGAAAGGATGCTAGCAAAATGGACTAGATGCAGGAACCATGTGCACAAGATTTTTAGTTTGAGATACTAAGGGACCAATAATGATCTAAGAAGCAACCCAATGGAGAAACATGCAAGACTGGCTACTGTTAATCATAAAAGCATTTGGGTACTATTATGAAATGCACTATTGTAAAAACGAGGTTCAAAGCCAATTAAAGTCCATCTTGTTCTGTGTGGAATACATATTGCTCATAGCGGTAGTACAGAAAGCAATCAAGCAAATGCATTCTGCAAGACCAGGGTAAAACAGGTGGTAAGCATGTATAGCAGGCTTCCTCAAACTCAGCCCTCCAGATGTTTTTGGCCTACAACTCCCATGATCCCTAGCTAGCAGGACGAGTGGTATGGGATGATGGGAATTGTAGTCTCAAAACATCTGGAGGGCCAAGTTTGAGGACGCCTGATGTATAGTGTGCTGTGAAGTGTAAGAGTTATTTTATATTCCATTTTTAAAAAATATTTTAAAAAATATTTTTATTCTAATATTTTTTCATGGTTGTTTTTTTTTTAAATTTAACTTGTGCACCACATTGGGTGCCATTTTTATGGCAGAGAATATGGCCAAAAAGAACTCCACATAAGTGATCTTCCAATAAATGGAATGTTACTCATGTGAAATTCAACAAAGCATACATCCCATCAACATCTTTTTCTCCTAACAATTGGAAGAGAATAAGAAAAATAAATATGACCCACAAAAATAAAGGGAAAACTAATTTCCATGAAATACTGGGCTAAGCGGCTACAGTGTTTCAGTACATTATACAGTCTGTATTTGTACCTGATGAACAAGGTACCATTACAAATACGTACCTACAACACAACTACTTAGCCAGATGCTTTTTGCTGGCATCTTCACTACAGCATTTAAAATTGTCCATCAGCACATATATTACAGAAGCTCATCTGCTCCCACAACTCAATGCTGCTTTAACTAATTGAAAACATTATAAATCTAATATTAAGTTATGCTACAGTTAGCATGAAGGAGTTGACCTGGTACAGCCTGTTAAAGAGGCTTCAGAACAAAAATTATAAACAAATATTCAGTATGTAAGGAAAGCATGTATTAGGGCAGATCAAACAGAAATAGGCATACACGTTTGTGTGGATTAGTGCCCAATTACTTAACAGAAACAATTGGCCAGCTCAGTAACAGAAAAATAACCACACAGTTATTTACATGGACAAATATTTAGAGCAAAACAGCTTGGGTTTCTAGGTTCTCTTTAGAAAAAGAGTTTTGTTCAGTTTTACAGTGCAAGCCAACTGTAATGGCGCCTTAGGCGGTCTCCTGTTTCTCTCGGGAAACACTTAAAACAAAGCAAGGTACCACTCAAATAGGTAAGAATGCTGATGCCAATATTTTAGCAGATATACAGCTGCTTTTTCAGCACATGGTCTGTTGTGACATAAAGTTAGGTGCATTAATATAATGACAACAGGAGTGACTAACCTAAAACTAGAATCACAGAAACTGCCAGACTGAAAATGATCAAAGAATACTGTAAGCTCAGTACTCTCCAATTGCCAGTGGCTGCTTCAGACAGAGACTTTTAGTAGTGTTAACCATTCGGGGATTGGTTCTACAAAGTTACAGAAATTAAAAGGAATATAGAGATAACTGTGTGTAGCTAAGGTTTTTCGTCTAAATGATAAAAACACCACACTTTGAATATAAAACTGTCATTTTGCAATGTAAAATCAGTTGGAAGGGACCTTGAAGGACATCGAATCCAAACCCCTGCTCAGTGCAGGGTTTGCAACGCAGGATGAGACTCTAGCATCCATGGGAAATGCCTATCCACTGAAGGACAGCCATCATCCTCAAGGCAGCCTGCTGCACTGTTGAACAGCTCTTACTGCTTAATAGTAACAACGCATTCACAGAGCTCTCCCTGAGCACTCCAAACAGTTCCAATGCATTAGGAAAGCCAGTTCAGCATAGTGGATAAAGGGCAAGACTTGGATTGGAGAGACCTAGGTTCAAATCCCACCAAACCAATGATGCCCACTGGGTCATCTTATGGGTTAGTTAGGCAAATAGTCTTAATGGGCTATAAAAAGCTTCCTCTATAATTTATCATTACAACCTTAAATTAGATGAGTATTATCCTCATACTGCAGGTAGGTGTTGAAGATGAGAGACAGCAGCTTAATGGAGCCCTAGTCTTATGCTGAGATGGTTAGATTACACTCTTTACCACTACACTAACATTCTACATTCTCATGTGCTTCAAATATAATTCTTAAAATGCTATTACCATCTAACAGCCAGTAATATAAAAATACAGTATTTACTTGAATGAAAAGCGCACTTTTTTGGCCAAATTACGTCACAAAATTTAGGGTGGGCATCAGATTTGATGGCACTAACAAATACTTTTTTGGCTTCAAGGATTTGAAAACTGAGGTACACATTAGATTCGATGGCACATTAGATTCATGTAAATTTGGTACACTGGCCTGCTGTTTCCACACTAGGATAACAAACAATATACCTCAACATTTTCTCTTTCCTTTGCAATGTTTTTTAAAACACACACACACAACCCTGGGGACTCATGAAGGATATCAGCTGAACTCTAAGTAATATTTACAACTATAAGTATGCCATACAACCATTAATGAGACCTGGCTGCATGTTTAGTATTGGGCTATCAATGCCAGACTACAAGTCACCAATTTATAATTTTTGCCCAGTGCAGCTGTTTTGCTCTTTCAATTTAATTACTTCTTGGGCCAAAGACAAGCGCATATTAACACATTTAACAGGTTATTTGATTACCATACACAGAATACAAGGTTTAAAAATACCTTCACAAATATTTATTGTTGGGTATTCTTCAGCACTGTTAGTTACCTTAAAATGAATTTTGCATGAAACATTGTATGCTATGATTTTCTTGTTCTCAAATCCACCACTCTTTCCCCCTCTTTCTCTGCCTGAACTACTTCAAAATATTAGTAGTCATTATTTTGAAGACTGACACAGAGGTTCTTTTAAAAATGCTTCAATTTGGCCAGAACAATGTTTAGTTTTGCTTTCCTCTCAAAAAATGAAAGGCCTATTTTGGAGTAGGTCAACCATAGAAAGTTCATGCAAAAGTTTACCACCCTTTACCTCCTGATGCACATTCTCTATAACAAGAAAGCAATCTATAAATGAAAAAGCGGCATTGTAAACCATGATTCTTGTCTTAAAATGGCAGATAATCAGCAAAGGGACGCTTGTTAGTGAAATGCGTCGCCAGGTCACACTTCTTACCTGTCATTGTACACTGGTAGTGAGAAACCATTGTTGGGGTGAAGGCTAAAAAAGAAAAAATTAGGGAAAGCAAACTGAATAACAAAACAAATGTGTGTACATATACTTGTGTGTAAATAGTTACAGATATACATACTATATGTGTAAACAGAGTGTGTGCTTCTAAAGCTGGCACATTCTATGAGATAATCACACAGGGAAAGAGGTGACACTTTGTAGGAAGGGAACAGATTTCTTTTCTGCTATGCTTAAAAGTAGATTTATTGTATCTTATCCTTAACTTTGCACAATCACAAGAGAAGGGGTTATTTCATTGAAAGTAAATGTAGGTTGGCTGAAATTTTATGAGGTGTGCATGTTAAGCAGTCTAGCCTCTGAAGATATATAATCTCTATTATTTGTTGCTTCCACAATTTGCATTGGTACCCCATTTCCCTATTATTGATTTCTACCTTTTGATGGGTGGGAGGGCCAGGTATAACTAAGAATGAAAGTGAGCATTCTTTCAGCAGATACTTAAATAAAATCAAACCTTGTAGCTTCCAAGCCTTCCGTTGTTCTTCTTTGGCAATTTGTTCCATATCTTTGTCGTATATGTAATCTTGACACATAAAGCAGTATATACCCCCATACAAAAGGTCTATGGCTGCAGAAACATAAGGTGGTTGGGAAGGGGGTTGGAGAGAGAAACACACAAAAATTTAAAATTTAAAAATGTAGGCATTGGCTTCCATAATAGCATCTATACACATATCCCCTGACCTCAAAGGGGGGAAGGAAAAACAAAAATACCAAGTGTTACTGTCACATGACCCTTTTAACGCCAACAACCTTTTCTACAAACAAGTATTCTCAGACAAATTAAGGAATCAACATTTAAAATATATTTCTCAGATTCTCCTGGTAGTTAAAATTATTCATTGCCATGGACTCTCAGATTTGAACTCAACATGGACAACATGATAAAAATTCATTCTTTTCAAATATAAATACAGGCAAATCTCTAATAAGGACTAAGATACAGAAAACAAACAGCTTGCAAATAAAAAAGGAGGTCCACTAATGTTATAAAAAAATGAAATATGTTCAGTTATAGAAAGCTGCATCAAAGCTAGGCTAGTGACAGAATTACTGTACTACTTCTGCCTGAGAGATTGAAGTGGACAAAGTATCCCAAAGCATTTTTTTTCTAAGATGAATATCAGCACATTCCTCTCAACATTTTAAGGGTTCTCAATTTGGTAAATAAATCACAAATCACATCTATCTCCATTGACTGAAGTGTAAAAAACACAAATTCATTATTTTCCAGAGTTGCCATGGTGCAAAAACATGGATCCAAGCCACTTATCCATTAAATCTTATGCCACTTGTGTCAACAAACATATTCTGCAATTTGCTGGTGGTTTTGCTGTTATCCTATGTAAAATTTAAGAGAATCCATGGGCACCCATGCCTTGGATCAATGTTTTTATGGTGCTGACAAGCACTACTGTACTTTTTTGTGATTTTTACTGTACAGTCCATCACTGTTAGGGGTAGTGGTTTGGGGTGGGAAACTCATGTAAAATCAAGCAAATGCAAGAAGATCCGTTTTAATTCTACTGGATACGATTTTCATCCAGACACTATGGAAAAGCAAATAATTTGTGCAAATGTGTGCTCTCTTTCTCTCTTAGTCTGGGGAGGGGTGTAGCAACCAGAGGAGTTGTTGCCCACTGTATTCTGCTCCAAATGCTCCAGCTTTATTCAAAATAGTGGTTTGTATGATCTACTAAGGAAGACAATTAAATTCAAAACTGTAACAACTGCACATTTGTTCAAAATCTAATTTAAGATCTAATTAAATCAACAAAATTAATGAACTTGATCCAGCGATACCAGCTTCTCAAAGTCTGGTAGTCATTTACACCTCCAGCACCCCCTGCCACACCATCTTAGCGACCCCAGTTAGAGTAACCGGACATGAGAAGGGGTGATTAATGCATATCAGTTCAGCAGACTTAGTCTGTGACTCATCAATCTGTTGGTGTTCCTTGCTTGGTGTTACGTCTTGAATTGCTGAGTTTATTTAGAGCAAGGGAGATTCTTTGTACTTGTATGTATCTGTATCTGCAAAAGCCTAAAAACTATGTCCAGAACTGTTTTACTGATCTTCTGCAACAGAAAACTATTTGGACCTTAAGCTCCTTCCTTGTGGTGAATGGTACTGGGAGCAACTTCCTCAGTGAATCGTATCAGATTCTCAACAATATTTTGCTATCCCAATCTTCAAACAGCTCTTGAAGTCATACACTTCTTATATGAACTTCAAAACCTACAGGGCATTCTTACACAAAACAGATTCAGTCTAATTAATCAGCTGGTTTTTATCTGCTAATACTTACTTCTTCCTGAAAATGGAGGTTCCAAAGTTGCCCTCTAAAGATGCACTGAACTCCAAAAACAGAGCCAAATCAGTCTCTTCCCAATAAAGACAACGCAAGCTATTTACATTTTTTACAGCTATTATATACACAAATCCATTAAGAAATTTCAGTTCAGAATGATGTAAGACACATAAAAAAAAATTCTTGCATCAGTTCCACATCCTAATTTGGCTTAGATTGGTGCCACACTGACCCATAAAAGATGAGAACCAGGATTTCAAACCTCCCATGGGTTCAGGTGGCTGCCAGTGCGTTCTGTCTCATTTTACAGATAAATGCCCTATTTCTCAGCTGATAATTAAGTTGACATGCCTAAAAACAGATGCAGTGGTACCTCGGTCTACAACAGCCCTGTTAATGAACTATGCTGTATACGAACTCTGCAAAACCGGAAGTAGGTGTTCCAGTTAGCGAACTTTACCTCGGTCAACAAACAGAAGCTGAACAGTGGAAGGGCACCGGCGGAGGCTTCATTAGGGAAAACATGCCTTGCTTTAAGAATGGCTTTGGTTTAAGAACAGACTTCCGGAACGGATTAAGTTCGTAAACCGAGGTACCACTGTATCTAATTCACACATGCCAGAGGTACAGTAAGCCTCCTCCATCAGAAGAAACCAGGTTGACTTGAATGCAATGCCTGCATGTAACAAGAGCTAATGAACCTCAAGTCCAAGCTATTATAACCTCCTTTTTTCTCATCTTGTTTTGAAATAGAATGTGAATCACAAATATCCAATTTCAAATCTTCAGGTATAGCAGCCCTGAATTCTGAAGGACTTAATGTATGCGAAGGTTCAGAGCAGTATCTGAAAATATCTTAAATTAGATTTCCCAAAGCACATTTTGAGAGAATCTGTTCTTCCAACAAAGCCAATACACTGTGTTTCAACGGTGGCCAGGTACCTTTCATAAACTTTATCTTTAAAATAGACCATTGAAAGAAGTACCACTACAGGCATTCCAAGTGTGCACTGCTGTTGCTTCTAAACATTAGAAATCATTATAAGTCTAACCAAAGTAAGTTAGGGATATTATGTATCTTAATCTTAAAAGATGACTATAGTAACTAACCTACAAACTAAGGTTCCTATTCCTACCCTTCTTGCTTATTATCAGTGTAGATTTAAAAAATAAAATGCCAATTTTAACTGTTACATAGAATATGGTACTTGCTTATATAACACTTACATACAAATTAACTGTTGCCATAGCAATAGGGTGGGTGGATGTTAGGAGCCTCATAAAGTGATATCTGAATGTTATATTTTAAAGTAGTCAGATATTTTCAAGTGAATTATCATAGCCCTTTATATATATCATATACTACAACTTTATATTAAATCAAGGAAACCTCTGCAATTAGTTTAAATTTAAAAACAGAAGTCAATTATTACAAAGTCCTCCAATATGCTGTATGCAGTATGTGGAGATTTGAAGAAAAAATTGGATATTTATGGCTCTCATTTCATTATAATCTTGCCTCATGAAGAATTTTCAAAACAAGTTGGAACAAAACAAGATGGAAAGGTGGAACAAAGGCTGTTTTTTAGCTTGCAATTACTTTAACTTCTTCCATTAAGACCTATTTAGTACTCAATATCTCTGAATTGACACCAATTTTGCAAGATGATTTTACACCAATTTTGCAAGATGATGTTTAGGGATTATGGGGCCAAAGCCTTCATCAAGCCTTAGAAACCTTTTTCATTAGCAGTACATGTGACAAGACAGCTTTGCTAACAGATTCCCTGGAAGCAATCAGTGAGATGGCATCTCAAAATACCCTTTCCTGTATAACTTTGAGGCTCATGATACACATTGCCAAGTCAATCACTAACAAACCGCACCTGTACATTCCCTCTCATCTGCTCTCACACATCGCTGTACCTGCAGCTATTATCCCAGCCAGTTACTGGCCGAGACTAGCAACATGAATTTCCTCATGCCTCAGCTCCTCTCTCAGAAATAACAGCCAATATTTTGGTTGGCTGCCCCACTTCTATAACAATGTGCACTGTAATGTCCAACTTTTTTCCCTTTCAAATAAGGGGTAAGAGGTAAAGGGACCCCTGACCTTTAGGTCCAGTTGTGGACAACTCTGGGGTTGGGGCGCTCATCTCACTTTACTGGCCAAGGGAGCCGGCGTACAGCTTCCGGGTCATGTGGTCAGCATGAGTAAGCCACTTCTGGCAAACCAGAGCAGAGCACGGAAACGCCGTTTACCTTCCTGCCAGAGCGGTACCTATTTATATACTTGCACTGCGTGCTTTCGGACTGCTAGGTGGGCAGGAGCAGGGACCGAGCAACGGGAGCTCACCCCGTCGTCGGGATTCGAACCGCCAACCTTCTGACTGGCAAGCCCTAGGCCCTGTGGTTTAACCCACAGCACCACCCGTGTCCCCAAATAAGGGGTAGGGGTCCAGATTTTCAAAATGACTATAGTGCCTCCTGCAAGACAGATTTTTGCAAGGCTTAGGTGTGCACATTCAATGTAATATAAGCTCCTGTGGTAGGATATATAGAAGCCAAGGACACAGCTGAGAAGACCCTGCACATTATGGGTGTGAACCCCAAACAAGCACATACTGGTTCTTTTCTACTTTATGTTCTTCTGTATATTCTGTTCTACTCTCTTACAAAGAGGGCAAGCATTTGAACTTCATCCCTCCCCCTAGGAACTGAGTTTTGTTTCTCTTTTTTTTTTTAAAGATTTTTATTCAAAATTTTCAACATACATAGGAAAAAACCAACACAAGAGAAAAAACAAACAAAGAAAAAAGAACATACAAACAAAATAATAAAACATATAATATCATAAACCAAATCTTACTTTCATGACTATTTGGACTTCCTCACATCTTTCGCTCCTGCTTTTCAAATTTAAAAATTTCTAGACAGCAATTTATCCCCTTATTTCAGATACTTATTTATATTTTCCAATTATTATGTTTCCCTTTTCGGGATTACCTCCCAAAACCTTCAAATCTTGATTTAGACAAAATAATATTCAGATATTAACTTCAGCTGAATTTTCACTATATTCTCACATTCTCTTTAACTAATTTACAGATGCCACACTTATTGTTACTCTTTCACCTTCTTAACATTCATATAGTTTGCAATGTTTTTGTAAATACTCCTTAAATTTTTTCCAGTCCTCTTCCACTGCTTCTTCTCCCAGGTTCCGGACTCTGCCGGTCATTTCTGCCAGTTCCATGTAGTCTATCAGTTGCATCCGCCAGTCTTCCAACGTGGGCAAATCATGAGTTTTCCAATATCTAGCAATCAGTATCCTTGCTGCTGTTGTTGCATACATAAAGAGTGTATAGTCCTTCTTTAACACCCTTTGGCCGACAATACCTAAGAGCAAGGCCTCTGGTTTCTTGGGGAAGGTATACTTAAATACCTTTTTCAGCTCATTATATATCATTTCCCAGAAGGCCTTAACCCTAGGACAGGTCCACCATAGGTGAAAGAACGTTCCTTCAGTTTCTTTACATTTCCAACATTTATTATCAGGTAAATGATAAATTTTTGCGAGCTTGACTGGGGTCATGTACCACCTATATATCATTTTCATAATGTTTTCTGAGTTTTGTTTCTCCCTTATTGTAAGTACTTCATTATAGGATGGCCCCCACAATTTTCTATATATGGGGTGTTTTTACTTAAAAAAGCTCAACAACTTTGGCTCCATCCCTCCAGCAAAAATCCTGGCTGTGCCCTTGCTAGGATGTTTCATAGTTGGACAGGGATTTGAACTTGGATTTGCCACATCCAGTCACTGAAACACATTGGCTTTCCAACAGAGAAAAGTGCTACTGTGGTAGGACATCTAATCATTTGGTGTCAAACACAGTCACAGATGATGGTGGATCCGAAATAGGAATGAAGTTTCCTCGGGATTCAGGATTCTGCTGTTGAAAACTGCCTTAACTGTCTTGCATTCTGGCAGAAGAGTCCATCCATCCATCCATCCATCCATCCATCCATCCATCCATCTATCTATCTATCTACCAACCAACCAACCAACCAACCAACTGTATACTGTCCTTCACAACATAAAAATACAAAATGAAAACACAAAATGCATAACAAAACAAAATGAACCATTAACTCCCCTCTCTCACACACACATTTAAAAAGGCCCAGAATATGCCACATGCCTGGTTGAAGAGTAACATTTTTGTCTGGTGCCTAAAGATATGTAATGAAGGTGCCATGCAGGCCTCCTTGAGGAGAGCATTTCACTGCACGTAAGGCCCATTCCCACATTGCCACCCTCCAGACCTTTCGTGAGGAAGGTGCCCAAGGAA
The DNA here is from genome assembly GCF_964188315.1 of Podarcis muralis. Lineage (NCBI taxonomy): Eukaryota > Metazoa > Chordata > Lepidosauria > Squamata > Lacertidae > Podarcis > Podarcis muralis. Next base: position 45,665,381 of record NC_135668.1, read on the forward strand.
GGGCCTCAGATGACCACAGGGTCCAGGTTGGTTCATATTTGTGTCCATTTTCCTTTTTGCACAAAAAGTCCACAAGGGGTTCCCAAGTCAATGTCAGCAATAGTTTTTCTCTAATTAAAAGTATTGACTTTGCCTCCAACAATTTCAGAAACCATGCCTCCATATTAAATGGTAAATGTTTCCCTCTTGGCACACATAAGAGTCTCTCCACTATGATCAAATATTCCATAATTCTTTTGTATCCATTGGTTTACACCCAGTTTTGTATCTTCAGTTCCCATTTCCTGTTATGTCTGCCATGCTTTCCCCATGTTATCTATTAATGACTGTTCCATTTGTGGTCCTTCCATTCTTTTTCTGAAATTTCCCCCCCAGAGATTTAATAGCTTTATCCTCTGGGATTACTCTAAATTGTAGATGGAACTCTTTCTCTCTCTCAATTCCATCAATGTCAGATTATCCAGATCTTTCTCCATCCATAACTTCATAGTTATGCATAGTGGGTTATTCAGTTTCATCAGTTGTCCCTTCTAGTTTTTGCCATAGTTTCAGCTCTCAGTCCTGCCAGTTCCTTGTCATCTAAAGCCTCTATGTCATATCTGATTCCATTTTCCATTTCATTCATCTCTGGTTTAATTTCATTCCTCACTTCATTGACTGTTCTTTTAGTCTTGTCAATTTTTTATCTATTCCCCCCCCCCCCCGCAAGCCTATATTGTTTCATTGAGAGACATTGTTTGCTCTGTCATCATCTGCTTAAAAACATCCACAGTAAGCAAGGACCCTGAAGATCTCCTATTTTCTACCTCTTTTTCCCCCTTCTGCCTTTTTTTCTTATTTTTTTCTTATTCTGAATGGGGAGGCTATTTTCCTGCTTCACTGAAGTTATTAGGGCTTCTGTCCCTTAATGGCTTCCATCACTTCAGCAGCACCACAAGGTTAATTCCATTTCCATGGATATAGTGTCAGCTGGCAAACTAACTTTCAATTTCTTAAACACACTTTCTTCAAATAAAAAATGAAAATGAAAAATAATCCACTTAAAGCTTCACAGAGATTCCCCTTGTCCATTTAAAACTTTCTCATTTCACACCATAAATCCAGCTTTTTGTCACTTTTACTCAATGCCATAAGCAGTAGCTTTCTTTCCTTCTCCTTCTTTTATTATGGAAAGCAGTTAACTCGCCAGGTGGCGATTCTCACTAACAGACGCAGAAACTCTTTTAGGTTGTAAGTTATTCTGTTCCAAAGATGATTAAGAAAGTGATGCATTTGCAGTCGCGGTGCCCATATTAGGGCTGCAGGGTGGTTTGGGTAAGATGGTGGCTTCCAGGCACTGAACCCACAGGACAGGAAAACAACCCTCCAACAGTCTCTCTAAAGTGCGAAGAGCAAACATCCCTTCATTTCAACTTCTTTGTGGAAGTGAAAGCTGACAGCAAAACTTGTATCTGGCTATCATCAAACACCATGCTGCCATCTCCATTGGTGAGGAACCAACAAAAAACCTTCCGTCTGCCATGGTCTCTCCACCAGAAAAATGTACCTAACCATTTATAATCACCCCAGCAGTCGCTCTACCAAGAATGAATCAGAAGCAACAATTCATCAGTCTGAACAGAAAGATTTAAAGCCATCCTGTGAAAGATGGCAAGTGAGTAAATCCTACCAGGCATGCAGAGGCAAAGAGGTACATAAGAAACGTATCTGTGACTGGTCTTCTGGGATCAAACAGGTAGCTACCAAGGGACCTGTAGAAAGGCATTCCTTTGTAATCAAGAGTCCACAGGTTAACAAATGAATGCCTAAAGTCCTTCAAATTCCTTGAAGTCAGTGCACTTCTTTGGGAGGAGGGTCACCTACATCAGAACCAACTCTTTTCAAGTGAGCAATGCAAACCTGATTAAAAGGTATTTGAAAAAGAAGAGGTCTGCAGTGTCAATCTCCACAGAAAGAAACTGGAGGTGTTTAAAGATCACAATACTGCCTTGTCCATAATACTGATTGCTGCAGACTTTCGGTTCCTCTGGAAAATGTAACATAGTACCCTCCCCCCCCCCCCAAAAAAAAAGTTGAACTAATTTACGATTTCTGCTTCTCTCAGCCATCTATGGTTCCAGATGCACCCAGAAACTCATTATTTGCTTATTTACAAATGTGTATGTTAACTACACTGGAATATCCACTTTCACCCTCCCATACAATAGAATTGATCTAACTATGGCTCAGAAATTAAGCACAGATGCACAAATCACTGTATTTACAAAAACAACATGCATCTTGGCGGCAGCTCTTATATAGGTCTTGCGGCACTTTGCAGTCTATGTAGAGAAAAAGGAAGAGAAAGGAAACATGAACCTTCTGCAGAATTTCATCTCAGTTGGTTATTTTAATGACTAATTCACCTTGACTACATTCAAAGTAAAATACCCTGTTATTAGTTTTTGTTGTCTCTTATCCCATTTAGCCATTATGGGCAGTTCATAGGACAATTACTATGGAGCTGAAACTAACAGGAGCCAGTTCTATTGTTTCTAACTCTTGAGTCAAAAGCTACCGTATTCTATTCTGTTTCTCAACCTAGCCCAGCAGTTCTCCAGGGTCTTGGAGAGAAGCCTCTCACAGCACTTGCTATTCTGGAGATAGCAGGGACTGAATTAGAGACCTTCTGCATGCAAAGCATGAGGATTCCATACTCCCATTTTGATCCTAATTTATGATATTTTCTGAATAGCAAATCCGGTACACAGTAAACCTGGCTCCAGGAGCACTACAGTTGTCCACCATCACTGAAGAAGTAGCAGGTGGCTGGAGTGGAGACCATCTTTTCAGTCCTATCAAACATGCACATATCTGAAGAAGTGTGCATGCACACGAAAGCTCATACCAAGAACTAACTTAGTTGGTCTTTAAGGTGCTACTGGAAGGAATTTTTTTTGATCAAACATGCATTCCTTCTCAGAAAACAAAGATTTTGCCTCTATCTGCAATGCCTTTGAAAATCCAAGGAATTAATATTGCAGTGTGGTCCAGCAGGCCAAGGGCTACAAAATGAGACTCACAAAGAAGAGGACTGCCACAGGCTGGGGTCTCACTGTAGAATACAGAAGCCTATAATTACCTTGTCAGCAACTTGCATTCTTTTTTCCATCAAGAGTCGTATTTTGAACTGATCAAGGGCTTGGGGGTGGACTAGCTCCACCCACCAACTCACCTCCTACAAAGCATATGCACCAGCAAACAGCACCAAGTTCTTTCTGCCCAGGAGGAACAGTAACAGATGCTTTGGCACAGTTCTTCCTATATACACCTCCGTTCTGACTTATACACACAGGACAAATTTAGGTTGCTTTTAAAGGCCATAGAAATCAAGGTGTTAGAGAGTTCTAACTATATCTCCGTTTTGGAGAAAAGTAGTGAGATGCATAATACTGAATGGGAAGGGAAACTTGTCCTCAAGCTCAGGGGTTACACGCTGTGGGTGGATTTCATCCCTAGTACATGCAAATACATCATTTTGCAGCATATATGTAGCTGCTTCTGCTAAAGCTTCACAATTTGTTATCTGGAGCTTCAGGTTCTGCTCGTCTCCATGGAGACTGATGTAAGCTCAGCAAAGTCACTAAGTGCTTCAAAAATAATTTCAGTTCATTTTGAGATGTGTATGCATGTAACATGTTTTTTTGGGGGTGATCAAATGGCATTCCAACGGTGTTGTTTCAGGCACTGCTGTTAAGAATATTTTCATCTGACATTTCAGGGCTAGCACACATTAAAAGTGTTTCCCCAATCGTAACCTTGGCCAGAAGGAATTTTTAGAATAAGTTTTAAGACTTATATGCACTCTAAATTTAAGCATAAAAAATTTAAACCATATTACTACCATATACAGTATATCCCAGGCAATTAATTGTAGCAATTAATTAGACCACACACTTTATCTCTCATTCTCTCCCATTTTTCTTAAGCTAACGGCCAGTTCCCATTGGATAGCTTCCTTTACCTCCAATAATCCTCACCCCCAAAAAAGTTACAGGTATGTCACTCTTATTCCACTTGGTTGCAGATCTAAGCATCCCCACACTTTGCTGCTGTATGTTGGCACCACCAATTTGTCAAGCAACTAAATAATAATCATTACATTTGTAAAAAGTATTTCTTAAAAAAAAAAAACCTGTAGGTGGCAAGGACCATCTTAAGAGGCACTCACCCCTCACTCTCACGCAAGAAGGAATGCCTTTGCCAAGATGTATGTCTGCTGTGATATACAATATCTTTTTAAAAAGTATGCTTCCTTTCTTCAAAACTTCTGTTAATGATATGTAAATTTATGCTAATTTAAAATGAACTTAAACTTATTCAAGTAAGATTTCTCTGATCATGCAACAGCCTCATTTTTCTCATACTGAAACCCACATGTTACCCTCAGAGTATAGGTCAAGGAGTTCAAGGAGCCACTGGCCAATGGGCCTGCAAGATCCCATTTAAGGTAATAACAGCGCTGTAAAAAATAATAATCATGAAGCAACACTGGGAACCCCTTCCCCGAGCATTCCCAGAACAGGTAGGTGCACTCTGGTCTGCCTGCTCCTAATTCCTGCAACTGAAAAAAACCCCTTAGCTGGTGAAAAGAAACACACACATAACTTTTAAGAATTCTGGCCCTCCTATTATGGTTTCATTGTGACAACTCCCATGCTATTTTCCAAGCCACTACAAGTTGACTGCATTTGATATATATGAAGCTCCCGTATACTGGATCCGATCATGCTCTTTCTAGACCAGTATGTAGAACATAAGAAGCTGCCTTATACCAAATCAGACCCTTAAGTCCATCTAGTACTGGCTAGTAGCAGCTCTTCAGGGTTTCTGACAGGGCCTCTCCCAATCCTCCCTGGAGATGCCAGGAACTGAACCAAGGACCTTCTGCATGCAAAGCAAATCCTCTACTGCTGAGCTATGGTCCTTTCCCAATATTTTCCTGTATTCTCTAACTGGCAGTAGCTCTTAGGGGTCTCAAGACAGAGGACTGCAACAAAGCAATTGTTCCCAGCTAATTTGGATACTGTAATTTGTCCTTGAGAATATCTCAGCTGGTGCCTGGATCACTAAGAGTTCCTTCAGTATCAAAAGTTTGAAAACTAATGTACTTTAGAAAGGATACGGCATGCATGCAACCATGCACAAAATGTGGGCAAAATGTCTGACTTTATGCATTGATAATTAAGTGAACAGGTAATTCAAGCTTTGTGGTTTCAGTTAAGCCTTTTCAAGATGTATAGTAAGAGTAAGAAGTACTATATGTAATAATTATTTAAATAATAGGGCATTTGCATAGACATTGATAAGATAATATGACATACTGTTTGCTGACTCCTACCAGGCTGAGCATCTGACAAGTCTGGGAAGGTGAGGCAGTAGATGGAAAGTTTTTAACTAACGAAGTAAATACATGACAATCAAAATTCATTTTTAAAAACACTCAAAAACACCTTCAAGGAGGTTGTCTATCCAAGTCACAAATACAGAGCTCATACATTAATGCAGGCCTAACTGGAAGTCCTGCTAGGTGAACTGAGAACATGTTTACTTCTTTATAAATAAAAGGGATTTAAGCATTTTAAAAATGAAGGTTTTCCAGGATAAACCACCAAAGACCATTTGATTTTAGGCAGGAAATTATAAAATTTAAAAGATATCAAGATCCAATGGAATTAAGTGTCTGACATTTTCTGTTAAAATCAAGAGATCAGCTTTGTAACTGTAACACTCAGGTACACCAACATCTTTCATGATTACAAATGAGCTTTGCATCATAATAAAATGGAAAACATAAATACCACTCTCCTTTCCACTAACTAGAAAGCAGTTAGTTATTTTATCTCTCTCTATATGTGTGTGTGTGTGTGTGTGTGTGTGTGTGTGTTTGACTTATTTATTTTTAGCTACCTAGTCTCAATTAACCAAGGCCATAATTATAGGGTAACTTCAGAATGTAAATTACCAGAAAAAATGAGTGGGTGGTTGCTGTTGTTGTTAAGCAACACCCTCTGGAAATGACCATCCAAGTAGGATTGGAACCACTGCAAAGTGGTGCCACCCACCCGTAGTTCAGACAGTCACTCCAGCAGGATACCGTGGTCGAGGCTATAGAAAGCCGCTGAGAGAATTAACAGGGACACATTTCCCTTGTCTCTCTCTAGGCAGGGGTCATCATACTGAGCAACCAAAGAAGTTTCTGTGCCAAAACTGGGCCTAAACCCCAGTTGAAACGGATCCAGAAAATCTGTTTCTTCCAAAAGTGCAGTGCCTGGATCTGGTCTGCAACCACTCACTCCAGAACTTTGCTCAAGAAAGGGAGATTAGCAACTGGCTGGTAGTTAGTTAGGTTTTCCAAATCCAGGGAAGGTTTCATAACAAGTGGTTTTACCACTGACTCTTTTAAACAGGCAGGGATCACCCCCTCTTGAAAAGAGGCACTGATCACCTCTCTGGTCCAGCCAGCTGTTCCGTCCATGCTGGTTTTTATCAGCCAAGAGTGGCAAGGATCTACAGCACAAGTGGTCACCCTGACCAATCCAAGCACCTTGTCCACATCCTCGAGCCTTATCAACTGAAACTCATCCAACACAACAGGACTAGACTGTGCTCTGGGCACCCCATGAGATTCACCTGCTGTAACAGCACAGTCAAGTTCTTGGTGGGATGCAAGCGATTTTATCCTCAAAATGCTTTGCAAACAAGTCACAGCGAGATACCGTTGGTTCTACCACCTCCTTTGGGCCAGCCTGTAAAAGGCTCCATACAACCCAGAAAAGCTCTGCCGGACGACATAATGAGGATGCAATGGAGGGAGCAAAGTATGCCTTCTTTGCGGCCTTCACTGCCACTAGGTAGGCTCGATAATGAGCACTTACCAGAGTTCAGTTGCATTCATTCGGATCTTTCTTCCACTTGCATTCAATCTGTCTCCCAGCCCTAAGCTCTGGAGTATACCAGGGGGCCAAACGGGCTCCATGAAATGGGAGCGGGTATTCAGGGGCGATTGTGTCAATAGCCCAAGCCATTCGGGTGTTCCAGAGGTTGGCTAGGGCTTCGACAGAGGTGCCAGTCATATCAGCCAGAAAAACCTCTATATGAAATATCCTCTATAACCGGAAGAGTCAAGTTGTCTGGGTTCTGATCTAAATGTAGTATTTTCCACATTGTAAAAATCATGCATTAGTAAACAAGCAATGCTATTGCAGGAGTCTAAAGAGATTGCTTACCTAAGTTGTGTCGCTTTGCCTTTGCGTGCTCGTGGATGTGTTTCTTTGTAAAACAGCCAAAGAAAACACAGTACAGGCAAGAATGAAGTCTGTTCAGATGGGCACCACACATATGACAGATGCACGACTTTGCCTGAAATACAAAGATGATATTCATTACAAATAGCAAATACTTTATTGTGTAAGTTCATCCACTCTCTGATTAGGTTTGTAAGTACTAACATATGTGTGACATTTATTTCTACTTTCCAGTATTAAAGTGAGCCAGACTGATAGCTACAACTGAATTCTCCATCCAAAAGGGATATGCAGACAGCTATTATGCATGTTTTTCCACTAATGAAACACTTTTATAAACCCATATCTCTGTTGGTCCATCCCCATTTATTATGGCACAGATACAATCCAAAACAATACCTATCAGAACAGCTAGAGATTATTAGAAAGTGGTGCAACATCCTGTTAACCTTCTGCTAGCCAATCAGATGTCTTTAGTCAATTAAGATTTGCAAACTGCTAAAATGGATAGCTAAGCAGATAAAACTCATCAGATGAATAACTTGCTTATTTGTTTATTTATGCAGCTAAAGTTGCTGGAGAAATACTCTCTGGTGCACTGAACTCTTATTATAAAGATGTGAGAAAAGACAGGAAAGACTTTTTTTGATAATATAAGGAGAGAGTCCCCGCCACTGTGCTGTAACACAACAAATTTTAGACTAGCAAAATGTCTCTTATATGTATGATGGGGACGAAGGATGTATTCACGTGCACAACAAACATCTATTACACACACAGTTTGCCAGCGAAGGCCTGGCCACCTGCTGTCAGGGATGTTGATTTGTTTTAACCCCCACTGCAACTCCATCCCCAAGTATCCTTTTTATTTTAGTCCATTCATGGATGATGACCATTCATTCCTACTGAGAAAAGAAAGGGGTACATACAGAAAAATCACTGCAGTGGAGGTTAGACATGCTTTCTGTTTCTTTTGATCCCAGCACTCAATTCAGGATTAGTCTCCTCAGCTGTGTCACAGTCTGTTTACTTTGCCCCAGAGAAATGTGAGAGTTCCAATCTGCATCTCTTTCCCCCGAGTTTTACTTTCCGGATACGTTAAAATATTGGGAACTGGGTTTTGTTTTGTTTGTACTTATTATTCTATGTCTACCAAAAACCCTTTTGTCCCCATTCCATTTGCCAAGATTTGTACAGAAGTCAGAAGGTACCAATTTAAAATTGCATGCTGGTCTAGACACACAGACTTTAGGAAATGGTTAGGTATTAAATTCAGGTGGGAGGTTAACCATTTAAGCACTCCATTAAAAAACCAAAACCATTTAACCATTGCAGCCAACCAAGTTCTGTTCAATGCAGACTCATTTAAACTAATGGACCTAAGTTAGTAATGTCTGTTAATTCCAATGAGTCTACCCAGAGAAGAACTTAGCTGGATAAAACACTTTAAGTCCAACTTTGACTTAAGCATCGCATCCAAGCTGAGAGGTGAAAACAGATCCACTTACAACAGCTCCCAGGGTGGGAGGCTGGGAGAAGAAAGGGAAGTGACTGGGTGAGCTGGGAGAGTTCACCCCTTTCTGTGTGAGACAAGGGTTAAGATCTACCTTTGAGAGAGCACTTTGCCTTTTCTTCCCTCCCCTTTCTTTTTCATTTAGATTAATTTGTTTTTTATTGTATTATGAAAAAGCGTCAATATTTTTTAAATGGAAAACCGATCCTCTTACAAACCCAAAACCACCCATCTATTTTATGGATTATTTTTAAACATAGATACAATTCCAACACTTATTTACATAAAAGTTGCAAATTTCATAATGCATCAATACAGAGCTGTAATTCTTGGGTACAAATGGCTAAAATATGAGCAATCTCTCTGATGAAAGGCACTATGTCAACAACTCTTGACAATTTTGTTTCTAATTTGATTGTACCGAACACAATGAGGTAACAGAAAAGAACCTACTTTGTTACAGGCACTCAAGAATGACTAGCAGAAAGTGACATCATTTTGTTCCTGGGAGTCTTCAAAAGTAAAAAAAAAAACATGTGAGAAGTAAGGACAGGAAAAGGAACTCCCAAGGAGGGTGGGCTAAGTAGGTATAGGCAGGAAGAAGTTGGGCTTATTCTAAAGAAATGTTACTAACCTGACATTTCTCAATGAACAATAGACCATTTCCATATTGAGAATGCCCAAGAATTAGAATGCCCACTCACATTAGAATGTTTGGGAACATTCTATGACATCACAGCAGACTAGTCAATGGCAAGTAAGAAGCCAACGTATTAGTAGAGAGGCAATAGCCATTCTGACCTCACATATATAAAAAAGCAAATTCTCAAACTTGCAGGCAAGTACTAAACAAATGTTTTTGTTCAAATTTCTATACTGCCCTTCATCCGAGGATCACAGGGTGGTTTGCAAAATAAAAACACAAAAATACATACCATTGTAACAAACAAAAACAATACTCTCCCCCCCCCCCCATTTTAAAAGGCCATAGCTAGTTTAATTAGGCAAATGTTAGTTATGAGCCAATATGCACCAATGTGTCAGAAAGCAGCTTGAACGCTGGGTTAGACAAACTGTCAGCTGCCTTGGATAACTATTTAACTGCCAAAATTATTCCAGGGAAAAGAGAGGGAAGGAATAACACCCAGCGAAGCAAGAACTCCTGTTCAAATGAATGCTAGCCCCGCCGCCTAAATGCCAATACATGTGTTGACTTTGTCCCTGACTGGTGTGAGGCCAGCATCCTTTCAAGAAGACCTAACACAGATGCAGAGATTGCATCCCCATGAAGGTAGTTCTTCAGTCAACCACTGACTGCAGCTAAGAGGCAAGTAGGCAGCATGTTCTCAGAAGCCCTTTCATGTGTGTTTTGTTACCAAACACCCGAAAGAGCGCTAACAAATCTGTTCCTATTCTAATCAAAGAAAAAGCTCTTCTGATACCAAATACTGCAAGACTTACAATGATTTATAACTAGACAGACACTGAAGTCAACTGTATTCTGTAATCTTAAACACGTTTAAGCTAGGAGTCCTACTGATAATGGTTTCTGGGTAAACAGGCTTAACAACAAGGTGCAGTTCTAATGATGCAATTCTTTTTCAAATCACGATTTTCAAAAGCTCAAGGAAGTTTGGGAAAAGATAGAACATGGCAACATCAAGGTGGCTTATGAATCATTAGCTGGGAGTGTTAAAAATATAGACGGCTGCTATTTATGACATTCAGCATTGCAACTCACAAAACTAAAGTTTAAAGAAATTATGCAAGCCTGTAACACAGCACTTGGGACTGAGATCTTATTTTTTCCAGCTGTTGACAAATAGCAATGTTGTTTACTGGTTTAACCATCTAGAGTAGAGATGGGGGACCTTTTCCAAAGAGAGGGCCACACTCCCTTCATGGGCAACTTTCCAAGGGCCACATGCCAGGGATGGGCAGGCTCAGATGCAAAAGTGGGTGGGTGAGATACATAAGTGGGCAACAAATGTGATTCTTACCTTTGTACAACAGAGATCATTTCAGACTTGTGGAAGTGAGAGGTTTCTATACACACCAACCCACATCTCTTCACCCTCCATCCAGGCAAGGAAGCAGCAGCATCTCAGCCTGGCAAAACAGTGGAGGAAGGTGCAGAGCAGAAGGAGGTAGCGTAGCCTTGGAAGAGGGTGTAGCCTGGGGAAGTGTTTCAGGAGCTGAACAGAAGTTAGGAGGGATGTATCTGGCCACTGGGCCTGAAGTTCCCCCACCATGATCTAAGAGGGTAGCATATGCTCAAAAACATTGTCCGGGAAATTTAAATACAGTGGTACAGTACCTCTGGATGCAAACAGGATCTGTTCTGGAGCCCCATTCACATCCTGAAGCGAATGCAATCCATGTCTGCACGTGCCGCGATTCGCCGCTTCTGCTCATGATGTCATTTTGAGCGGAGCGTAACTTGAAAATGCTCAACCTGAAGCATATTTAACCCGAGAGGTATGACTGTATGCCAACTAGATGCCCTGGTACAATATTGCAGCCAGTGCTTATCAGACCTCACTTTAAGTGTCATGTGAATTTCCATGGTTAACCAAAGCTCCTTCAAGGAGTGGGAAATTGGAGAGAAGAAAGTTGTTGTTTCAATTTATATACAGTGGTACCCCGCAAGACGAACGCCTCGCAAGACGGAAAACCCACTAGACGAAAGGGTTTTCCGTTTTGGAGACGCTTCGCAAAACGAATTTCCCTATGGGCTTCCTTCGCAAGACGAAAGCCCATAGGGAAATCTCCGGGACAGCGCGTCTTGCCCACTGTCCTCGGACCTCCTCCCGCCGCCAGGCTTCGGAAGGCTGCTCCGAAGCCTGGCGGTGGGCGGAGAGGTTTTTTAAACACCCCGGGACAGCGGAGGACTTCTCCGCTGTCCGGGGCGATTTTAAAATGCTGGCGGGCGGCAGCGCTGCCGCCCAGCAGCATTTTAAAAAACCCCAGGACAGCGGGGGACTTCTCCTTTGTCCCGAGGTTTTTTAAAATGCTGGCGGGCGGCAGCGAAGGCATTTTAAAATCGCCCCGGACAGCGGAGAAGTCCCCCGCTGTCCCAAGGTTTTTTTAAATGCTGGTCCCCTTTCTCCCCGGACCTCTTTTGAAGCAAGGGGCGGCAACGGGGAGAAGCGATCTTCTCCCCGCTGCCCCTTGCTTCAAAAGAGGGGACAGAGGGGAAGGCGCGCGCCTTCCCCTCTCTCCCCGGACCCCTTTTGAAGCAAGGGGCAGCAACGGTGAGAAGCGATCTTCTCCCCGTTGCCGCCCCTTGCTTCAAAAGGGGGGACAGAGGGAAAGGCGCGCGCCTTCCCCTCTGTCCCCGGAGATTGTGGGGCAGGCAACGGGGAGAAGCAATCTTCTCCCCGCTGCCCCTTGCTTCAAAAGAGGGGACAGAGGGAAAGGCGCGCGCCTTCCCCTCTCTCCCCGGACCCCTTTTGAAGCAAGGGGCGGCAACGGGGAGAAGCGATCTTCTCCCTGTTGCCGCCCCTTGCTTCAAAAGAGGGGACAGAGGGGAAGGCGCGCGCCTTCCTCTCTCTCCCCGGACCCTTTTTGAACCAAGGGGCGGCAACGGGGAGAAGCGATCTTCTCCCCGTTGCCGCCCCTTGCTTCAAAAGAGGGGACAGAGGGGAAGGCGCGCGCCTTCCTCTCTCTCCCCGGACCCCTTTTGAACCAAGGGGCGGCAACGGGGAGAAGCGATCTTCTCCCCACTGCCCCTTGCTTTAAAACAGGTCCAGGGACAGAGGGGAAGGCGCGCGGCGCTTCCCCACTGTCCCCGACGGTCTCCTTAGGAACGCATTGATTGATTTTCAATGCATTCCTATGGGAAACCGTGCTTCGCAAGACGAAAAACTCGCAAGAAGAAAAAACTTGCGGAACGAATTAATTTCGTCTTGCGAGGCACCACTGTACCTCCCTATATCCGAGGGGGGGGGGTCTCAGGGTGGTTCACAGAATAAAATCAAGATATAAAACCACAAAATACCTAATAAAAATAAAAACAGTAACCCAATATTCCCCCCCCCAAAAAAAAACATTTTAAAGAGGCATGGGTTGTAAATCAGATCAACCAAAGGTCTGGTTAAAAAGGAACGTTTTTGCCTGGCACCTAAAGGTGTATAATGAAGGTGCCAGGCGAACTTCCCTGGGGAAAGCATTCCACAGACAGGGACTCACTGTAGAGAATGTTCATTCTTGTGTTGCCACCATCCAAACCTCTTGAGGAGGGGGCACATGGAGGAGGGCCTCAGAAGATGATCTCAGGCAAAGGAATAAACTTTCACCAAATAACCGAGTTCTTCTGGCCCATATTATGAAGTGGCACAACTGAACTGTGATCTAACCCACAACAAAATGACATGCAAAGCAATCCTATGCATATCTTTTTGGAAATAAGCCCACTGACTGAATGGGACTTACTCATAAGTATACTTAGGATAGCAGCCTGAAAATTTGAATGATTATGATTTATTTCATTTATGAATACTTCCTATGAAGCATCTCAAAGCAAATTCACAATTAAAAATAATTCAAAATAAATTTTAAAAATTCCACCAGTACTTAACATACCTTACTAAACTTAAAGCTACTTTCCAAATACAATGTATTAATTGAAAGGAGGATCGGAATGTAAATGGCTAGAGCAGGGGTCTGCAACCTTTAAGACAAAAAGAGCCACTTGGACCCGTTTCCGAAGGGAAAAAAAAACTGGGAGCCGCAAAACTTGTCATTATAAAAATAACTTTTTTGTCACTTTTTTATTATTTCTTTGTTTGACCCCTCAGAATTACTCCTCCTCATAGAAATAAACGTTAAATTAACAAGTTACCTTTTTTTGTTTGTGTGTTCTTCACTCCCCTTCAAAACAGTGACCAGCGTACATGCCCCTTACAATGTAGCGGGTGGGCAGGCGGGAAGGTGACGTCGGGACGGTGTGTGACTAACGCACGCACCGCCCCCATGCAACGTCACAGCCAGTACAGTGGGGAGTGTCGGGGTGCACAATGCGCCTCCTCCCCTCGCTAGTATCCGCCCCGGAGCCGCGGCAAAGGTGTAAAAGAGCCACATGCGGCTCCGGAGCCGCGGGTTGCAGACCCCTGGGCTAGAGGATAAAACACCTAATAAGAAAGTCATGAGGGCTTCTGATAGCCCTGTCATTATGCTTATTTTTTTCTGCTGGGATTTAGGTTGTACAGTATGTGATGCTACTCCACAAGTAGGACTCTTACATAAATATAAACACAAGAATATCAGGGAAATAATGGGGAGAAATAACAGAAAGACAATACCGGGCAATACACTTTGCCATACTCAGGTCTACCCAGATTCTGCAATTCTGTGAATGTATAGGAAAATTTACAGAATCTGAATGAAGAATTCACCAGCCTTCCTGAGTAAAGGTAAAGGTAAAGGTACCCCTGCCCGTACGGGCCAGTCTTGCCAGACTCTAGGGTTGTGCGCTCATCTCACTCTATAGGCCGGGAGCCAGCGCTGTCCGCAGACACTTCCGGGTCACGTGGCCAGCGTGACAAGCTGCATCTGGCGAGCCAGCGCAGCACACGGAACGCCGTTTACCTTCCCGCTGGTAAGCGGTCCCTATTTATCTACTTGCACCCGGGGGTGCTTTCGAACTGCTAGGTTGGCAGGCGCTGGGACCGAGCAGCGGGAGCGCACCCCGCCGCGGGGATTCGAACCGCCGACCTTTCGATCGGCAAGCCCTAGGCGCTGAGGCTTTTACCCACAGCGCCACCCGCGTCCCATCAGCCTTCCTGAGAATACCACCTAATGGGAGGGCAAGGAACCAAGTTTATTTTTCATAACTTTATATCATGAAAAGATCTCAATTTTCCAGCAATATGACTTCACTTTGATTGCTAATTTATACTAGAATTTGGTGTAGAAATTTTTATTGATTTTTTAGAGTACAGAATACAGGAAGTACCACTAATGTGAATTAAAGGATTAGAAAATGCTGGGCTCTTAAATAATAAAAAATATTCACATAAAACCAAAGGGTATTATCCTACAGTGAACAGCTGGATATAAGATTCCAGTGTATCCTACTAGAAGAACTCAACACTTTCCTTGACAGGAACGTAGCTGAGAAAGTCTTTGCTGCATGGAGAAGATGGTGAAAGTAGACTGATGGACCTATGAGCTTATCTGAAGGTTTTCTATGTTAGCGATGATTAGAAGCTCTCTTTCCCATTTCATGTTGAATTTTAGATCTACAGCAATAAGCTATACTAAAAAAAAAAAAGGACCAAAATACAGAAGACATATGAAGAAAATACATTTCATGTCTAGGTTCTCAGCACTAAATGTAACCAAACTTCTAGCACAAAGGCACAGAATGGGGTAAAATAAGGAGAAATGGAAACTTATGTTTACCAAAGCTTTATTGGACTGTACATTTAATTTTTAATTCTGTTTTGTACACTGCTTAGTTTTGTTTGATATAATATACTTTTGTTTTAGTTTAGTTTTTAGGAAATTACTGCCCATTATTGTTGTATGCTTACGGTTTTTAAATGATATTTCATTATATTAAGCATTATAATTTTTCATAAATAAAGTTTCTTATATTGGTTTTCATCCACACAAATATAGCAAATTTACTTTAGAAGAGTAAATTTCAAAGGCTCAAATTTCCACAAAAAAAGTTCTCTAGTGTAGTGGTTCAATAAACCAATTCCGAATATAAACCAGTCTGATTATGGGGGGGAAAGATTTTTTTGTAATGTTTTGTAATAAGTTTAATAATAATGTTCAACCTTATGCTATTTTTAACCAGCTGTAAAATTATGAGTGTTTCTTAAGACTTTTTGGTTTCATTTTATTTACTAATAAAAACAATGAGAAAAATAATAAACCAACTCCTCTACGATGAAGAACCCTTGGCAATGTGTGAGCATATGTCTAAATAATGGCTGAACAGCTGCATCTCTGTACGAGGAACCTTCTTTCTTTATAAGCTAGGAGAAGATGAGAAATTGCAACTCTCTCTCTTTTCAGGAATACATATATACAATCATACACACACACACACACACACACACACACACAGCCCTACTTATATTTCAGAATGCTGATTTCCCCGTTTTCTGCAATGCACCACTGCAGTAGCCAATTTCACATGAGAACAAGATGATTGCCAATACCGCAGTAGTGTGTTCTAAGATAGAGTATAAAAATCTATTACTTTACCTCGTTCATTCCCCTGTTGTCAGCAAATCGTGAAAATGTTTTTAAACATTCTATTAGGTAATGCATTGATCTAATCTTCAGGGACACGTGACTTGAGAAGTAATGCAGCAGGCAAGCTAAGCAGCCCTGCCTACCTGACATTGTGCAGGGTGTCTTATTCAATGCTGCCCATGAAGCTAAGATGTTATTTGCAAGGTAGGAACACACAGTGAATGAAAATTTTATTCTTACCAGGGATTTGCGGGGGGGGGGGGGGGAGGAGAGAGAGAAAGGAATGTATGTTTGGGGTAACCTGCCCTGATACTCTGATGAAAAACACTAGTTTCATTAACTAGAAACCCCAAAATTTGGGATCCCCTCCAAACTGGTGCCAAAGTTTTGCAATTGTTTTGCAGTGTGAACCCCACAATTTCCAGTGTCCCGCAAACTTAGGAATTGATAACTATGGCCCCTGGTTTGGGTATCACCCAAAAACCTGACATTGTCCAATTCACTCCAAACCAGTCCCAAAGCTTTGGATTGTTTTCCAGTGAAAGCACCATGTGTTGCAGTGCCCCCCAGGAATTTGAATTTCCTACGGCTGCATTCACTCAGGGGGTTTCTCCCGTTAGTTTCAATGATTATAAAGCTAGCATTTCGGTTGCATTTTCTAATGTTCCTTTCTTGCCTTTTCAAGTTGAATCCAACATCTTATCACACATGATAACACATTTCAAGACATTATTTTAAGAGGAGATGATGGGAGGGTGCATGGGTGCCTAAAAAAACCAATAGTCTTGCAGGCAATTGGGCAACATTGGATTTGAAAAGACCAGAAAGGCCACAAAGAGAGTGGGTTACAGTTTTCGGGGTGCTGAAAAATGATTGCAAAACTTTGGTACCTGTTTGGAGTGAATCAGACAGTGTGGGAATCTGAGTGTTGTTAACTACAGTGGCATTAACTAGAACCCCCAGTTTGATGCATTACTGGGCTTTTTGTGGGGTGCTGCAAAATGGGGGGTTCAAAATGCAAAATGATTGAAAAACTTTGGCACCAGTTTGGAGTGAACCAGGTTTTTCAGTGATACCTATGACCAGGTATCCCCAGCCTGCGGCCCTTCCAGATGTTTTGGCCTACAACGTCCGTGATCCCTAGCTAACAGAACCAGTGGTCAGGGATGATGGGAACTGTAGTCCAAAACATATGGAGGGCCGAAGGTTCGGGTTGCCTGCCTATGACTCTCTGAGTATCAGTTGGGGCGGCGCTGAAAAACGATTGCAAAATTTTGCCAATGATTTGGAGGGGGTCCCAAATTACGGGCTTTGCAGTTAATGGAGCTGAAAATACTCTTAAGCACAATCTTTTCAGAAAAAGAAACTTAATGGAAATGTAGATCAAAGCTTTAGCAACTCAATGGTTCTTATGTAGGCAACTGTAGACCTCAGTTCCCTTCTGTTTTGTTTTAAGCACTGTAAGCTGTCCACAGAAAATGTGAACTTATTTAGTCCACATCAAAGTCACTTCATTCCTGCTAGCAGCGAAGATAGCTGCAATATAGATCCTCTACAACATGATTTATTTATGCAACATGAGGGAAAGTCAGAAAAAAGGGGGGGTAATGTTAACTCCCTCAGAGTCAGATTCTTAAAAAAAATGTCCTGTGCAATTTAGGTTAAACTCAAGTATAAGACCACATCAGAGTCAATGCAATTCTGCAAGCAGGAAAGACCACTGCAATACAGATCCTCCACATGATTTATTTATGCAGCATATAGTTTAGACTGGTCTAGGAGTTAATTGTTTCCCAATTTTCCAGTCCTTAAAGTTGTCAAATTATGCACAATTCTTACCAGTGGTCCGGTTCTCACGTCATGCTAAATCAAAACATTTTGTGTACTCCTGGAGAGACTCTAGCCACTTTGCTCCTCCTCAGTTATTCTGCTGCTGTGCTGCACTGAGCTAAGCCCTAATTTAGCTTAGCACAGGGGTTTGGAATTTCTAGCCAATCTTGGCTCACCAAGGGACTAATTGGACCTACAATACCATTTCCCCCAAATCACACCCACCCGTCAATCAGTTGATATCAGTTGATGAGCAGGGTCCAATTCTGCTACATGCTGCTTTGCCAGCATGTTCCCTGTGGGGAATGCCCTGGCAAAGTAGACTCCTCCAAAAAACAGGATTGAATCCTCCATTCATCAGCTGATCAGTACATTAGAGAATGAGTGTTTCCAGGATGGACCTACAGTCATATAAGATACATGCCACTCATTGGTACCCTGGACAATGCAATACTTAATCCTTTAAAAATCTTTTCTAAGGAACGCCTGCAAGATGTGAAATCTATAAATGTATGAAGCGAAGGAGTTTTGGAGACTAAAAACACTATCAGCAGCTTCATTTAATGCATTTATTGTTAGAAGGTCTGCACTAAGCGGGGTTCTCATGGAGTTTCCATGAGAAAAATTAAAACACTGGCAAAAACTAGCCAAAACAACAAAAGGTTAAATATTTTATGTTTAGCATCACTTCATACCCTGCTGGTATTATCTCCACATTTTCCTATCTACTAGACAGTAATTACATAATGCCACCCCCAGAAATTAGTAAATTATAGTGTTTTCATTTATGGACACTTTGCATTAAATGCCAAAGCATTGCTTAGTTAACTGAAAACAAATATACAAACTCCCAAACTGCCTGCTGGGATTAATGGCTAAGAAAAATTCCCAGCAAATGTGTTTCTACAGCAATTAAGTTTTGACTTTCTAAAAAATACTATGCATATGTACAAAAACACTTGCCCACATTCCTAATATACTGAACTATTTCAAAGATAGTACATTTAAAAAGCAACCACTACCATCACATGAACATTTAACACAATGCACAGACCTTCTAAAATCTGTTCAGCATCCAAGACCACAAAAGCCAGCATCTAATTTCAAACATCATGCAGCCTACTTACAAAACACTGCTTTTCATTGGTGAACAGTAGGATTAATGCTACTCACACTAGAGAAATGCAGTTCAACATTACATTGCACTGATGGAAGCAAAAGCCAAGTCATCTTCAGAAATGAACATACAGCTTATTAGATGCAAAAGGGTAGGAGAGGAGAAGAGCAAGCAAGATAATGCAGAGGCCACACTTAACGTTTTCCACTATTTGAACAGTAGTTTAAGGACTCTTTTGAAGCAGTTTCAGGGAGCACGGCTGTCAATTCTCTGTGTCAAAACAAGCTGAATTTCAGTCAAAGTGACTGATGAAAGCAAGAACACTTTTTTTTACATCAGAAAGTCGTGTGTCTGTGTGTCTCATTATGGAGTGCATCATGTTTTGACCCTATGCAAATGAGATAGTAAGATTCTTCAGGTTTCTTTTTCAGAATATATTTAAATCCAGCAGGACCTAGTGAATGGTCCAAGGTCATCTGATTTTGCGAAAGTGCTGAAGCTAAGCAGATGTTGACCTGATAAGTCTTCTTGGAGGCAGACCCTCAACCTTCTGCATCGGAAACATGTAGCAAGCAATCAGGCTGTAGTGATATCACCCAATATTTCCCCTGAAGGAATTGTGAATTTTGAGAAGGTGATCAAAGAAAGAGATGCCATGTCCAGAAACTTTAATTCATGCACTATTTTCTCCTAGAAGTGAAAGGGTCTGACTGCCTCAGCTGGAAATTCTCAATTGAAGCTAACTTATGAAGAGGCTTGGGCATCTCACTTTTGCGGTTTCTAATATTTTGCATATATGCTTGGGCCCACTGATTCAGATAGTATTATATCTCACCTCTTCTCTAAGGAGCTCAGGGCAGATTACCTAGGGGTTCTTTCATTTTATTCTCAAAGCCACCCTATGTAGCAGTTAAAACTCAGACATGACAACTGCCTTGAGCTTATCCAGTAAGCTTTGTGGGTTAGTAGATTCTGTATTCCAACTACTGTACACACAGTACACTTTCCCCCTAGGAATCAGCATCTGAAGGCCAGATTTGGCTACATTAATGCAATCACCCTAATCTGCCTGAGGCATGTGGAGGGGACGAAGACGAGGACCATGGAAAGGCAACTTTCCCCTCAAAGTGAGCTAAGTATATTCTTACAATCAGGAATAGGATAATCACTGTTCATAAGTGTGCCGTGTCAGTATAGGCTTCCAATATTATTTCACTTGCTTCTTGGATGCAAGTTATCATCAGAATAAATTGTTAACAGATCCCTAAAATAATATTCACTCACCTAGGAGTTAAAAGGGGAAGCTGATTAAAAGCTACATCCTGAAGTTCCAAAACCTAAACTCTCACCTTCATCATGGCTACCTGACATAAGAAAGGCACCACTTACTAAATAAGCAGAATCTTTTCAAGGTGTTTGCTTTTAAAAAACAACTTTATCTTGGCAGCTGAAATAAAAACCTTAATGTTGACTCCTAACTGGAATCCAAGCCAATCGACTTTTGCAACTACTGTATCTCAACAGAAATCCTTGACAACCACATGCTTTTTATGGGCAATTCTGCAGTTAATGTTGGTTTGTTTATTTTACTATATTCCTTACTGGATTGTTATTTTAACTTCATAATAAAGTCTTTTTTTAAACAAAAAACAAAAACAGTTGGTCAATAAATAAATCCTGGGATACATAAGAGTACCAATAGTAGTATACTATAATAAATTATTCTATACAATAGAATAAACTTTTCAAATAGGTTTAATTCTCCTCCACCCCTTTTCAAAACAGCATTCTGCAGAAAATAGCTGCCTGCAGTCCTTCTGTAAAGGCACCTGCTATTCAGTCCACAAAGAATGTGAGAAATCTGCATTGCTGTCTGACATTTTTCCTTGAAAAATGCTTTTTAGGAATGCACTGGGAAGGGTGGCATGCTTCTAGAAAATGAAGCTACTAGTCTTTAAAGGGAGGCAGGGGGATGGGACCCAACTAAGCAGCTGTCAGAGCCAGTTCTTGTTCAACTAGGGTAGAACAAGGCCAAGTCATTGGGGGAATAAGATGAAGGCAGTCCATAGCCAGCAAGGAAGAATGACAGCAGAGTCTGAGCAATGACTTTATGCATGTAGTAGAGCAGCATGCCCTCATGCACCATCCCATCCTGCATACAAATTAACATGTGGCTCATTTTAACAATCCATCCTCAAAAAAGGAAGGTGGGAAAGAACTGCATGTGCCCCAATATGTGTATGTGATTGTGGTGATGCAGGTCTCCCCTTCTACTATTCATATATTCAAGACAGAGGAGCACTAACTCATTTAACATATGTGCCATATTTATTCTGGAAACACTATTGTTACTTTGCCTCAATAGCTTGTTACCACAGATAAACCATTTTGCTGTGGCTGTAAGTCAACATTTAAGGAGCTCAGAAAGAGGCAGGAATACATTGTTACAATGGGCTATATTCACTATGAATCTAGTACAAGTATCCCTCATATATTCTGTAGAATTAAATCTATTGTATTTGAGCAGGGGAATGTGATTTCTAATCTGGTCATGTCTGGGGTGCAGGAGAATATATTTGGATGCAGAAGCTGCAATCCAACAGTTCCAAGGCAAAAGAGGAGATTTCTATGATAGAAGAAAAGAGGTATGATAGAATAGTTGTTTAAATGGTCAGACCACCTTTTGAGAAAGGGTATACAAAATACATTAATAATAATAATATTAATTTATTATTTATACCCCACCCATCTGTACCTTAAATGACAAGGTTTCAACCAAAGTATAATCTTATTTTTGTGACTGTATTTTTTTGTAACTGTAGTTTTTAAATCGTTTTCATGATGTATTTAAATTCTTGTAACCTGCCCTGGGACCTTAAGGAGAAGGGTAGTTAATAAAAGCACCAGCATGCTTAAGGTATCTAAACTGAAGCATTCTGGAGTCTAGAACTAGTATTTAGACCATCTAAGGAGGCCAATTCTAAAACAGTCAGGAAAGAAACCATCCCCTCAAAGAGTACCAACAGAGGGATTGATTGCCTTTAAGTGAAAAGAGATTCCCTTTGCTTTTGGGAGAATAGCTGAAACAGTTAATCTTTGCCAAGTCTTAAGCAGGTCCTATTCATGCCACCAGTTGTGGTTTTTTTTAATCCATGCTTACACATACACATACAGATTCACCTTTCTTTGTTAGGCAATAATGTTTATAACATCATGTTGTAGAAAGGACTACTAGACAGAAGAGTTCAATTTGGCACGCTTGTATAGCTGTGGAAGCACAAAGCGACAAGACCAGCAGCATGAACAGTTACAGAAGGACTCTGCCATGTGGCACAGAACCAACTCTGCTGGCTGGTCTACACCTCACTGCCCTGAACAAGGCAGGGGATTAAAGTGTTGGTTACTGCCAGAGCACGGCTGTGCACCAGGCTTTCCTTGCCTGGCAGACAGTCTACTTGGAGTCATTGCCAGATTACAGAATGTCCAGCAGCCTTCAGGCTGTTCCTTTCTACAAGAGCAAAACTGCTATGGCAAAGCAAATATCAGAAGTGGGTGCTTCAAAACTAGGATGTAAATACATGCTAGCATAGTTTAAAAAGAAGACCAAAGAGGTTCCACTAGTAGAGGGGTCTGCAACCTTTAAGACAAAAAGAGCCACTTAGACCTGTTTCCGAGGAAAAAAAACCTGGGAGCAGCAAAACCATTGCGACATTTAAAGCATGCGTGCCACTGCCCTCCGATCTGACAGCGGGTGGGAAGGTGACGTTGGGACGGTGCGTGACTAACGCACGCACCGCCCCCATGCGACGTCACAGCCAGTACAGCGCCTTCCACAGTGGGGAGTGTCGGGGCGCACAATGCGCCTCCTCCCCTCGCTAGTATCCGCCCTGGAGCCGCAGCAAAGGTGTAAAAGAGCCACATGCGGCTCCGGAGCCGCGGGTTGCTGACCCCTGCACTAGTATCATGAATAGTAATTATTTACATCCAGGAGAACTAAGCAAGACAATAAAGTAGTACACTTACTATTTTCCCTATTAAATCTGAAGAGCAACAACAAGGTCCAAATGCATTGTAGAAGCTACAGAACCTAAACCATGCTTAAGAGGGACTATCCTTGTTCAAAAAGAGTTTCTCTGTAGCAATATGAGGGAAAAGTTCTCAAATGCATGATCAATGAACACTGAAGGCTCAACATCAAATCACCAAGTGTAGTTTCTGTAGCCTATATCACTCCTCCAAACGACCCTTAGTCCCTCCTGCCTCCTGCCATTTTCTTCCTTGACATCCATTATCTTAGCCCTTGGCAGGAATTATGAAGTATAACAAATGCAGTAATTTTCCAATTAGCAGATCTACACTAAGGGTTGTAGACAAACTAATTTCTACTCAGAGTAGACCCACCGAAATTAACGTACTTAAGTTGGTCATATCCATTAATTCCAATAGGTCTACTCAAATTCTAAATAATGGTGAATACAGTTGTAAGCATGCAAGCAGCAAATATTTGTAACGAAGGAGCACCGTGGCAGGAATGAACATGCAGACACCTAGGATTTGAAATATTTTTTCAAGCCTGTCTAATATAGTTTCACTTTCGGGGTAAGACTGGAACAGACAAATTGGTATCAAGCGACGGTTTACAGGTTCCCCTAGATATCTGAGAGCAACAGACTTCACTGGGTCCCGCCCCCCGCCCCTTTCCAGTTGCCCTGAAGCATAAAAATAACAAACACAAAAGAGGCATTATTTCTCTCTCTCTCTTTCTCTCCAAACACACACACATACACACACACACACACACACACGTCTATATATATATATGTATATATATTTATATATACATACAGTGGTACCTCGGCTTAAGTACTTAATTCGTTCCAGATGTCCGTTCTTAATCTGAAACTGTTCTTAACCTGAAGCACCACTTTAGCTAATGGGGCCTCCCACTGTTGCCACGCCGCCAGAGCACGATTTCTGTTCTCATCCTGAAGCAAAGTTCTTAACCTGAGGTACTATTATGGGTTAGCGGAGTCTGTAACCTGAAGCGTATGTAACCTGAAGCGCCTGTAACCCAAGGTACCACTGTACTGCATCTGCTTCCCGAGTGCACATTTCTACTAAAAGAATATTCCTATGTTTTGACATTCTCCTCTTCTATACAATACTGTATGCATAAATCTATGTAGCTTTGCATGTTCTTTGTTATAGTCTTAATATTTTGCACACAAAAAAGAGCAAAAAATCTGAGGTAAACGCTACAAAAGGCCCAAGAAGGAATTTATATTGAGTACTGCATGGCAAGCCAACAATTTAGCTTGCTAGTCATTTTCATAATGGTACTACAGTCCACAAACAATGAATCAGGTATTCTAGATGCAAGGTTCTGCTACAGTGACTGGGCTAAACAGTGTAGCTCGCAACAAAGGAAGTAGTACTCTGAAAATGAAAAGAATTCACAATATTCCCGATATACAGGCTAGATACATGCATCTTTTTTGATACCACATCAATAAAGAGATTGGGAAGATTCAGAGGAGCAAAGAGGTTGATTAAAGAGTCTATAGAATGCTGGACAAATGATATAAGTAGATGAAACCAAGTAGGTTTGGCACACAAAAGAAGCAGTTTGAGATGGCAGGGGGAGATGTGAAATCTGATCTTCAATTATTTAAAAGGCTGCCATGAAGATCAATGTTTGCTGGTACTATCAGTGGCCCCAGAGTGTGTACAGAAAAGTAGATTTAATATAAATTATTAGTAACTGCTTTCAGAACTGGGCAATGTAACAGGTTGCCTAGCAATCTCATCCACTGAAGATATTTTAAGTAGCAACTAGGTAAACAATGGGGATGAAACAGAAATGTTGCAATGCCAAGGACTGAATTAGGGAGACCTCGAGTTTCCTCAAACTCGTAAGGATAGTCTTTAATTCTCAACTTTTTATACTAGAAACTACATGGTATCTGGGATGCGGGTGGCACTGTGGCTTAAACCACAGAGCCTAGGACTTGCCGATCAGAAGGTCGGCGGTTCGAATCTCCGCAACGGGGTGAGCTCCCATTGCTCGGTCCCTGCTCCTGCCAACCTAGCAGTTTGAAAGCACGTCAAAGTGCAAGTAGATAAATAGGAACCGCTCCGGCGGGAAGGTAAACGGCGTTTCCGTGTACTGCTCTGGTTCTCCAGATGCGGCTTAGTCATGCTGGCCATATGACCCGGAAGCTGTACGCCGGCTCCCTCGGCTAATAAAGCGAGATGAGCGCTGCAACCCCAGAGTCGGCCATGTCTGGAACTAATAGTCAGGGGTCCCTTTACCTTACATAGTATCTGGCTACTTTATTCCGGCCTGAAAGAGTACCAACTACTCTGGAGACTGATACCTTTGATATGCCACATCTCAAAATCTTCACATATTACTGTAACTTCTGGGAAATGTTTCTGAAAACTGAACTGACATCACTGATGATTCTCAAGATTCCTAGACAGAGGCATGTTAATTTCAAACACCATTAAACCACAGGCAAGGCAACCAGAGAACAGATGAGAGAAACTGAAATAGAATGTTGATTAATGTTGATTAATAAAGTTCACAAGTTCACATTTATCAACAAAATATTCTACGTGAACTCAAAGCAAAGCTTGATTATGGACTAATGTCTGTTCTTTAATGGGAGCGAATATTTAATTATTTGTACAGGACATAGCTAAGGGGAACTGCCCTGCGAGTGGTAGAGTGGCTGGGGAGGCCCAGCCAGATGGGCGGGATATAAATAATAAATTATTATTATAAATTATTATTATTAGTTACACATAACTCGTCACCTTTCAAATTGCCAGAAGCAAATCAATTCATCAGAATTACAGGACATTTACTTGTACATGGAAACAGATAAAAATATGCCTAGACTGAGGCATGAATGTGCTATTTGAATTAATGAATCATACGGCTTTAATTTTTTGTAGGTGTAGATCTGACTGCCCCAGCACCAATGCAGATGTGTTATTCCATATACATCTTCCAATTCTCTCATCTCCTTTTACCACTTTACAATTGCTGCAGATGTATACATTGAAGTGATTGTATCTCAGTAATATCACTGACCAACGGGAGTGAAATACAGATCACTATCCCGACACTTACTAATTGCTATGCTTATCCTATGAATCAGTTGTTTATATTCAGAACCCCCATGTCAAGGAATGCAGCTCCACCTAAGTTTGTGATCACTGCAACTATGCTCTCAGGCATGAAACTTAAAAAAGAAGTGCACTGCCATAAATGTATTTCCTTTTGCTTCTTCATAGTGGAGATGGGGATCAATGCTGAACATGTTCAGCAACTAGCCATTTTCTGATCCATTGTCTTACTTTGTCCAGCTTCTGAGATACTTCACACTAACCAGTAAGCCCCTGCCAAAGGTGGTGATCAGGTGTACACCATCCTGAGCTCCTTGGAGGAAACTGGGATAAAACTCTTAGTTATAAAGTTAAAACTACTTCAGGCATGCCCAATGGTTCATGCGCACATAGCAGGATTTTCTCATTTCTTTGAACCGTGAAACATTATGCTACATGTACAGCCAACTTCTGTGTTAACAGGAACCACTCTTACTTTCCAGATTGCAACCCAGTAACCAAGAGATATATGTTGCCATACAACCTGACTTCTTTTCCCCACCCCTTGATGCATGCCAGTAAAGACAGTGATAGACAACAGCTATAACGGAGCACATGGCTATCAGCCGTGACAAAGCCTCATGCATGCTAAAGAGGGATGCCAACATTAATGTGTGGAACCAAACACACAACCCTTTTGAAAGTTAAATTCTTTTTTTTACCACATATTGCTAAGAATGTGAAAGGCTACCGGTGGGGGTGGGGGTGTCAAATAAAGTCACTTCATATTATATATTTGGCCTATAAGCTACCAGATCTGGTCATTCCTGTGACAACACAAACTGCTTTTGAAGCGGTTTCAGATTTACTATATAGTGGTACCTCAGGTTAAGAACTTAATTTGTTCTGAAGGTCCGTTCTTAACCTGAAACTGTTTTTAACCTGAAGCACTACTTTAGCTAATGGGGCCTCCCGCTGCTGCCGCGCTGCCACCACGTGATTTCCGTTCTCATCCTGAAGCAAAGTTCTTAACCCGAGGTACTATTTCTGGGTTAGCGGAGTTTGTAACCTGAACCGTCTGTAACCCAAGTTACCACTGTAAAGCATAGGAGCTGCTATACAAGTCAAAGAGCCACTTGGCCACATGAAACTAGTTACATGGTTATTTGGGTGCTGACTAGATCTTTCTTATCATTTATTCTTCTCAGTAACCATTGATTTTGCCTCTCTCCTCTCTTGACCCCTTCCACTAGGGTCTCCATCCTTCCAATGGCACCTTAGTAGCGTATGTTGTACAGACACACTTGCACTCTACAACCACCATGACTGCTGGACAATCAGTTTTCTCATTATAGTCATGACGCATTATAGTCATGACGCATGACCCTGGACAAAATCTCATCAATAAATTTTAGTATGAAAATACTTAATGTCTTGCAGTCATATAATTGGTACATTTGCATATACAAGTCATTGAACAAGGAAGCTATCATTTATATACTGACATTTTAAAGCATACTTTTAAATAGGAAATGAAGCAGACAATCAAGGCTCAAAGCAGAAGGGTGTCTTCTAAAGTAATTTGTACTGCCTATGTTAGTGTACAAACATAGCTTATTTTTGTTTCTTGTGACATTCATTCTATTATTTATTTTATTTTAAAGTGAGACACCCTGGAAGGAAACCAGTCTCCAGGAAATGTTCACAGCCATAGCATCACAATGATTCTAGACTTTAATGTGGTTAATTATGGAACACATTTTAGCATTTTAAGTGTTCCTCTCCAGGCCTCTCATAACAATTGACAGCCAATTTCTCATACCTCTGGAGTGTTCTCCTTTGTTGCTTAAAAGAGGAATAAGTGGGAGCTAGCAGGACTGTACCCCACTGTCACAAATGAAAGGATCTAACAGAAACATTAGTGGAACAGAAAATAAGCAGTTCCTGTTTGTTCCTACTCTTTTTCTCTTTCCAAAATGAAATATATATTGTTTAGCCCTACAGCATGTCACACACAAATACTAACAAGACAAAAATTACATTTCAAGCCACATCTACACGGAGCTCAACCTTCCACTTTAGCCATCAAAATTCTAATTTCTCTTTAATTGTTCAAATAACAGTATCAAATATAAAGAAAAGCCTCAAGTAACTGCTGGAGAACTTCAACCAGAACTATTCCTATCAGACTAAATTCAAGAAAATTCTTTTCCTTTTAAGAGTATGAAAATGCAATCCAAGTATATTCCCCTATTTAATAAAATAAAACCAAGGAATTAAATGATGTACCTATCACTCATATCTATTTACTTATATAATTTTTCCTTCTACTAATTCATTTTGGGTGGCCTTGCTCTTCCAAGCAAAAGGAGATTAAAAGAAAGACAAATTAATCCTAAATTAATTTAGAGAGCGCTCCTAAATTTAAAAAAGCGGCGGGTTGCACTTCTACAAACCTCACTACTGGAAGGAGTAACAGCTGAATATATCATGATCTGAATTTATTATGACTAGATGTTTATAAGTTTAACATTAAGGGTAGTAGCTTAGCTCTACTCAGAACAGATTCATTGAAATTAATGGACCTAAGTTAGCCATATCCATTAATTTCAAGGGGTCTACTCTGAGTGAGAATAGCATTAGATTTCACCCTAAATTTAAGTAGACAGTAAAGAATAAGAGTGGGTGATACATAATCCTCAAGCTAGGTAATGTGCAGTGAGACTACCAATACAGTTGTACCTTAGTTGACGAACGCCTTGCTAATCAAACATTTTGGCTCCCGAATACCACAAACCCAGAAGTGAGTCGAACAGACTTCCAAGGTACCACTGTATATAGGTTCTATCCTTACATTTAAAAAGATTATAAGACTAGGGATCCAGAAACAAAGCATAGTATAGCCTACATCATGAGTAGGCAAACTAAGGCCTGGGGGCCAGATCCGGCCAATCACCTTCTAAATCCAGCCTGCGGACGGTCTGGGAATCAGTGTGTTTTTTACATGAGTAGAATGTGTGCTTGTATTTAAAATGCATCTCTGGGTTATTTGTGGGGCATACGACAGTGGACCGGCCCCTGCTGAAAAAGTTTGCTGACCTCTGGCCTACATGATTTATGAAGCGATATTTTTCCTCAGGAACCAACTACTGCTATGTTTAAAAACAAAGGTTTGTTCCAAGTTGCAAGGTATAATTCCATACAGAACACAAATGAAACACAAGAATTATCTATTGATATCCAATAACATTTCTAATATTTCCCGAAAAAAGTTGCTTGGACAGGCCCCATCTACAGCTGGTATAGAAAACAAGTCAATTTACTCCTTCAAATATTTGACTGGTAAAGTAACATAGCATCAGTTTCTTTCATACAATTCTGTTCATTATTAAGTTTGTTAATGCTACTGAAACAATGCAACTAAATTTTAAGCTACTATTATCAAGAACTGGACAAACAAAGTGATGCAAATAGAATTGAATAATGCAAATACAGTGGTACCTCGGGTTACAAACTTAATTCGTTCCAGAGGTCCATTCTTAACCCGAAACCATTCTTAACCTGAGGCTCACGTTCGTTAATGGGGTCTCCCGCTGCCGCCGGCGCACAATTTCTGTTCTCATCCTGGTGCAAACTTGTCAACCAGAGGTACTACTTCCGGATTAGCGGAGTTTGTAACCCGAAGCATTTGTAACCTGAGGTACCACTGTACAGTTGAATGGCAACAATATTCAAGAATCAAATAGTTCTTCTTGGCTTTCATTCAAAAGTCATGGGTTAGCCTAAACATGGAGTTGCCAAAGTAGTACATATGTACACCATGGACCCTTGAGGACTTCCCCTAGTGCCCATTAAGCCTCTAATTCTCTCTCCATTACTTTTACCTCCATAATGAGGTACAAAGGGTGGTTACTTCCCCATTTCCATCCCTGAAAAGCACATGGAGATGAAGGTGCAGAAGAATGATTCTCTTTCTCACTTCTTCAGTTCATTTCAAGGCTCAGATCAGTACCTGAGTAAATGAGAAAAAGTGAAAGAGGAAGTAGGAGTGAAGGGAAAAAATGAAGCAAGAAGGCCAAAGGTGGAGTACAGTAGAAGTCAAGAGAGAGAAGTGCCAAAGAACGGAGAAAGATGGTGTGTGTGAGAGTATGCATCAAATCTAATAAAACTGATCCTATTGAAAATGCATAATTTTCCACAAGTTCCCACCCTCCCCCTGCATCCAATCACAGATCACGTCTATCTCCATTGAAAATCATGGATATTATGCTTTCCAGCACTACCATGGTGCAAAAACATAGATTAGAGACACAGATCCTTATGAATCCTCACAATTTTTACAAGGGCTCTCTTTAATACCATCACCAAATCATGTCACCTCTGTGGGCACAGGTGGGATCTGTAATTTGTTGGAGCTTCTATTGTCATTCTATGTAAAATTCATGAAAATCCATCCTGATCTTCTGTGTTTTTATTTTTGACTATGCAGTGCAAACATGCAAGCTTTAATTTGATGGTAGTGTTTGGAGATTCTGTTTAAAACCTTGCAAATTCAAGAGGAAAGAGGAAAATTCTACTGGAACTAGTTTTTTACCCATACTCATGGAAAAGCAAAGAGTGTGTATGCATTCTCTTTTTCTCTGTTGGGAAGGGGTGCGAGAAACAACCAGACTGAGGAGTATCCAGGGCACTCTTAAAATCCAAGTGTGCCCATGGGTCCAAAAAGGTTGTCAATCTTAAACAATCAAAAATGTTGTTTAAAATGAAAGCTAACCACGGAGGGACAGAACATTTGAGGCAGAAGTTAAGAGCTTTTAAAATACGATACCTGTTCCTGAATAAGACTTTCACTAAGGAGAAAGGAGCACTTATTTATGCCTTTACTATCAGACAAGAGTATGTTGCAATTAAAAAAAGGTAGATTGCTACCTCCATACGGGTACAGTGGTACCTCGGGTTACAAACGCTTTGGGTTACAAACTCCGCTAACCCATAAGTAGTAACTCAGGTTACAAACTTTGCCCCAGGATGAGAACAGAAATCGTGCACCGGCGGCATGGTGGCAGCAGGAGGCTCCATTAGCTAAAGTGGTACCTCAGGTTAAGAACGGACCTCCGGAACGAATTAAGTCTGTAACCCGAGGTACCACTGTATTTGACAGTTGTCAGGCGCTCAGATGCTCCATCAAATAACAGGTAAACAATCAACTGGCATTTTAACCTTATTTTTCATCAGCTGCAGAAATACAAGAAACCAAAACATCCTGCAGTGCTGAGAGTACAAAGCACACAATAAGCCTCCCCAGGAATTATTTCTTTACACTATCAGGGACAGTGTCACATCTGTCATAAGCAGATTACCAAAACTCACCACCCATTCCAGAATGAGAACAGACATGTCCTGCAAGTTATAGGCAGATTTGACAAATTAACTCAACTTGCTCATTTCCAGTCAGTTCTATTTACGTCACTCTTCTGATAACAAAGCGATTCAGAAACAAGTCTTCAGAATCCTTAAGATATGGAGATGTACCAACAGCAACGTAAGCCTCAAAAATCTGCACTGGTAGAAAATAAATTCCCAATGAGATATTTGAGGATTCAAAATATATTAGCCATTTCTTATTAAACTTTGGTGCCAATTCATTCCCTTCCAGTAAACTCGCAAACCATCAGATACCTACCACTTGGCCAAATATTTCCCTTACCCCCACCCCCAATTACATTCCTACTGCACTTACAACAAAACTGAACCTGTTCGTTTCCTGTTCTTGACTTCAGCTAGTCAGATTTTTAGCCTTATTGTGAACTGTAAAGGCTAGCCAAATTCAATAATAAAACAAGAATTATATACAGGCAACTCCCCTTTTATGCAGGGCTTGCGTTCCGAGGCACCAAGCACATCCATGGGACATATATAAGCCCATCCCACCCCCTTCTGGTGTGAAAAATGGCACACATGTCAGTAGTCGCACAAGTGCCAAACACGTGCAAATGTGGAGTTGCCTGTATATGTTTCTCTCTCTCTCTTGCGCTCTCTCTCTCTCTCTCTCTCTCTCTGTGTGTGTGTGTGTGTGTGATCTAACAAGAAAGCATATATAATACAGCTGCCTCACACATTTCAAGATGGAAGCACATGAGAGGAAGTGGGCCCACCTCTTGCACTCCAGTGAGGAAAAGGAACTGAAGTCCTAAAAAGCACAGAATACCATCACACCACCAACCAGCTAAGCATGACTATACAGCTACTGTGAAAATCACTTGTCAAGTAAAGAGAAAGAAAGGCAACATGGAAATAGCTGGAAGCTAGGCAAGAAGGTGGAGCATTGTGAGAGAAGAAGCAAGTATATGCATGTGTATCATGTACAGAATGAAGAAGTAGCAATGGTGGCAAAGGAGTGTTATTGGACAGGTGTAGGTAAAAGAACACAGCCATTGTTACAATAGCTTCTGCAGAATCAAATTCTGTTGAAAGTAGAAGGCTTATTTCCATTTTAAATGAACGCTTTAGAATCATTCAGAATTGTGGTCTGCACTCAACCAGTTTTTGTCATTTTTAAGTAATTACAAAATAAACCATGTACACAACAGTACACATACCAATTAGTTTCATTTAAAACCATTTCAGGTTTGGCATAATTTAATATAACACTTTGTTTTGCTGTTGTAAAGTCAAAATCATAGCCTACATATACAAAGCTGCTGATATTCATGTCATTTTGTAGTGCAGTTTAGCTATGCACATTTCCCTATAGTAAATACAGCCATGATTTATTCTGGCTTATGCAAGTCCCCTCCACAACCTCTGCAACAGAACTACTACTCTTGTCTCATAAGGATATATCCATAACTAATCCAAAATTATATTTATAATATACAGTTAAACTGTGCAATACTAATGTCAATAAAAATCTAAATTCTGCATAGAGCCAAGGTGATGCAGTGCCACAACAGGTCTGAGGAAAGGGTTGTTAAAAGAAACAGGCCTAGCTTCTAAACAAGCCTTGCAGATTTTCTAATGATAATCATAGTTCATCTAACATTCAGGCCACTGAATTACAGTAGCTGTTATGTGCTTTTAGTTAGGCAATCCTTTCACTTCTAAAACTTGTAAAATCATACCAATCTTACTATGTTAGATACACCAAATGTCCACTTAGCAATTCTTGTTAATTTCTAATTAAATATTACTGGCCCAAAACACATATGAAATAAAACTGTCTTGATTGAGATCTGAGCAGTTTCCAGATTCTCAAGCTACGAACAACTCTCAATTTACATGCATTTAACTTGTGCACATTCAGTTTCACACGCTTGGCAAAAATAATTTTTAAAAATTAAAAAGGGGATGGATGTCACACACAAAATACTATATAAATCCCACCCACTATAGCACCTAATGTGTTTTGACGATTTTGGCTTTATACAATATCCTTGGAACATAACCCCTGCATAAGTTGAGTGTTGCCTGCACTCAACTCTTGTTTTGCAAAGAAGATTGTTAAAAATTCTATACGTTGCAGTTTTTATGACATAGTAACTTGCAGTAGTACAAAACTTAATGCGGAAAACAGCCTTCTTTCTCTGTAATAAAAACATGAGTTAAGAATTTAAGACCAAAGCTGCATTAACTGGTGGCAGCAGGGGAGAATAATGGAAAGTAAAAGTAGCAACATAGTACAGAAACAGCCTTTCAAAATCCAAGGCAATAAGCAATGTTGGCAGTCGAGTAGGGAAGCAAAAATTGACACTTTCTGCCCCCTGCAGTTTATATTGATATCTGGATTTTTAAGATGCAAAGCCTAGAAAGAAATAAAACAGGGAAGCAGATATCAAAAAATCAAATGATACAATCTTTCAGTTATTTATTGGATAGTCCATAGAGTAAAATGTAATTTTACAAGGCTGTGTTCCTTTGAGAAGGACTGTTTTTAATTACTGAATCTTATACCATCAATACTGCTGGAGACAGATGTTGGCAATTGTATGTTTCCTTTCCCATCACTGAATCTTCAGTGCCTGACTTCAACCATCTCAGCACCCATTTACACTATTTTTCCTTTCCATTTTTGCATACCAAGTAGAACAAAGCAGTAGAAGTCTCTCCTACGAAGAATGGCCTCCAAAATAAACATCTACTGACTCAAACACTGCAGCATCCTTCTAGAGAACAGGTTAGCTATCAGGCTACTTGAGCAGAAAATGCTTCCTCTTCATCAAATGCATACGTATTTTATCCCTCCACCCCACATGATGAAATTATGGGTGTAATCAACAAAAGGCAACCTTCCCTGAAATTCCAAAAGTTTGGCTTTAGTGCCTAAGCTTACAAATGAAGAAAACTATTAAATTATGGCAGTTTTAAAAAGAAAAAGCTCAAATTAAATATTGTGCAAGATCTCTAAAACCGCCATTAACATTGTTCTCTGCCTCCAACATTATAGTAAGAACCATTATTGTATTACTTCCCTCAACAGTGTCAAAGTACTTCAAAAATTATTAGTGTAAAGAAAGGTAGTAAGATTTAGAAACTCATTCTTTTGAACCATCCCAAAAGGTACAAAGCATTGCCTGGCCAAATCCTAAATGCAATTATCTGAATCTGCAGCACAATGAGAGGTAGAAAAACTGGTAGAAGAACTGTAGCCCTTTGAAAGGCAAGCAAATATTCATATCTATGAATTTTACCTATATGAATTATGAATTTTTCCTATATAAAAGAACTAGCAAAAAGTGGTGTGGGCTAATATATTTCCCCCTGTGATGCTAGCTTTCTATCTTCAGGAAAGGATTGGGGGGGGGGCATGCAAAACTACCCCCTCCCCACAAAAACCTGCAGTCTGAAGTGGTCCAGTCTACTCTATCATCCCATTCTGCTGCATATGTAGACCAAGTCTTGGTAATTTGCAGGCAGGTTTTAGGGCCTAATTGTGCATAAAAACAACAAACTCCCAAAATGCAAAATCTACAAACAGCTAAGTAATCATTAGGTATGAAACACACACTTGTAGTAGCTGTTCTTTTCATGAAAAAGCAGGTACACTGATACTCCTTGCATCATCAAACCAAGAGAAATGCCTGCCTCACTGACACCAAATCAGAAACAGTAACCACCTAACCTTCCCATATATCCCCTCAAATAGTCCTCCATATAACACTACACAAATCTAACATATGTCATTCTCATGTAAGCCAATGGCATAAATCACTATATTCAGTTGACATAACAAAAATTAACCCAAGCACATCAGAATCTGAAATTTGCTCATTCCTGACACATAGATGTTTGGCACTGACTTGACATCTAGAATTTATAAAAACGTATTTTTCCAGTTGTATATGTTTTGTACCATTGGTTTACTAATTGTGTTGTTTCTCAGTTTGCAAAACCTGATTTCATCAACCTCTACATGAGGTACTATTGGTAAGACCCACTCAGAAGGCTGTTGGAGACTAGTGGAGAGGGAAAGATGGAAGGGGGAACATAGGTAAGAGAGAAATGTTTACAGAACTGAATTATCAGGAAAGCAACAGAGATAGTTTTTCTTCATAGTGTATATTTACTTTGAATTCCCTCTAGACTAACTATGCAGTGAAATTAAATGTGACCGAAGCACTTCCCATCTCTGTGTATAAATTCCATTTCCCCTCACATATACCTTTGGTCCCCCTAACACACTCAGATGCTGTCCCATAAGATTTTGATTTTTTTTTATAAAAAAAAATCCACATGCATCAATGGTGTGCAGAATCATTTCCACCTATTGTGTCCTTGGAAACAGGACTTGCTTCCTCTGCCTGCCTAGGAACTCCAAGTCCAGTCACAGCTTCTACCCCAATAACTTGGTCAAACCACAGGGCGACCTCTCCACGCCCATCCCACTCCCCCACCCCTTCCTCTTCCCTTCTGCAGCCTACACCTTTCCTACCCCCTCCAAACCATCCTTCATAAGTAACTCAGCTCGATAGAGCCACCCGCTGGGGGCAAGGATTACAGAAAGCCACTTCCCCCTTTTTCGGTGTTCCTCCACTTAACTTTTTAAAAAGGCAGCTATTTCCGTGTCAAACACAGCCCACGATCGAGAGAGGCAGTCTGAAGAAAATGCTTCAGCAATGCCTCCCCTACCCGCACACACACACAAGGGGGGGGGGAGCCCACAAGTGCACAAAAGCAGGCCGGACATGCTATTTTGCCCTGTCTGGGCAGCTCTCGCTTCTCCCTCCCTCCTGCTCTATCCCTCCCCTTCCCAGGCGTGCTCTGCAGTTGTCCGATTCCGGGAAACCCTCACGCCCTCCGACACCCACAACAGGAAAGGAGGCGGCGGCTGCTTCGGCCACCCCCATATTTCAAAGCCTCGACGTCTGGGGACAGGGAGCCCCATCAGCATTCCTTCTCCTGCTCTCCCCACGGCCGAATAAAAGCGGGTTTAGGGGGCAGGGCAGGCAGAGCAGAAATTTTTGACAAGCGATGCGGGACTGATCCCGTGGGGGAAGAGCTAAAGGCATATTTTGGAAATGGGGAGGGGGGGTTAGAAGGAGGAATCCTGCCCCCCAGCGGGGGATCGCAGCAACCGAGAATTAAAAGGGAGAATCTGCCTGGACCGCTCCGTCCCGAGCCTGCCCCGCTTTTGCTGCTGGGGGTTCGCATGGCCATTTGCGCGCCCGTCGCTCTTTCCACACACACACACACGCCTACCCCAAACCCGCTTATTCCCCCTTACCTTTCGCTTCCTGGTCTCGGCCGACCCGCTCCACACGAAGCACTGGTAGATCACCCTCAGGTTCTGCTTCCAGTTCTCCACCTTGAAGCCGGTCACATGGCAGCACCCGGCGGCCGGCGGACTCATGTCAGACCCCCCCACATCAATCCGCCCGCCCCGCCGGCACGGCTTCTGCTAGGCTGCGGGAGGAGCAGGAAGAAGCAGCAGAAGCAGACGAAGGGGGGGGGGGGAGGTTGAGGCGGGGGAATCCCAAATCGGAGCTGGGTGGGAGCGAAGACCGGGAAGGGGAGCCGGGAAGGGAGGGAGGGATATTGTCGGGGTGGTGGGGACGACAGGGAGGGGAAGGAGGGGTCTCCTCAGTCCGCCGCTGGCTGGCTCCTTCGTCGCTGAGGGGGGCGACTGCGGGCCGCCACCCCCCTCAGGGCTGCTGCGCGGCCTCCGCCGCCCCCGCCGACTGCAGTGGTGGCGGTGCGCGGAGGGGGAGGGGAGCGGGCGGCGTGAGGCGGAGGGGGGAGGGGAGCGGCTCCTCTTCTTCCTCCTCCTCCTCCTCCTCGGATTCCTCCTCTTCTTCCTCCCTCTTCACTCTCCTCCTGCGCCTCTTCTTCTCCTCCTTCGCCGCCGCCGCCTCCTCGCCGCCGCTTTCGCCTCAACCCCGCCCCGCCCCCGGCTGCTCCGAACAAAGCGCCGACGCCGACGACGCCACTGAGGAGGCAGAGCGCCACAAAGATGAGGGCAAAGAGAGAGAGGCGGGCTGAGGAGAATCTTCGCTGCCCGCCGCCGCCGCCGCCGCGCGCTACCTCATGGAGGCCTCACGGGAGAAGGAGGAGCGGGGACGAGGGGGAGAGAGAGGGGGGGGGAGCCCTGGCGGCGGCGGCAGCGCGGGTGCCGCTGCTGGGCGGCCGGCTCGGAGGGGTGTGTTCTTCGCCTCCGGTTCCCCCTCAAGTCAGTCAGCCTCGCGAGCTCGCCGGGGTTCGTGTCTCTTTAAATCTCTCTCTCTCATCTCATTCCCTTTTCTCGCCCCCCACCCCTTTTCTGCGATGTGTAATGGTCCTCTCCTCAAAAGACGGAGCGAACTCAATCGAAGCCCCGCCAGGCCCGTAGCGGGACAAACCAACTGGGTAAGGAGCGGGGGTGCGGAGGGGGGGGAGAGAGGGAGAGAGAGAAAAACGAGAGAGAGGGAGAGAGAGAGAACAGCACTTCGCCCATGAACCGCAAGGAGGCCCGGCGGGTGCGGCCCTATTGGTAGCCGTCGGCTTATGTCCCTCCCATCTCCCGCTTCCCATTGGCCGCCGCCGCCTTCCCTTACAGCGGGAGGAGGCGAGGGAAAGAAAAGGCGGGTTCGCCTGGGCCCGTCCCACCCTCGGGCCCCGTTGATTGACAAAGGAAGTTGGGAAACCGAAAAGGAGGGGGGAGGGCAAGGGGGGAAAGGAGCACATGCTGCGGTGCGGGGTTGTGGATTGGAGGGGTCGCCCGCCGCTCTCACGTCACAGGGTTGCGGATTGGCTGCGGAAGCGATGTCAGGGCAAAGGGGCCGCCTTCCCCCAGGCAGCAAGCAGGATATGGGGGGGGGGGGACACAGAGCGCCGCTGCTGTCATATCCGCTTAACTTTGCAGCTTCTCTGTTACCCCAGTGATTCCTTGCAAGGAGGGAGGAGCTGAGCTGGATGATCAGGATGATGCTTAATTAGCCCTTGTCAAATGCCCCGTTTTCTTCTTGCCCGGCTCCGGTTCTGCAGATTCAAACCTCAGCCCTGCTTGCCGACACACCAGTGCAGCCGCTGCTCCACCGGAGCAAGCCCTGCTGGGCAATTGCGTTTTCTCCACCCAGCTGACCTTGCTGCCGCCTCCCCTGTGGTTCTCCACGTGCTGTTTTTGCGTTCTCCTGGGCAGCTCTTCCTTCACACGAGCAATGGAAGAGTAGAGGCTTCCCTCCCTGCCGTCGCCGCTGTGCCTTGCATTTGTAAAATCTAAAGGATTTTCTTCGGGTGGTGTGAACGTATACAGTAGCGGGAAGAGCCGTTTCTCCGCCCTCCTGAACCATGCCCCCCATATAATAGTTTCTATATACTGTGTGTATATGTGTGTGTTTGCCTATAAAATACAGGAGTGCATTCGGAGTTAATAAGGAAGGCAGCAAGGTTCTTGTTCCGCAGGGGTAGGAGTGTTTAGTGCATTGCAGCAAACAGCAAAGAGTATTTTAGGCAAAAACTTTTAACACAATTTTATGATGGCATGCCTTCATGGACTAGCACAAAGTTAGTGCCTGGGGCCTCCAGTGGATTGAGGGTTTAGGGGTGTGATTAATAAGATGTCACTTGTGTTTCAAAGCCCTGTGATATAAACATACAAAGCTCACTTTTGCTGAACCAGACCTTTGATCCATCTAGCCCTCTTGTCTCCCCTGGCTAGACGTGGCTGTCTAGAATCTCAGGTAAAGGGGGAGTGGGTTTTCCCCCCTAGCCTGCCACTGGGGGGGGTGTCCTTTAAATGCCCGGGTGGTGAACATTTTCCCATTTGAGGGCCACATTCCGGTGGTGGGTTAAGAAGCAAAAGTGAGCGGAGCGACATACATGACTCTAAAATTTGTGTAGTAGACTAGATGCCAGCCCTACAAAAGTCAGCAGTTCCAAACTTCCGATCGATAAGCACACCATATCTCTTCATCCTGGCACAATTCAAGGACATCTTTCAGCCTTGCAAAAATCCTCAAGGAGCGTGAAGAGCAGGGCCAGTGAAGGATGTGGCTTGCGGAAAGTCCCAAGGTCTGGAAAGAGGTACATTGGTAGGGGCTGAGGATCCCACCCCTGCCTTAACTGGAGATCATATTTTTCCTTGGATGTTCAGCATACAAAATGATGTGCTTTGGCACCTCCACACATTTCATGTACAACTTATTAGTATGCCAGCTACCCTCCAATAATGGCATATGCCCCAGGTGGCGTAAATAGGGCTGTTTTATTTTAATAAAATAAAATAGAGACATCACCTTGCCAACAAAGGTCCGTATAGTAAAAGCTATGGTTTTCCCAGTAGTGATGTATGGAAGTGAAAGCTGCACCATAAAGAAGGCTGATGGCCAAAGAATTGATGCTTTTGAATTATGGTGCTGGAGGAGACTCTTGAGAGTCCCATGGACTGCAAGAAGATCAAACCTATCCATTCTGAAGGAAATCAGCCCTGAGTGCTCATTGGGAGGGCAGATCCTGAAGCTGAGGCTCCAATACTTTGGCCACCTCATGAGAAGAGAAGACTCCCTGGAAAAGACCCTGATGTTGGGAAAGATGGAGGGCACAAGGAGAAGGGGACGACAGAGGACGAGATGGTTGGATAGTGTTCTCAAAGCTACCAGCATGAGTTTGACCAAACTGCAGGAGGCAGTGGAAGACAGGAGTGCCTGGAGTGCTCTGGTCCATGGGGTCACAAAGAGTCGGACACGACTAAATGACTAAACAACAACATTTTCATAACACTGAGAGGTGGGCTAGGATGAGAAGCTGAGTACAAGCAATACTTTTAAAACACTTCCAGAGCACTCAGGATTCTGGGCTCTGTAGTTTACCCTTTGCAGAGTTACAGTTCCCAGCAAACCTTAAACTACTTTGGGACAGGGTCGCTCTGGAATTTAGGATAGCACCAACAATTCAATTTTTAATTTAATTATTTTTAATCAACCAGACTTTTTCAGAGTAGCATTGTTGTACATTGTTCCTGTTGGCTGTACAGATGGATTTGTTGTATTGTTATGAGTTTGCGAGCGCCAGACCCTTCTAATCCCTGGGTCCAACAAGTGCTAAAATCTAATCAAGCCAAGCTAGTATCCTGGTGAGGTGATAGCCTGGGTGATGAACCATTAAGGGGCTCTGTGGGAGACAGCAAATAGGTGGAGATAAAGCCAGAGATTGCAGAGGTAGCAGTGATGTGACCTAGAAGTCAAGCAGAAAGTTTGAGAGAGGGTCAAAGAACAATATTTGATTTCTGTTTGAATCCAAAGCTGCAGCTATGGCAGAAACAGGAACCTTTGGGGTGTTGATGCTATGAAACCCTCCATCACAGACTCAGGTTGTCTGTGCGTGTAAATAAACCATATAGTATAAAGACACCACAGTCTTCTCTGTGCTTCATTGCCAAAAGGAAACACGAACCCGGGGTAAGCGCCTGGAACCCCTGGAATCTTGCACTGCTCAGAGATTAGGGTGACGTGCAACAGTGTTTTTATGCTTTGGATTTTATTTACGGTATTTCCTCATTGTACACTACCACAATGTTTTGATGAAGCATGGTTTGTACATTCTTTAAATAAATATAAACAATCTGTTTCAGCTGTCCTTGGGTATGCTGAGATCACCAATCAAGTCCCTCACCTCACCTGCTACATACCTGTATAGCAGCTGGCTATTGAATGCAGGTGAGCAAGCTAAAAAAATGTCAGCAGCAACCATTCCTGGAAAATACAGAATGATTGCAATGAACTGAATAGATTGCCACCATGTATTTAGTGAAGAGCAAGTGTGCTCAATTTTATTTTTTTTACAGGGTAGAAGAGTACCAGCCAGGGTAGAGCCACTCCCTATTTTGCTTGGCAATAGCTGCCCGGTTCCATATTTGTTGTGGCTGAGGTTGCAAACTTAATACACGTCTCTGGGAAGTACGTCCCACCAGGATGTACTTCTGAGCAGGCAAGTATAAGCTTGCACCTTCAAAGTACGGTATTTCTTGTGAGCGGTGCAGAGGTCCATGCGACCTCTACTTTCAAAATTGCTCCAGCTCCTCACCCGCAATCTTTCCATGCACCGAGGTGTGTTTCTGCAAATACCTGCCTGTCATTCGAACCCGTACAATCAAGGCAAGCGTAATACTGCTGAACAGCCATCAAAACAAAAAACAAGGGGGAAACAGTGGCATGTTTTTGTCACACAGTTGTCACATCGCAGCCGCCTTCCTGTTTATTCTGGAGTCTGCAGGTTTGTGCTTGTTGAAGTTACACCTGGGCTCAGAAAAAGTTTCTACCTTGCTGAGGCAGGCCCAATGTTGGGGTGGCGGAGGGAATATGGGGAGGCAGCAAATGAACACCATCAGGCCTTGGGAAACCTACTGAAGAAATCTTGAAACTACTGAAAAATTAGCTGTGCTTTAAGAGACAACAAGGCAGATGGAAGCGGCTTTTATTAATTCTGCCTCCCTCTTGCACCACTTCTACAGGTGACTGTTCCTTCCCAACACTCCTGCTAGGCTCCCAAATCAGGTGTAAGGCTGGCTGGAGTAGAGAGAGGCAGAGGCACACTTAATCTTAGACTCTGGACTCAGCGCTTTTACTTGAGGGAAGAGCTCTTTAGATGGTAACGTGGCCTCGCTGCGTTTGGGGGACCTTGTGTTCCTTCTGCTGAGTAGAGCCCTGGAAACGAGTTCCCCAAAAGCCTGTCCTGATGGTGCTACAG
Source organism: Podarcis muralis (assembly GCF_964188315.1). Classification (NCBI taxonomy): domain Eukaryota; kingdom Metazoa; phylum Chordata; class Lepidosauria; order Squamata; family Lacertidae; genus Podarcis; species Podarcis muralis. The sequence goes on from NC_135668.1 coordinate 45,707,607, forward strand.
GGGGGAAACGGCCTGTGCAAGGATGTTGTGGGGTGGGAATGACAGCATCAACCACCAGCTAATTCTTCCCTGCAAATGCAGCTTGTTCAAAGTGCTGTTTGGCTACGAAAAAACCTCTCTGTGAGGAAGCAGGTCAGTAAAAGCTCATGCAACGTTTGTGAAGTTAACTCTTTAGTCAAAGGAATAAACGGCTCTGGAGGCTTCTTCGTAAGCCTTCATGATTTGTCTAACACTGGAGGCAGGGAGCAGGTCTTGTGATTAACACTCCACCTTTTCTCCCATGAATCGAACACAGCATCAAACGATGCAAGACACCAGATTCTGGCTACAGAGCTAGATCTTCTTAATACTGATGGCAGCCTATCTGATCCAAAACACTTCGTCACCTGAGGAGGACGTTCCAAACCCTGTCCCACAGCGCAGTAAAAATAGTATATTGTGATTATTTAATTGTGTTAATTAATCACTTTATGCAAAAGGAAAAGTCTCAAAGCTGCTTGACAAGATAAAATACCACAGGTGAAACGATTTAAACCAGAGAAGTTAAAACAATAAATGCAAAAAGACACAAACTGCTCATGCAATAACATATTAAATAGGGAAAGTCTTTGCAGCACTGTTAAAGAAATGAGTACCATCATAGGGGCCCACATAATTAAGGCCAGAGAAAATGTAAACTCTTAGCCTGGCGCTTGAAAACTAAAAATGATGGTGCCGGCCGCATTTCCCTGAGGAGAGTATCACAGGAAAGGCCTATTTTTTGTGTAGCCACCCTTGGGTGGGGCACACAGAGAAGGGCTTCTGAGAGAGACGATGGCAGCATCCATACCCACCAACATTTCTCCAATGAAAATAGGGATGTCCTATTCCATAACAACAACAACAGCAACAACAATTTAAAGCACATGACTCCTCCAAAAGAATCCTGGGAACTGTAGCTTCCCTCTCACACAACTGAATGGACTTTAAATGTGTGGTGTGGATCTGAGGCCACGGAGCATTAACGCAGCCTGGAATTTCCCAGTGCTGTAGTCAGAACAGGATTTGGTGGCAAGAAAGCAGGCCCCATTCACTGGAGCAAGCAATAAGGCTACCAATCACAGCAGCACCTGCTTCCCACATTTTGAAAAAAGTTTGAAAGAAGATACCCATTACCATTGAAAGAAGCACAGGACCAGACCCTCCAAGCGTCCCTATTTTCCAGGGACATCCCTAATTTAGAGAAGCCATCCTGGTTTCTGATTTGATCCTGGAATGTCCTACTTTTCCTTAGGATGTCCCTATTTTCATTGGGGAAATGTTGGAGGGTATGGAGTTATTCAACCCCCGAGTGGTCTGAAGGCAATCCTGTATAGGGAACTTTTTTAAATGTTTAATGTTTTATTATGTTTTTATATATGTTGGAAGATGCCCAGAGTGCTGGGGCAACCCAGTAAGATGTGTGGGGTATAAATAGTAAAATTATCATTATGGGATGGGACATCCTTATTTTCATCGGAGAAATGTTCAGGGTCTCAAATTACCTAATTGCAGCTCTGAAACTACCTGTGGGAATGTGTCAAAGACCTGTGAAATGCTAGTATGTGAATAAATATCAGGGGGTTTTTTCCCCCTCCCCCCCCCCTTTTTAAAGCCACACAGAGAAGAGAGCATACAAAACATGTGGTTAAAACAGCGACCTGAGGATCAGGGGTCCCTGCACTGAGCAGTCTCAGGCTATCATGTTGCACACCTGCACAAAAATTATTCCCCCCTCCCCATCTCCACAGGGAGGCAAACAACCACCCCCCCTCCCAGCTCCAGTAATCAGTAAGTCTTAATTCCCAGCATTTAAATCATTAGCTTTCAGGATTTTCCTGATTAATGAAGGGAGCTGGGTTTCACTGAGCAAACCCATTAAGGACTTGCTAATGCATGGTTTGATTTCACTGCCTGCAATTGAGCACATGGTTCCACAGTCCTTTGGGGACAACAGCAATTCATGCTGGGCTCAAGAGGAATCTCCAGACATCCAGGTCTCTCTCTCTCTCTCTGTGTTTTAATTCAGAAAGTAAATTCAATTCAATCTCTCAAACACTCCAACTGTCCCTGTGTACCAAAGACAATCCCCCTGATTATGTGGTGCCAATTTCTGAATTGATGTCCCTATCAGGTCTTTTTTATTTTTATTTTTAAAAACCCCATTGTTAGCATGTATCCATTTCCATTGGCTTCCTTTCTGCTTTGTTTATCCAGATAGCAAATGCTGCTGAACGCCTTCAAAATCTGCAGGCACTTCTGTGCATTATTTTTGATGCTTTATAAAGCAATTAGTTGATTCTGTATATTTTTTTATATCTACATTGCTATGTATTTCTATATCATATTAGATGGACTTGATTTTGCATAACTTACTTTATGGCCGCTTTAAAATAAATGGGGGGTGTGCGCTTAAAATGAGGAGCCCTCCAGATGTTAGTGGACTCCATCAATCCCAACCATGGCCAGTGGTGAGGGATGATGGAAATTGTAGTCCAGCACCTTCGAGAGGACCACAGGTTCCCCATAATTCTTTAAAGCTGTTGTGGTAGCTTTGCTATGGTCAGGTGTGCTGTGATTTCATTTCTGTTTTATTTGCCACTCAATACACAATACACAACACACAAACACTATAACGGTCTGTGTAGGGTGTCCTGCTCAAATCAGGACCCTTTCAGGGGTGTGGGATAGGGCCTCACTGTAAAGTTAAATATAATATGTAATTGAAGTATGGAGTATGTAAAACTAATAAAGATTATCTTTTTTAAAAAAGCTATGGTTTTCCCAGTAGTGATGTATGGAAGTGAGAGCTGGACCACAAAGAAGGCTGATCGCTGGAGAATTGATGCTTTTGAATTGTGGTGCTGGAGGAGACTCTTGAGAGTCCCATAGACTGCAAAAAGATCAAACCTATCCATTCTGAAGGAAATCAACCCTAAGTGCTCACTGGAAGGACAGATCCTGAAGCTGAGGCTCCAATACTTTGGCCACCTCATGAGAAGAGAAGACTCCCTGGAAAAGACCCTGATGCTGGGAAAGATGGAGGGCACAAGGAGAAGGGGACGACAGAGGACGGGGTGGTTGGACACTGTTCTCGAAGTTACCAACATGAGTTTGACCAAACTGCGGGAGGCAGTGGAAGACAGGAGTGCCTGGTGTGCTCTGGTCCATGGAGACACAAAGAGTCAGACTCGACTAATCGACTAAGCAACAAAAAGCCCTTAACAATTCTGAATCAGTTTACCTGCGAGTTTGCCTTACCCCGTATAAACCCATTCGATCACTTCAATCTCCTGAACTGACACTGTGGCAAGTGCCGGATAATACGTGTTCTGCATTTTTAATAAATTATTTTATTTTTTAGTACAGTAGCACCTGCACATTAGAACTCCCTGCCTATTGACACCAGGCAAGCACCTTCACTATGCTCTGTACAACAACTGCTTAAAACATTTTTGTTTAGACAAGCCTACCCAGATACGTAGAATCTTTACGGTTTTAGATTATTGCTGGTTTTTATTTTTTTAACAAAGGTTTGAAATAGTTGTTTTAAACTGGTTTTGCCAATAATTTTCCTGTTTTATTCTTGTTGCAAACTTCTTTGACTTTTTCCCTGCAACCGCACAGGTTTTATGAAACAAATAAATAAGAAGGCAGGCGGGCAGGTGGGGACCAGCTGTGCCTGGTTGGTCGTGGGGCAGCATCCTAATGCTAGGGCCAGCCCTGGCTGTGCTGAAGGTACAAGATGCACTTTAGTACGCAAACAAACAAAGAAAGTCGCTTTCAGAGTAAAGGGACAGGCTGCACATGCAATGTACATATATAAAGCAGGCACCCACACAATCTGGGGAACTGTAGTTTACTCTTCACAGAACTACAATTCCCAGCACCCTGAAGAAACGACATTTCCTAGCGTTCTTTGGAGGAAGTAATGTGCTTTAAGTGTCTGGTGAAATCACAGCCTTGCTGAGCAGAAACGGGTGTGCTTTGGGGCCCCGTGTGCTTTTTTAAGTGGTGCATGCTCCATCATTTATGAATCATCATCCTTGTATAACAATGTTTGCCTGATTATGTCTCGGATAATCTTGGTGTTAATATGCTAGTTAAATTAAAAAATAAAATAAAACCCAGACTTTTATTTCCTTGCCACAATGATCCTGGAGAGAGGAATAAACACTTTAATGGCCTTCTTTGCGGAGGGAAAAGAGACCTGAAATCCGTGGATGGTTGACAGCAATCCATTCGAACGCCTTTACCTGCTGGAAGCATTCGTGAAAATCAATGCAGAGTCTTGCAAAGGGGAGGGAGGCTGCAAAACAGGAAGGCACATTGACCTTGAAGAGGCACTCCTCTCTTGAATTTAAAAGCAGATACAAAAAAAACCTCTAGCTGCTAGTTTAAATTTCTTTAATCTTTCACAAAGAAAGAGGCAATGGTTGCCTTCCTGCATTTTTAAACTTCCCTTAAAGGCCTGCTGCCACCATCAGAGGTTGGGGATGGGGGGGAAGGTTCTTCTCCCCCTCCGCCGTCGTCTTTGAAGCTGTTTCCTTGTGGGAACAGAAAAACATGGAAAGAATTCAATCCCGTACCGCAGCAAAACAGCATCGATACATGCTTTGAAAACCAGAGCTTTAAAAAGCAGGCTGGCGGGTGGGGTGGGGTGGGTGGGGGCAAGTGTGGGTGGCTTGCTAGCTCACCGTAGCATCCAATTATACCTGTCCTCTCTCTCCAGCATCAATAAGTATCCCCCCACAGGGATGGTGGAGGGAGGCAGAAGGGGGAGAGAGCGAGATCTATTTATTTTTAAAGGCTCGCTGGGAAGAAATAGCTGCAGTTGAACCACGGATCCAAAGCGCCATCTCATGGGCAAAGCGCGCCGCGCTTCCTCGCCCGGATGATGCCTGTACTCTCTGCAAAGGAAGGTTGCGGAAGGGCGGAATCCTTGAGAAAACGCTCTGCAAGGCTGAGCATTTTCTGCAGCTCAGGAAATCCGTCGGCAATTGTCTGGGGAACGCTGCGGTGTTGTACGAAATGAAGGGGAGCTTCTCCAAGCTCGGTCAAAGGAGCTCCGTTTGCTCAGATGGCGTGAGGTGATGATGATGATGCAGTGGAGAAAATGGGAGAGGCCACAACAACTGCAGCCCGACCATACAGACATAATCAATGGGATGCTTATGAATGTGTCTGTTTCACTGTCTGCACAACCAACGACGTGGCGTAGTCAATCGCAGTTTCCCAGTGCATGGCTGATCTTGCCGTGTTTAGTTTTCACCTCCCACAGTTGTGGCTGAACCCTGGTGGGGCAAGGGCTGGTGTCTCTTACTGCTCAGACATTGGGTTGCTGCATAAAAAATACAGTGGTACCTCGGGTTACAGACGCTTCAGGTTACAGACGCTTCAGGTTACAGACTCCGCTAACCCAGAAATATTACCTCGGGTTAAGAACTTTGCTTCAGGATGAGAACAGCAGCGGCGTGGCAGCAGTGGGAGGCCCCATTAGCTAAAGTGGTACTTCAGGTTAAGAACAGTTTCAGGTTAAGAACGGGCCTCTGGAACGAATTAAGTTCTTAACCCGAGGTACCACTGTATGCTTTCTGCTGCCTTGTTATTTTCATTTTTAAGTGAGTGTTTAGGCTGTGTGATAGGTAAAGGTAAAGGACCCCTGGACAGTTAAGTCCAGTCAAAGGCGACTATGGGCTTGCAGCGCTCATCTTGCTTCAGGCCAAGAGAGCCGACGTTTGTTCACAGACAGCTTTCCGGGTCATGTGGCCAGCATGACTAAACTGCTTTGGCTCAACGGGACATCGTGACGAGTACCAGAGCACACGGAAACGTCATTTACCTTCCCACCGCAGCAGTATCTATTTATCTACTTGCACTAGTGTGCTTTCGAACTGCTAGATTGGCAGAAGCTGAGACAGAACAATGGGAACTCACTCCGTTGCACGGATTTGAACTGCCGACCTTCCGATCAGCAAGCCCAAGATGTTCAGTGGTTTAGGCCATTGGTCCAAGGTCACCCAGTGAGCATCATGGCTGTGCAGGGATTTGATCCTGAGTCTACCCAGTCTTAGTCCAACAGCTCTAACCACTACACCATCATACTGCTTGAGAGCAGCCAACCCACTTGAGGGATTTTAGGTACTGGATGATTTATGCCCTGCATATTTTGCTTTGCTTTAGCAGAGTTTCCAGTTCTAATTGTGAACATCGTTGAAACTAGAGGTTTGCTCCTGAGTCAGTGCAAGTCCCAAGGCAGCTATGAGCGCAAGGCTAGCTGCCATATGGAGCATCCAGCTGGGGGTGGGAGGAATGCCCTGGGGGAGCTGCAGTTTCAACTTTACAGACAGGCAGGTGGCAGTGCTGGGCTGACAGCAGTTATTTGATGCTAAGCAAGGCTGAGCAGCAGATGTGGCGCTGGTGACCATGAGAGGTGGGATATCAGGTCTTGCAGTGATCTGACAGAACTGCAGGATGGGGAATACAATCCTGTAGTAAAGATTCTGCTCATTCCTGTGTAGGGCTCGGGTGTGGGGAGCTCTTAATGTTTCTGTGGACAATTATTGGTGATTCAGATAATTAGTCCAATGTTCAGAGTATTTTATTGAAGTGAGAATTGAGTGGATGGAGTGATATGAAGGGTGTAAAGAGATTTGTATCTGACGTTTCATCCAAGGAGTTTAAGGAGGCATACATGGTTCTACTTCTGCATTTTATTCGCCAAGATTAAGGGAAAGGAAACTGACAGGCACTGCCACCCACTGAACTGTTGTTAAGTAGGAAGGCAGGCAGGGCAGACTGAGGTTAGTGGGGCAACCTCATTTGTCCTGATTGGCTAGCTTTCACTGGGTCATGGGCCCCTTACCTTTTATAATGCTCCCTGCCTAGAAGCTGGGATAGCTCAGTCAGTAGAGCATGAGACTCTTAATCTGATGGTCATGGGTTTGAGCCCCATGTTGGGCAAAAGATTGCTGCATTGTGGTCCCTTCCAATGCTATGATTCTGTAATACTCCCTGCTTGAGCTGTTGTCCTTAGAAGGTTGCAAAGGGTCATGATACTTATAAAATTTGGGGGAAAGTCAGGGAACATGGCTTGTTTATTTAATTTATTTTTGTTCATTTACACCCCACTGCATATTTCAACAGAAATCCCTACCATTTACAAACAAAAAGGAATCAATATCAGGTATACAATACAAATTCCACATTTGGAACCAAACTTTACTACTAACAATCGTCTTAGGAATTCCGCATTTTAAACCACTTGATTAAGTATCTCTAAAAAACAAACATAATAATTATATAATAATAGTTATTATTATCAATTTAATTTCTATGCCGCTTTTCATCTGAGGACCACAGGGTGGTTTACAATATAAAATCACAAAAAATATACTAACTATAGTAACAAACAAAGACAATAAACCTCCACAGTTTAAAAGGTCATATGGATTGTTTAATTAGTCAATTAGTAGAAAATTGCAGGAGTAAATCCTACACAAATCTGGAGCAGAGTCCCTAAGACAATTGGATGGAGCCTTGTATGCCTTGTTCTGGAAACTTCTGCAGCCAAGTGGGTGCCAAACAAATTGCTTTCCTTTGGACCACATCAGTGAAGCTGGGAGTGGGGTCCTCTCTTCTGGGCAGCCCAGGACCCACACACACACTGCCCAGGCTTGCACCCCGGGGAAGTAACTTCAGTGCTGCTAATGCAGCAGTTTGACTTCACCCCCAAAGGCACCCTCCATTGCCTCTGGAGACAGAGGGATGCAAACAACAACAAAGAAAACTGCAACATTTGTGTCATTCGCAGAAGACTGCTGTAAGTAGAGTGGTACCTCGAGTTAAGAACTTAATTCGTTCTGGAGGTCCGTTCTTAACCTGAAACTGTTCTTAACCTGAAGCACCACTTTAGCTAATGGGGCCTCCTGCTGCCGCCGCACAATTTCTATTCTCATCCGGAAGCAAAGTTATTAACCCCAGGTACTATTTCTGAGTTAGCAGAGTCTGAAGTGTCTGTAACCTGAAGCGTCTGTAACCCAAGGTACCACTGTACTGTAAGGTCTTTGAATGGAATGTAGTTTAAGATCGTATTATACAAAATGTCAGAATATAGCAAGAGGCATCAAAATGTGACCGGATTACATCATAAAAACATGATTAATATTATGAAAACACAAAATACAACCACCATCATCATTCAACTACACAACAACCCTAGACAAAACTGATCAAACCACACACACACCCCACACACAGAGCCAGTGGAGTGCAGTGGTTGGAGTGCTGGACTAGGACCTTGGGAGATGCTCGGTTCAAATCCTCACTCAGCCATGAAATTTGCTGGGTGGCCTTGGCCCAGTCACAATCTCTCTGCCTAACCTACCTCACAGGGTTGTTGTGAGGATAAAATTCGGTGGGGGCATATTGGCTGCCTCCAGTTACTTGAATTTTATTATTGATTTAGGTCAGGGGTCTGCAACCTGCGGCTCCGGAGCCGCATGTGGCTCTTTTACACCTTTGCCGCGGCTCCGGGGCGGATACTAGCGAGGGGAGGAGGCGCATTGTGTGCCCTGACACTCCCCACTGTGGCGGGCGCTGTACTGGCTGTGACGTCGCATGGGGGTGGTGCATGCGTTAGTCACGCACCGTCCTGACGTCACCTTCCCGCCCGCCCACTACATTGTAAGGGGCATGTACGCTGGTCACTGCATTGAAAGGGGGCATGTACGCTGGTCACTGTTTTGAAGGGGAGTGAAGAACACACACACACAAAAAGGTAACTTGTTAATTTAACGTTTATTTCTATGGAGGAGTAATTCTGAGGGGTCAAACAAAGAAATAATTTTAAAAAGTGACAAAAAAGTTATTTTTATAATGACGAGTTTTGCGGCTCCCAGTTTTTTTCCCTTCGGAAACGGGTCCAAGTGGCTCTTTTTGTCTTAAAGGTTGCAGATCCCTGATTTAGGTTGCGTGGTTTTTTTTAAAAAAGCAACTGCATCTGCACACACAGACAAACAAAAGGATTACAGTATGTACTATACTGTACTAATTTAAGTCTGGATCCTACGGAGCGCTATTGGGTGGCCATGAAGAACCACTCAGTGGGGACCTACCCCATCTAAGGAGTGATGCCAATTTGCGCCTAACAAGCTCAGCTGTCCCCCGCAAAAAACCTCCCTCTTAGAAGATTCTTTCCCCTGTCTTCGAGGCAGAACTCTATGCGCGGAGCCTCTGTTTCCGGGAGGGAAGCTAAACACGGGGGGACCTTCCCTGGCTTTTCCCGTTTGTGTTCTCTTTTTTTGAATATTATAATTTATTGACCTTGTCCCTCCGCGCGCTTGCTTCCTATTGGCCGCTTTCCCTTGCCAGTCCCCGCCTTCCGCCTGAAGGGAAGCTGCGTTTTGATTGGGCGGGCGGAGCAAAGGTGGCGGAGCTGCTTCCGGGTGCGTCGTTATGGTGACTGCGGTTGCCAGGTAGTAAGCTGAAGGTGGAAGCGAGGCGCGCGCGCGCGGGGCGGGGTTCGCTTACTGGGCCCCGTTCGGTCAATACGGGAGGGTGGGGTGGGGGGTCCCCATAGGCGTCGGTCCCGCTGGGTGGGGTGTCATGTCTAGGTCCCAGGGCGTCCGGGTTCAAAGTCCCAAACATGCCTGCAGCAAACCGCCACTGCCTCTCAGACCGGCCTACCTCACAGGGTTGTTGGGAGAGGAGGGAAGGGGCGGGGAAGGAAAGGAGCCTGCATGCTGCTTTGTGGAGGAAGGGTGGGATAAACAGAGCAAGGGATAAGGGGCCACTGAGGCTCCCCTAGTCGCAGGGCCGGATTTAGGTTTGATGAGGCCCTAAGCTACGGAAGGTAATGGGGCCCTTTATATGTCCAGCTGTCCTTTGTCAACAACAATTCTTTTTTGCGTTGAATATATGCTATATTTAATTTATGGACCTAATAGGTATCTAAAGCCAATTGTACATAACAATCCCCACCCAACACACACACACCATTCTGTGATATGTGCCCATTCAGCAAGCTTAATTTTCATTGCCCTTCTTGGATGTTTTCTCTATTTGGGGGATTGAGGTGTGTAAACTTGTGCCCAGTCCTCAATACATTAAAATCTTCGATCCCGATCCCCCCATTGTCAGCACTCACTTCTGTCCCTGGGGATGTTTTAATCAATGTCAGGTGGGAAGGACTCCTCCTATTCTTTACATATATGTGTTGCCTTTCCCCCCCAGCCACTCCATTTCCCCTCCCACCTGATTTTCAGGGTTTTTCCTTCCATTCAGCATTCTGTGCCATTGTGTTCTTAGGGGGCTGCTTTTTGGTGTTGCCTCTTTGACAGTTCCCCCTAAAGGTTCTTTAGGTAAAGATAAAGGGACCCCTGACCATTAGGTCCAGTCGTGGCCGACTCTGGGGTTGCGGCGCTTTACTGGCCAAGGGAGCCGGCGTTTGTCCGCAGACAGCTTTCGGGTCATGTGGCCAGCATGACTAAGCCACTTCTGGCGAACCAGAGCAGCGCACGGAAACACCGTTTACCTTCCCGCCGGAGCGGTACCTATTTATCTACTTGCACTTTAACGTGCTTTCGAAGTGCTAGGTTGGCAGGAGCAGGGACCGAGCAATGGGAGCTCACCCCGTCACGGGGATTCGAACCACTAACTTGATTGGCAAGCCCTAGGCTCTGTGGTTTAACCCACAACATTTGCAAACCTTGAGGTTGACTCAAGTTGGCTGATACCTCCGTCTTCTGTGTCAGTGATGTGGTTTTCAGTAGGAGGACTTGAACTGCCATTAGAAAGAAGAGTTATATCGTAGCACTTTTTGGCAGCCTGATGTTAATCATGTTTACTTGGAAGCAAGTTCTACTAAGTACATTAGGATTAGCTTCTCTAGAAGCCCTTCTTTTAATTATTTCTTGCTTGATCCTCTGTATGTTTGTTGGAAATTCTGTAGATTTGAGTGTGATTTTCTGCACAAATCTATTGATTCTGTGGTAGACAATCCTGATGTGTATTGTGGTTCTGGTAGGATGTGCTGTGTTGGTAGGTATTGTTTTAACAGGATAGGGATTAGACAACTATGACACTGAAGAATAAAAAATAAGGATGAGCTAGTTTGGTAATTCTCTGAATTTTAAAATACTATTTTGTTATTTAATAAGCAGGTGCTATTTTTCTAGAAAAAGAGGTGTCAGAGCTCACCACGAACTTCTCCCTTGTTCTCTTAGGATGGCAATTATGCCCACCTGAGAGGTGCTGGAGCTGAGTAACAGGTTACCTCTGGGTTTTGGCGCTTGCGCATGCACATTAGCGCTAAATCACACTTTGTGCATGCGCAGAAGTGCTGAATCACGACCCGCGCCTGCGCAGACGCGGCACTGCGGGTTGCGAATGCTGCGTGTGGCGAACGTGCCTCCTGCATGGATCACGTTCGCAATCCGAGGTTCCACTGTATAGCAAATCAAAGAAAGGCTACTGGGGAGGAGAGGAATAAGCGCCTCTGAGCTCATCTTTCCAATTCTTCTCTCTAAACTTAAATGACCTCCTCCATCTCAAATGCAGTGGAGTGTTTCTGAGCCTTGTTCTTGGAGGCCGTCCTTGATCACTTGTGCCAATGCTGGACTAAAAGTGTAAGCTTGGCTGCCAGCCATTTCCTTTTTTAAATCTGTCTACCCTCTGTCAAAACGTTTGAGACAGATGTAGGGCACACTTCAGGGAAGGCAGCTCTGTGCAGAAAGGTAGGATCTGGTGTGTGCGGGTGTGCGGGGTCACACTGTATTTTTCACACTGCGGGGGGTGACCCGACAAGGCCTTGTGGTGTTTTACACAAATAGAATAAGGCCAAAGGCTGTGCTGCTTACATTTATTTTTATAACGGCACCATTTTACTTAAGGGCATTCCCCTCCCTTCTCACACATGAGCTCAAATCAAATCCTCTTCGAACCTCTCTTGGTATTTGTTATAAGTGTCTCATTCTCTGCAAAGCAGAACAGAGAGGCAATTGTGTTTCTACATTTAGGTTTCTAATGTCTATAAGGGAGGGCTCTGCTTTGCAAACCTAATTGTAGCAAGCCACTTTAAATTTCACCTGCAAAGACTCCCCTTAAGAATGTTTTAAAGCATAGTTGGTCGATGCTAGCAGGGTAAGTCCATAGCTGTCATGTGCTCCGTGGGACTACCTTTGAAAGTGTCTCAGAAACTACAACTAATCCAGAATGTGGCAGCTAGACTAGTGACTGGGAGCAGCTGCTGGGACCATATAACACTGGACGTAAAGGATCTACATTGGCTCCCAGTATGTTTCCGAGCACAGCTAAAGTGTTGGTGCTGAGCTTTAAAGCCCTAAACAGCCTCGGCCCTGTATACCTGAATGAGCGTTTCCACCCCCATCGTTCAGCCTGGACACTAAGGTCCAGCTCCAAGGGCCTTCTAGCAGTTTCCTCATTGTGAGAAGTTACAGGGAACCAGGCAGAGGGTCTTCTCAGTAGTGGCCCCTGCCCTGTGGAACTCCCTCCCATCCAATGCCTAATTTCCTAAAATAACTGAAGGCAGCCCTGTGTAGGGAAGTTTTAAAAAATGTTTAGCTGAGGCTCAGAAGACTCTGCTAGCCTCACCAAAGCAGCTTCAAGAAGCCTCTGGCTGGTGAGGAGACTCCCTGCACCCAGGAGCCCGAAGATATCCTCTTTGGGCTCTGGGGTAGGTCTTCTGAGAGAAGTGCATTCCAGGACCTTTTTTCTGGGGAAAAAGCAGAGTCCAACAACATCTGGTTCCCCCACCTCTGGGGGAATAGGTGCTGATACCTATTCTGTAGGTATGTAAAGGTAAAAGGTCAAGAACCCCTGGACAGTTAAGTTCAGTCAAAAGCTACTACAGTGGTACCTCGGGTTAAGAACTTAATTTGTTCTGGAGGTCCGTTCTTAACCTGAAACTGTTCTTAACCTGAGGTACCACTTTAGCTAATGGGGCCTGCCGCTGTTCTGTTCTCATCCTGAAGCAAAGATCTTAACCCAAGGTACTATTTCTGGGTTAGCGGAGTCTGTAACCTGAAGTGTCTGTAACCTGAGGTACCACTGTATGGGGTTGCGGCGCTCATCTTGCTTTCAGGCCGAGGGAGCCGGCATTTGTCCACAGACAGCTTCCCAGGTCATGTGGCCGGCATGACTTGACCATTTCTGGTGCAACGGGACACTGTGACAAGTGCTAGAGCACATGGAAATGCCGTTTACCTTCCTGCCACAGCAGTACCTATTTATCTACTTGCACTGGCATGCTTTTGAATTGCTAGGTTAGCAGCAGCTGGGACAGAGCAATGGGAGCTCAACCTGTTGTGTGGATTTGAATCACCAACCTTCTGATTGGAAAGCCCAAGAGGCTCAGTGGTTTAGACCACAGCATACCTACAGAATAGATATGAGCACCATTCCATCAGCATTAAGTGCTAGTGAGACCCAGTGATTTCATCAGGAAGAGTTCAGCATGTGCTCAAAATAGGTGGCCTTTTGAAATAGTTGAACTTTGCTGGGGAACTTTGCTTGACATCTTGTACTAATAAACCAACTCCTATCTTCCTTGCTGGTTTCTGCTGTCCTTAACCAGCTTATTCATTTCCTCACATCATCCTAAAATTTAGAAAACATAACACTGTTCACTTGGTGAGGCATCCGGGAGATCTGATGTGCAACACAGTGTGAAATGGAAGTAGCTTTGTTTTATGAGTGGCAATCCCAGACTGCTTTGTGGGTTTTTAAGCTAGTTCCCAGGGTGTCCTTGTAAACAACTTTAAACAGAATGCTTCCCTTTTTTCCTTCTTTTTTTTTTACAATAATGTTGATTGAATACTCTCCCTGTAGAAAATTAGTTTCTAAAGCGGCAAAATGGAACTCCTTAATCTGGCACCATGTTTATTTGGGGCAAACCTTTCTCCAGAAACGAGAGACCCAGAGTGTGGTAAGGAAATTTATCTGGCTATGGATCCGGAGGCTTTTATCTCCTGGGCACGGCTGTCTAGAAGGTGGTTTGCTATTTCCCTCCTTCTTGCCTGTTTTGTGTATGTTGCTGCTCTTCTGCTTTCAATGGAGTTTGTTTCATATTTTTTTGGCATTCCCCTACATGTGTAGATCATTGATCTACGGTAAGACTGAGAATCATCTGATTATATTTTTTTCCGACTAGTATGTATTGGTAATATAACCCCTTTAATTGCAAACTCTGGTAGCGAGTACCCACAGGACCAGAGCCAAAACAGGAAGAAGGTATCAGCATGCTAGGAGAACCCATACATTTGCAGAAACACAAATAAATGTGTGTGTTTTTTATTAAAAAAAAAACAGCTCAGTGAGATTGAGCTTTCTGAGTAGCCACAAAATCTTGAAAAAGAAATGGGGTGGGCAGTGGAATTCATTCATTCATCTTTACATTTGTAGTCCGCCTTTTCTGCAAGGAGCCCAAGGCACACATAGTTCTGCTGCTTCCCATTCTGTCCTCACATCAACCCTGTGAGGTCAGTTGGGTCGCTGGTCCAAGGTCACCCAGTGAGCTTCCTCCCCGAGTGGGGGATTGAATCCTGATCTCCTAGGTGTTGCTCCAACACCACTTTGCCGGCTCAGCGTGACTGCCTTGCTTCAGCTCCTTACAGCTTTCACTAGCATGTGTGAGTAGGGCAAAGCCGGCAGACAGAAACACTTCTGCTAGATGGTGAGGGTGTATTATAATGTTTTCTTGCAGGTCCTGTCTAAATGTCATGAATCGCACATGTAAATGATATGAAATGCTCATAAAGATAAGAGGTACAGAAGTGATTTTGCTTCTCCATCCACCTTTCTCTGAACCTGCTTTAAGAAACACCATTACACTTAGCATTGGAACTCCACTACATATATTGTATGTAGCATCTGGTTAGCCTTGGCCCCCTGGAAGTCTGTTTACTTCTGTTTGGCAATGCCTGTGGTCTGTGGGTTGCTGTCCTGTTTTTTAAAGTGCGGTTGTTCTGTGTCTGGTGTCTGTTCTTCCAGATCATGATGTTCTGATGAATATGATAGAGAGAAGTCTATCATAGTCATCAGAACATCACACACACACACACACACACACACACACACACAGAAACCAGCTGTCTTTCTTTCTGCCTGGTTGCCCAGAGGTAATTCTTACTTGCCACAAGCAACCAGGCAGGTGGTTATATTTACAAGCCTGACTTAGTTGGCATGTTTGGATTTGAATATTGACTCCCTGGTACAAAGCTTGTATACAGGCGTCCCCCCACTTATGTGGGGGTTATGTTCCAGGCCCCCACGCGCATAAAGGAAATCATGTAAAGTGGGGCGCACCCATTATACGCCTTCTCTGCCACTCTCTCTTCAACCCATACCAAAAAATACTCTATTCAAAGATATCCACAACTAGAATGGAAGCTCTGGGGTTGGCAGGAGGCTAGAGGTCGTGCAGGAAAGCGGCTGTTCTTGCTGTGCAACCCCCCACATCAGCTGTTAGGAGGGGAGGCTGAGCAGCATGTGCAAAGCCTCCAGCCTCTTGGGGGCTCCCTCCGCCCTCACTGCTGTCCTCTTCGGGCTCTGGGGAGGGTCTCCACGAGAACTGTCCAGCTCTCTCCCGCGATTGCAGGTTTGAATTGAATTATTTAATAATTTCCTGGCGTCGCGCATATGCACGGTTGTGCACAAATCTACCAAGCATAAGTGGGGGGATTGCCTTGACTCCCTGATACAAAGCATACTCTGTTCATTTCCATGCCTGTGATTTGAGAGAGAGGTGGAAGGCAATGCCACAATACAAAAGAGGCCAGAAGGCAATTGGCACAGCTGAGCCCAGCCCAATTGCTCCCTTGTATACTGATTTTTACATGTTATGAAACAGGCCCTGGAGGCTGGGGAGCTGCTGTGTTGGATTGAATCTGTTCTGTGTGGAAACAGGAGAGTGGAAGGTGGTTTGTGATCAGTTTGTGTAATGTGCTCTTGTTCTCTGCTTCCTTCCTGTAACTCCAGGACGAACCCTAGAAGAAAAGTGATGGATCTCACCTCTATGATGATTCTTCCACTGCTTTTTGGCAGCCTGGGGGTTTTGGGGCTCTTCCGGCTGCTTCAGAGAATGCGTGTGAGAGCCTACCTGAAGGATGCAGTGGTGGTGATCACAGGAGCAACTTCTGGACTAGGGAAAGGTAGGTTTCTGAGACATTTGGCATGGAGGTGGAGAGGAGAACAGCCTGTACAGGACAGCTTGTACATTACTCAAAATGTTTTCTCAGGAAATAGGGTGTTACTAAACTCTCATCTCACACCACGAAGGTCAAGCTTAGCCTTACAGGATCAGATTCCTTGTGAAGGAGGAGGGAACCTGAGGAGTCTTGGTTTTTTAATTTTATTCTTCAGTAGCATCTCTTAGCAAATATACAGGTTGAGCAGGTGGGAGGCAAGTCACAACAGAACTTCTGGATTTTACAAATGTTCAAAAAATGGGGACTTGGCCATTGTGCATGTCCTCATCCCTAGATGAAACCCAAAACCTGCATTGCATCTAATTTGTTAAATTTGCTAGTTTACTCGCACTCCATTTAAATATGTACCAATTCAGATTTTAGGGCTGTTACACCAGCCTTTTCCCCCTCTATCCTTCCCCACTTTGCTTAACCTGCCCAAGGCTTGAAAAACTCAGAAGCTCCCTCAGTCTCTTGTGCCATTTTGATTGGCCTTATAAAGATGTGGCCCTTTTCTGTGTTTGGGAATTTTTCGTATGGGTCAACATGGCAACCTTTGCTTCTTAGTGGCAATGTGAATCCCAAAGCAGCACCAAACTCCATATACGCACACACAGCAAGCAGAACACCAGAACAATAGCTGCTTCACAAAGAACACATGGCTTAAGTAAAACAAGAGAGAATTCCACAAGATACAGAAACACCTCATCATTTAGCCGTTTTGGCTGGTCCTTAATGTTTCTGGGATGGAAGGTGGCTCCATCCCAGAAACATTAAGGACCAGCCAGAAGTCTGTTCCATCTTATTGCCTGCTACTTTGTTCCCCATCTCCATCGCTCCAAGCGCAGGAGCATGCATTGGCAAGGGCCTGAGGTGAATCAGGACCCCCAGACTCCAGGTCTTCTTTGCTGGGCCTCAGATCCCCTGTCCTGCTTTTTGGGTAAAACTTCACGGCAAGGTTTCCTAAACTTGGGTCTCCTGCTGTTGTTGGACTACAAATCCCATCATCCCTAGCTAGCAGGACCAGTGGTCAGGGATGATGGGCGTTGTAGTCCAAAAACACCTGGAAACCCTGCTTTAATTTGGTGACTGGAAGACTAGGTGCCCTGCAAAGTGCAGTGCTGGTGAAATCCCAGCCACCTGCCAGCTTGATTTGCCCCAAGTCACTCTATACATACTTCAACTTCCATCAATCTCAGCGAGCATGGCCAATTGCCAGGGATTATGGGAGTGGTAGTTTAGCAACATCCAAAGGTTCCCCACGCCTGCTATTGGTTCTATGAGTCATGGGGCCTGTGAAAAGTACCTAGCAATGCTAAACCTTCCCTGGTGGGGAGGACTTTCTCAATCCATGGCATTTTCAGTCACTCCCACGCAAAAATGGGGAACCTGCCCGTATAGTTGGGTAACACCTGCCCTAACCTGTTTTTTTCCAGCTTGGAGGCAAGTCTCAGCCAGTGATTCAAACTCAGGCACCCCACTCCAGTCAATTCTCCCATGAGCCGAGAACATCCTTAAAATGGGTGGGGAAAGGGAAACAGTTATGCAGCCTTCTGTAACTTAATTCACCGGCAACTGACACGTGGCCCCCGGTGGAGGTGCTTTCCTGTTCTCTGCAGAACAGCGTTGAAAGCCCTTTGGGAACAGAATGTCCTCACTGCCTTATCGTAGCTGTGTGCTTGGTCGTTGGCCCAACCACAAGCTTAGAGCGTGGGTTTCTCCTCAAGGTGCTGTGACTTCTTGGGAAGGAAGAGCTACCTTAATGCATCATAGTGTACTAGTTCATCTGTCCCACGGCTATGTCTCCAGATTTTGTTTATTTGGTTTTTCCCCTGCCCTTTTCCTTGACAGTGACTCGAGGCAGTTAAAACTGAAACAGCTAAAAACATGGGGTATTTATTGAAACACAGAGATTATTGCAATAAAAATATCACAGTACCAGCCCTTTCCTTAAAACCAGTTCCCAAAAGCCCGTTGGAACAAAAAAGTATTCACCTGCTGGCAGAAGGACAACAAGGAGGGAGCCAGTCTGATTTCTCTATGAGGGTAGTTCCAGAGTCTGGGAGCAGCCATCGAGAAGGGGTACTGTTGCTTGAGATACTTTTAATTAAAAACAAAAGGGATTGAGCCCTGCTTTGTTGAAAATGAGTTCCGTGCCACTGAGCTGCGTCTCCCCCCCCCCAAAAAAAAAATATGTTTGACAGATTCGTACAGGATCCCAATGAGAACTGAAAAGGGCTCACAGTTGGACTGAACCTTGGAAACTGCCTTACCCCATTGGCTTCAGTGTTGTCTGTTCTCCGTTGGGAGTGGTTTTATAAAGTCTCAGGGCAGGGAAGGGGTTCTTTCCCAACCCAGCTCACTGGCGATTGACCCTGGGACCTTCTGCGTGTAAAACATGTTCTCAATCGTGAACCTGTGGTCCTTATCCAAAACAGTTCTCCTAGCTGATTTATTCATTACAATATTTCTCTCCTTTTTTAGGAAATGGTGAATATCGTCAATCTTGTTGTTTATTAAATCTCTATACTGCCTTTCATCCGAAGAACACAAAGCAGTTTGCAATATGAAAACATAAAAAACCATACCCTGTTAACAAACAAAAACAATAACCTCCTCAACACACACACACAGCGTTTAAAAGACCTTACAAGGTAAAGGGACCCCTGACCATTAGGTCCAGTCGTGGCCAACTCTGGGGTTGTGGCGCTCATCTCGCTTTATTGGCTGAGGGAGCCGGCGTACAGCTTCCGGGTCATGTGGCCAGCATGACTAAGCCGCTTCTGGCGAACCAGAGCAGCGCACGGAAACACCATTTACCTTCCCACCGGAGCGGTGCCTATTTATCTACTTGCACTTTGACGTGCTTTCAAACTGCTAGGTTGGCAGGATTAAAAGGCCATAGATGGTTTAATTAGCAAAAGGCCTGGGAGAAGAGGAGTGTTTCTGCCTGGTGCTTAAAGAGATGTGGTGAGGGTGCCAGGTGAGTCTCCCTGGGGAGAACATCCCACAAGCAGGGAGCCACCACAAAGGCCTGTTCTTGTGGTGCAGCCTTCTGGGCCTGCCATGGACACCAGACCAGTCTTGTGATGCTCATGCCCAAGTAGTTTCAAGAGTGTTGGGGCACTGACTGTTTTTGAGGCCGTTCAATGGTCCCACAGGTTCAAAGAGCCTTCCCCAGCTTGGCCCCTCCCCTCAATGTTTTTGGACTGCAATTCTCAATCAGCTCTAGGCAGCCAGTGGTCAGGGAAGATGGGAGTTGTACGAAGAAGGCTCCCTCACCATCACATGCACATAAAGGGGAATTATGTTCTGCAGTAGCAGCGATGCAGTGCAGTACTCTGGATAAAGGTCTTCTGCCGAGGAGATCAGCGTTCAAATCCCTGCTCGGCCATAAATTTTACTGGGTGCCCTTTGACAAACCAGTCTCTCTCTCATGGCAATTCTATCTCACTGAAATGCTGAATCGAAAATGTGATCATAGATCCATGTATGCTTCCCTCAGTGTTCTGCTTTATTCACCACCTCCCCCTTTCATTTACCAGCAGAACCTTCGAATAAAGAAATTAAATATAAAATTGGGCTGAGGCCAAACAAAGTGTCAGATACGTACCAAAACACGTGTCTATAAAGAAAAGAATTATGGGACCTGTGGCTATTCAGATGTTATTGTGCTACAGGTCGCCCAACCCATAACTGATCCAAAGTCAGCTTCATTGGCTGAGCCTGGGTTTTACAATGATTGGGAAGGGTGGCTTTAATCCATTTCCCCACAATACAGCATGCATAATTTTGTAAATCGCAATCATGTTGTCCGTCCGCCCCCCCCCCCACTTGAGTTCTTCTTTTCCTACCCAAAGTAGTCTCTAACTTAATCCTGATCATTTGGCCATTTTCTCTACTGATTCTAGATCTACCAGTATCCTTTCTGAAGTGCATTCACCTAAAAGAGCATTCCAAGTGTGGTCGTTGTGTAAAGGCATTTCCCCCCCCCCCCCCTCTCTCTCTCTCTCTCTCTCTTTGCCAAGAATGTGCCAAAGCTTTCCATGCTGCTGGG
The DNA here is from genome assembly GCF_964188315.1 of Podarcis muralis. Lineage (NCBI taxonomy): Eukaryota > Metazoa > Chordata > Lepidosauria > Squamata > Lacertidae > Podarcis > Podarcis muralis. The sequence continues at coordinate 45,727,887 of NC_135668.1, forward strand.
TCAGAACTGGTGCTGTGTGGTAGGAGCAGAGAGAGACTTCAAGACCTTCTGCAGGAGCTCTCCACTGCTGCTGGCCACCCAAAGAACGTAAGCAAGGGGGGGAGGAGAGACTGTAGGTCAGTGATGCTTTTCACGCAGGTCACAGGTTTATGGGGTTGTGGGAAGAGGAGAGGTGGAGAGGGAGAGAGGTGGAAAGGGGAAGACAGTAAAATGTCATTCTTTTACATGGTACATTTGCAGAGCTTTTGTGTCAGCATCACGTACACAGGGATTTTGTTTTGCTGGCAGTGCAAGAGTCCAGAGGGTGCAGGGCATGGTTGGTTGCAATGTGTTTTGTTTCTGTGTGCTGCTGGGTCAAATTAACCCCCTTTTAAAGCCAGGGTCGGCGTCAGGGCTCAGCATCATTGAATGCTCACTGAAGCCTGTGTCCCACTGCCAATCCCTGGTGCCTCCCATCCTTGCTGCTGCTGCTGCCTGATCTGTTCTTTGAGCAAGCAAGCAAGTAGCAAAAGGAGCAGCAACCTCTGTAATAATAATAATAATAATAATAATAATAATAATAATAATAATAATTTATTATTTGTACCCCACCCATCTGGCTGGGTTTCCCCAGCCACTCTGGGCGGCTTCCAACAAAGATTACAAATACATTAAAATGTCATACATTAAAAACTTCCCTGAACAGGGCTGCCTTCAGATGTCTTCTGCAAGCCTGGTCCTTGATATCTCCATATTGTGTGTTAATGAGATAAGCTAACTAGGCCTGAAAGCACCTTGCCCAAGGTCCATCCCCTCCCCACCCCAAACAAAATCCAGGAAGCAGCCCTGTTTTAAGCCATATAAGCCAGTTGCTCCTTCCAAACGTGCTGGTAGCAGGGGTGCCAAGCCCTTTGCCCCCCCCCCCAATATTTTTTGGGGAGGGGGCTTCCCTCAAATGTCCAGAGCGTGCATTGATTTATAAACATTTCCCTAGATCCCTGTGGCATGCATATAATGCCATTTTATCTTCCCAGTATCACACTGTGAGAGAGGATAGGCTAAGCGAGTGGTTTCACCAAGGCTACCCGATGAACCTTGCAGCTGAATAGGTTCAGATACGATTAACTGTTTTTTTCTTTTCTTTTTCAACAGCCCCATAAACACCACACTGTGGTCTTTGACCTCGCTGACATCAAAGCAGTCGTTGGCGCTGCCGCAGAGATTTTGAAGTGTGCAGGCCATGTAGACATCTTGATTAACAATGCTGGAATCAGCTACCGCGGCACAATTGTGGACACCCTGATAGAAGTGGACAGGAAAGTGATGGAAACCAATTACTTTGGCCCAATTGCTTTGACAAAAGGTACACTGTAACAGCCTCCTCCTGTGTCTTTCTGCACACATCCTAATGTTTCCTGCGGTGGTTTCTGTGCCCCACTTCTTTAGCAGTTACACCTCTGCAGTATTCTAGATTTGCTTCCTGCATTGTAGGGGGTTGGACTAGATGACCCTCGGGATCCCTTCCAACTCCACAATCCTATGATTCTATGTAGACCACTTAAGTGCTGTTCAGAGGGCTTACAGCTAGGCTGCTAAGGGAACAAGGAGTTACGTTTGTATGGCTCTCCCTCCACCCTGGAGTTCTTTGTAAGGCCCGTGGGACGTGCTTCATGTAACAGTCTTGAAAACGACCATGGTGACACAAACCATAGGCTTACTTTCAAGCTAAAATGGTCCTTGCTTGCCATTTTAATATCTTCCTGGAGGAGAGCTTGTAGAAAAGCAAAGCGGGCAAGCATCAGGCAGTCGCCTTTCGGCTGCTGATCCCTCTTTCAAAGCAACTCTCCCCGCCCTTGTAGCATTTCTCTACATGAGAAAATCTTAGAGGGCAGCAGGAAACAAAGAAGTCTGGCGAATTGGCTGTTACACACTACACTGGTGGGGAAAATGTAGATGCAGCCCCTCAGCAGTTGCTTGGTGGAAACATTGGCCCACCAGCTCCATTGAGTCTTACATTCCTTGCTCATAGTCTGTGTCTGCCTTTCTCAGCCCTGGGTCCCTAGATGTTTTTGGACTACACCTCTCATCCCTTAGCCACCATGGCCAGTGGACAGGAATGATGTGAGTTGCAGTTTGAGAGCATCTGGGGACCAAAGGTTGAGAAAGGCTTGTCTATATAATACAGGGATACAATAGTTTTATTTGCACCTTCCTTACTGAGTTTCTGGGCAAGTAAAAATGGGACCCACCTGTTCCAGCTGACCCTTCTCCAATGTGCATCCTATTTTACGTCCAAGTAGATTTCTTAAGAAAAAAGGGCTCGTTTCTTTCACTGAAATCAGTGGAACTTTGTTCCAAATAGAGTTTTTCAGCATCAGGGTAGGAACAATTCCTGCCTTGGATAAGAAGTAACTGCAAGGTCATCTTTTGGATCCCAGTGCGATTATTTTGCCTCTCTTCAGGAAGCATTTCTACAAATATTGCAACTTCAAGGTCTGTTAGGAATCCCCAAGAAATTGTGACTAGGATAAATTAGGCAGTTGAAATACATTTGTGTAAGACAGTTACACACACACACACACACACACACACACACACACACACACGATTCTAGGTAGCAGCATAAGGAAGAAACCCTGGTCTCCCAGGATCCAAGCACACATTCTTTCTCATGGCAAGATTGTGGAGTTGCATTCTCATTCTCTCCCCCTCCCTCCTCTCTCTAGCAATTCTGCCTTCCATGATCAAGAGGAGAAAAGGCCACATCGTCGCCATCAGCAGCGTTCAAGGCAAAATTAGCATTCCTTACCGTTCGGCTTGTAAGTATTCTTCACAAGGCTTGGGAGGGGTTGGCTGCTCTGGAACCACCAGCTCACCAGAAAAGGGCAGCCAGCACGTTATGGTAGATACAGCACATATAGAGCTCAAGGGAGGGGAGCCTCAGGCCAGTGTTTCTCAAACACGGGTCTCCTGTTCTTGTTGGACTACAACTCCCATCATCCCTAGCTAGCAGGACCAGTGGTCAGGGATGATGGGAGTCGTAGTCCAGCAAAAGCAGGTGACCCAAGTTTCAGAAACACTGGCTTAGGTGAACCTCAAACATTGGGAAGAATAGTTTCTGCTCTCCCTATCTTCATCTTTGCTTGTCTTCAGAGAGCTGGGTGTGACTTCCACAGGGCCAGTCCTACTGCACAAAGAACTCAATTTCTATGGGTGCCAGCAATGCAGGGTCCCATTTTAGAGGGGTGCTTTGGTATCTTCTGCATCACTGGAAGGTAGCTTACATCTTGCGTTGTGTAGTCCAAAATGCGCAACTTCATTCTGGATAATTACTGCCCTTACCCAGGTAATCCTCCCCCTACATCACATTCACGTTAAGAATGCAAACTTTGCCATCAAAATCTGCCTAAGTAGTTGTGCTGAATCTGATTATAGCATTCATGCTAACCTAACAGACTTGGAACTTCTCCGCATATATTGAAATCTAACCCTCCAATCCTAAAATAAGAAATCGGAAAAGGAACAGGGTAGTGCCATTGTTCGTAGCCTGTAAAAAGACACCATGCTCAAAAGCTCCTGCTTCATTTGTTTGGCATAAACCCGTGTGATTCAGCAAAGAGCACATTGGAGCTGAGCTGGGCAAATCACCCCGTTTTCCCTCTCTAAAACAGAAATTAAGTATTTCATGTGATTATGAAGATGCTTGCAGAGACCCATGCCAGTTTACAACTTGGTTTTGAATGCTTAAAATCCCTTTAAGATCCTCCCAAATTTCCCTTTAACAAGAAGCTGTTTAGCAGCTGGCATACTATTAAAGTCTACCCATCTTGGGCTGGACCAAGGGCCTGTGTGCTCCAGCACTGGCAAGATGTCATTGGAAAGCTTGTAAGCAGAGCAGAATCAGACATAAGCACCCTTGTTGCTTGCCCCAGCAAAAGCCTACTGCCTTGGAATAGGCTGCATTCAGTTCTGGTAGCTAATAGCTATTTACGCTGTTACATGCCTCGTGCAAAAGGCAGCTATGCATTTTGACTGGGAAGCTGCAGATCGGAAGTCAACTGAAATTGTGTCACCTTCGGGGGTTTTAGATGCTGCCTCTAAGCATGCCACCCAAGCCTTCTTTGACTGCCTACGAGCAGAAGTGGAGCAGTACGACATCGACGTCACAGTTGTGAGCCCCGGCTACATTCAGACAAATCTCTCACTTAATGCTGTAATGGCAGATGGATCCCAGTATGGAGGTGAGGACTAGCTTTGCTTGTGTAAATTTTATGTATCTGTTGGCGTACAGGGAGTGCCAGTGGAGGGAAAGGGGAAAACCCGGTTTCTCAAAGTTTGGCATTGACTGAAAAGGCCCAATATAAAAACTAGCACATTTAACGAAGTTGGATAATCTTCAATGGCTTTAGTGGCCCATGTTCAGTGGTCACAGACTTGTTTGCAGAGTCTCACCTCTGCACATCTCTTGATCTATGGGCTTAATTTGTCATCTTGAGCCTCCTGGATCCACCAACAGAAAATAATCTCTAGAGGGAGGTAGTAATTTGTTGTTCTTTTCAGTAATGGACAAGACAACTTCTGAAGGCAAGGCAGCTGCAGAGGTGGCTCAGGTGGTTCTGAGTGCTGTTGGGGAGAAGAAGAAGGACGTGCTGGTTGCTGGCTTCATGCCTTCTCTGGCCGTGTACGTGCGAACGCTCTGTCCCCGGCTCTTCTTCCACTTTATGGCATCTAGAGCCCGGAAAGAAAGGAAACCCAAGGATTCTTAACCAATCGGGAGTTCATTTTAAACCATTGGTTTAAAACCAGAAGCTACCAGCTGATGTGTCCAGGGTCTGTGGGAAGCATGAACTTCAGGATTGTTTAAGTTGCATCTCTCGCTTGTGGTGAAGAGTCGGAGCCAGGCTTGTGCTGCTTGCACATCACTGATGGCATCCGAAAAGTTGCTTTCACCACTTACAGCTTTGTGGCTCCCTGGGACAAAGGGCTTCATCTGCAAGAAGTTAGGCCATGGGAATTCTCCTGCGTGTTGAAATGAGCAGAAACTGCACACCTCCACAGCTCCCATTCGTCTTATTTGGGGTTGTCCACAAGACAACAGGCTACTGGCAGCTTACTATGTTTACTTTCCTCTGGCCTGGGCTCTCATCAGCTGAATGTAAAATACTTATTGGGGGAGAACGAAAGAAAACCATTGCCTCCAATATCATTCTCTTTAAAAACCTAAGTGGTTGCAGGCTGCTTCTTTTTGCCAGGGTGGGGAGAAGGGATGCAGGCAGCTGAAACTAAATAAGCTTGTGCTGCACATGCATTGTCCAACTGCACTTACTGCGTTTTGGCCAGGGCTCAAAAGCTACCACCTCCACTACCCTTATTCCTAGTAGCTTAGCTTGGTATTCTCACCTGTTGAGCTCAGAGTAGGTCCTGGGTAGGAACTACAGGTAACTCCACTAACACATCCAAGTATCAGAAAGCTGTTGTCCCCCCCTCCCGTTATATGGGGGGTGGGATGCTGCAGCTTATCTTCTTTAGGCAGATCCGAGTTGCTAACTGCTATTAAAATAGACATGAAAGAGGAACTACATATACTGTTTGCTCTGCAGCTCATCTGAATGTAGGATCTAGTGCGCAAAGAACATCCTTGCCTGATAGTAGTACCAGCCTCCATCCCCATTCAGTCTTACTGATTCTCCAATGGCAAATTCAAAAGCCTGATTCCTGAAAGCAGAATTGTTCGTAGACAGACGCAGTTTCCATGCTTCTGATAAGGTAGGTAACACAAAGATTCCTTGCAGCAATCACACAACTCCGTAGAACTAACAAGATGGTTCTCAGAATTCTTAACCTTGAGAGTAAATAAATGAACATTAATGATTGCTTGTACCAGCAGAAGCTAAAACACTTTACATAATATTTGTGCTTTTTTCACCCTTCTGGTTTATAATTTGAAGGAATTACTGCATTAGTTACTTGCAGAATGCCTGTTATAATCCTGGTCTCCAACAAGCAAATACAGCTACAGGAATCTGCTTGGCGCACTCAACAGATACTGTGACCACAAGGCTGCAGGATTTCAACCCTTGGCCAAACTGACCTACTGAACAGAAGCAGCAGCAAGCTCTCTGCTTGCTGTACTGGATTCCAAGGGCTAAAGATAGCACTGAGTTCTGGCTTTGCCCTTGTGGGATGCCATTCCAAGGTCACTAAATATTGCACAAAGGTCAGGTTGCAGCTATCACGCTAAGCAAGAGAATATACCTGTACGTGATCTGAGCATGCTCACATGCTTCCATTTGCAAGTTCAAAGCTTGTACTGGAAGTAACAATAGTCTTACTCTTTCCCAGAGCCTTGCGAAAATACCCAGGGGTCCTTTTAGGATTTATCAGTTAAAATGTGATCAGAGGGAAGACTTCTTGTTTCCAACTAGGAAATGAAGACTTATACACAATCCACAGTTCACTGAAAAGTTAAAAGGAGCAGGGGACTTGACTAAATACTGCAAGAAGGGCAGCTCTGCCTCAAGTTCCCCATACATAACATAATGGCAAGTACAATATACCTCATGCTCAACTATCATTACACTCTGTCGTCACCAAGGTTATTCAGAGGAGGCCCATTCATTTCAGTGGGTCCACTCTTAAGCGTGGCTAGCACTGGCTTCATCCCTGAGTTCCCCATCACTGGGTAGCAGGGGCAGGATCCAAGATAGGTTGAACTAGATGATAGGGAGGGAAGAATGTAACATGGATTTTTTTCTGCCAGATAACAAAGTTTAAAGAGGGTGCATGCAATAATGATTGAAATAAAGTCCTGTTATAGAAGAGCAAGTGGTTTGCCTACAATTTCACTTGGGGGGGGGGGGGGATTGCATGCACCAATTGAGTTTTTGTGAGCGTGTCATAGGGGCTGGCAGTTTATGGAAGATCATTTGCTTACAGAAGCAAGTTTTAGTGTTATAAAACACAGAAAAGGGGGGAAAAGATACTTAACAGACCTGTTCTTTAACAGTGTACTGAGACATTCAAACACCATGTGCTTCATTTGGGCATTAGTATTCAGAATAAAAAACAAATTCTGGAGAAGTGCTTACAATAGGGCAGTTACACTACAATCTGCTATGGAGGATATTTAAATTTGCCATTGAAGTGCTACTTTTTACAGGGCTGAAGTCCATTATAAAGGTTATTTAATCCCTGTACAATTAAATGAAGGGAAGAATTGTTCTTTGCATGCTAACAGTATAATCTTAACACCAGGTAAAATCCAGCAGAATTTGCAAATTCAGCCTTGTCTTAGTTAACATTTTAAGTTTTGCTGCCACTTTCCTGCACTGCAAGGCTTACTAAGCTTTGAGGGCAGGTAAGCCCCACGCAAAAGGGCATGGCTTATGTTTCTGTGTTCCAGCAGTACAAATATTGGGAAAGTTAACATCAAGCACCCAGCAAGCCTCCTCTTGTTGCCGTAAACAGTGAACCCTCCTCAAGGAGGCCATCTACTCATAACCAAAAGCTGCACTTCAAACTCACAAGTTAGTATGATTATAGCCTTCCTTAAGAGTTATTCCTCTAGAAACAACTTTGGCACCAAAAGAAAGCAAACCACTTGAAATTCTCATCCTTTAATGAATGGTCAGTGATAACTTTGAGCTGGTTCTGTAGAATACAATTAAACAATATACTTAAAGGTTTCTTGGGGGGGAAACAAAAAACCCACACTCCCTCTTAGGTATCTTTCCGTTCATTGACATTCCATTATTGACTTCAGCTCCCACAGTGTTCCTTTTCACGGCAGATCCATGTCTGAGGTGTAAGAAAACTGAAAATTCCCTTGATGCACCCAGTGACATGTTATTTTTGTTCTAAAAATAACAAAAAAATAATAATATATGGATAAACCAAACTGCTTCCCAGGCACCACTTCAAGAAGAAAAGTTGAATGTCACTGTGGGAGTCTTAATACACTTTTTTTTTTTTTGTCTTTGCGGATTTCTCCTTCCTCTGCCGCAATCATACGGCGTAAAGTTCATAAATCTTCTTTACACAGTACACCAGGGCAGCGAGTGCTATCGTGTTATGCAGTCTCTTTCTGTGCAGGTCGTCCTTCCTCACCAGAACCACGGGAGTGGAGGAGGTGAGTGTATGCAGGGGCAGGCGAGAGAGTTTATAGGCATTATACTCCACTTGGTACTTGCAGCAGGGGTCGAATTGCCAAGAGATCCCATAGAGGGTGCAGCAGGCTATGCTGAGGACGCCAGCAGGCAAAGAGATGTAATGGGAATAATCTACGGGAACAGCCAGGGGGGTGAAGAGGCAGGCTGTGCCCGCCAGCACGGCCGTCTTGTGCAGGCAGTTCCCAACAGTGATCCAGCGGGCCGTCTCGTCCCCAATGCGTGTGGGCTCAATCACAATGTATTTGTACTGAGCCTCTAAGGCCTGTTCCAGCTCGTATTCAAACTGGTCCTGAGCATTCTCGCCGTTGTAGATTTCGTGAACAATGTAACAGTCCGTGGCAGACAAGGTGACCCTGTCGGAAGAAAAGGCAAGTGAGTTACTTGAGGGTTGTGAACTGGCCTTGCTCCCTGCCTTCCCCCCATCAGTACAACCTATAAGCTTGCCTAGGGGCCGTAGCCAAATTAAGAATTCCAGGCAAGCACGCCTGGCAGTAGAGGGAAGGATGACTGATCCTCCTCTGCGTGGTTTCTGTACTAACTGCAGAGGATGAAAAGGCTCTACAACTAGCATGGGGGACGGGGACGGGGACGACCCACAGTGGTCCAGCAGAGAGGGAACTGACCCCCACCTTCATAGAAACCACACACACACACACTTTTTTTACTAGCCTAGTAGCAGTTCAGGTCTTATTTACTTGGTGGTCATAAACCTGTTCTGCACTTCTTATTTTCCTGTTACAGTGCACTGAGGACATCAACATCTTGTGCTCCGAATTTAAGGACACCCATACAAAATTTGTTTGAGTCACGGTATTCCTAGCCTTGTTCCAACATGAACTCAGGCATTAGAGGGCCAGGTAACACGAGTGCATGAAAATTATCAACTGATTTGGGAGACTTGTCATAGTACATGGTACAGAAACCTGTTACGATGGGAAGACTTGTCCAAAACTCCCTTTGGTAACTAAGCCTTCACAGCAGGCACTAGCCACATGTTTTCAAACTTTGTTCCTTAATCACATGGGCTAGATAGGAACTTCTGCACCAAATGCTTCAAAAATGATGGCAGGTCACCATATCAGGATCTGGCTGAGCTCCTTTCCAGACAATTTTCCATATTGAGTTCCTGGGATCCCCTTGATGAAGGGCAATTTAGAAATCTCTCACAAAATTTTGGTGTTGCTTTTGGTGATGATAAAGATCTAGGGATTGCTACTGGACACAGTCTACACAAAACAATACTTTTCAACCCTCAAGTAGTGGCAACCAGATCTTGACTTTCACTGTCTTTCCCTCCCTAGACATCAGCTTCATCCTTTTATCTCTTTTCCTCAAAACTGACCACGTTTTCCAGTGATATAAAGCAGTGTGTGTGTTATCAGTATACCTGGCCAAAGTCTGAAGGTGGACGCTGACATTAAGAATTAACATCACAGGACTGTTCCTGCAAGCAAAGTATACCTACTTTTTCAGAGGCCAGTTTCTGAAGGCAAAAAGCTTTCCTGAAGGTTTCCAAAACAACCTGGAGAGTGGGACCATTTAGCTACATGGAGCTTGGAAATTAACCAATCCACACTCACACTAGAAATTAATGGCCCTGGGAGGGGAAACAGATCGTACCTCTTTCAAGTTTAGAAATTCAGAACATTTTCTGAACCAGCAGTACTTTGCAGTTTTGCTTATGGATCCTTCACGGGTCTGTGACTAGAGGAAGACAAATAAATGAAGGGGAGATCCTCTTTGGTTCACTCCCAAAACACAGAACAGTGCTACCAACGCCACATTGCACCACATTCCCTGCTCCCTTTTCAGTGTTCTACTATGAATGTTTTGCTGTTTTATTCTACTTGTCTCACTGTGGGTGGGTGGCCACTGCCAGCTCTCCTGCAGGTCCTGTTGAATTGAACTAGTGTAATGACTTGAACATACATATATTTTGCATTAGGAAAGTGATTCCTCACATCAAGATACACTTCGGGAGCAATCCAAACCCAAGATCTGATCTGCCAGGAGTTTGGAATAGGTGGATCTCCAGTTGAGTCAGGGCTCAGCTAGGTAAAGCCCCTCATTCCAGCTCAGAGATACACCAGTCCATCCTCCAACCCAGCTCAGCTGGAACTAGACTCAAAAAAGGAGCATTCGGGCAGATTTACCTCTATTCCAGACTCTGTTCAGCTTGGTCACATTACCTAGCAATCCAGCACAAATTACACTGATGGAAACAGTGGTTTAACTCAAACTCCATTTCTAAATTCTTCTCTGCTAGGCTCAGCCCCACCCCTGAACAGTTTGAAATAGGGGTCAGTTACACCAGCATAATTTACCCTTGCATAAATGACACTGGCCTCCTATGGTTAGATTGTTCTGCCCCAGATGTACAAGCCTACGGCTCCTCCCCCTTCAAGATACATGGTAAGGAGATCTAGTCATTTCCCTGTTGTTGCTCCCACGTGTTTCAAAGGAACAGCCACAATTGATACACCTTGATGGCCTTCCTAATGTGTATTCGCAAAACCAGTTCCCAATCACAATATGCAAGGTCCAAAGCAAGTGTAAAAACAGAACTCCAGAAACACAAGCAGCAAGAGAGGCAATGTTAAGAAGTCATCAACCAGAACAGGACACACTGCTGTATTCATTAGCAGACTATGAGCAAGGATTAAGGTATTGGATGCTACTGAAAGCATGTCTGAGAACATCAGCAGGGCAGATCAATACACACTTGTGTGTGGCGGCGGCGGGGGGTGCTATTGAAATAGTTTCCACATTTCCTCCTGGGAAGCCAAGAAAACCCCACTGCAAAATGGCTATCAGTGAATTTGGACAAAACATTTCAAGCTGCTTTGAAATTTTAAAACTTTTGATGCTGCGGTGAGGTACACCATGCAAAACAAGATTCAAGGAGCAATCTTGTTTACTTGACTTGGACGGGGGTAGACTCTTTTAAAAGGTACCTCAGTTTTGAAGACCAAGAATATGACTGCCACATCCCCATCTCCTCTTTAGGATTTATTCTGAACAAAAAGCCAGTAAATAGCAATCTCTTGAAGAGGGACTTTAAAATGTACTCTCCTCTTTCTATAACAAGCAGGGATTGAAGCACCCTGCTAGTATTGTGCTTGAGACGCAGATCAACTTAGCCCATTTTAAAGCCACCACGGCAGGGGAAAGCTTTTTCCAGACCACATAGCCAAAGGACACCTTTGTTCAAAATGGGATGGAACAAAGCTTTGGAGCAGCTGTGTACTCTACACATTCTTTTTCTAGACCCTCTCATCCAAAACAAAGGGAAGCTTTGTGTGGTGTGGAGTTTGTTTAGCGTCTGCTTGGAATAACGTTCCCACCGATGACACTGGGAGGGGGTGCAAATTTTAGCACTGTTGCAAAAAAGCTCAGCGCACCCAGTTCTCTCTCTAAATCAGAGCAAGGATTAGAATCTCGAGAAGCGTGTAGAGAAATCCATAGAGGCTATCCGTCATGTGACAGCCTCATTAGGAATTCCTTTTAAAACAACAACACTGCATTCACCAGTTGCGGCAACCCATGGGCTTCAATACATTGAAGATGAAAGTCTGTACACTTGTCACCCAAGAACCCCAAGATTAAGTCTGAACCCTGCATATAAAGTACAGCACAAATAAACCTACAGCTGGGACAGGATTTCGGGCTTTGGGAGTTAGCTTTACTGCCTCTTCATACATTTGAGACAGCCCAGCAGGGGGTCGGGGGGCAGGGGCAGGAGAGGGAGGATCTAGCAATAGCAAAAATGTATGTTTCAAGACTGCAAGCTTTAGTGTATACACACCCACAGCGGGAGAAATTCCTGCATTCAGCTGCATAGGAATTTTAAAACCTCACATTCACACGCATACATAGTACTGCTGCAAGCTGTAATTGGTTGATCACTCAACTAATCCTTTAGTTAATTGGTGGGGGGCAAATTTTAATCCACTGCAATGCAAGCTAAAGGCACATGTTTGTTCTCTGATGTCACTTTTGTGCCTTCCTGTAATAGGCAATGAACGGAAATACTAAGATGACCTTCCGTCCTAACCATGAGCAGCAGTTTTTAAACTATTGCTTTGCAGCTTTACACTTTTACACCTTCTGTGTCACAAAAGGCACATATATGAGGTACCTGTAACATCCCCATTTAATAATCAACTGGTGATTTGCACAGCAGACCAACTAAACAATCAGTTGACAATTCACATTCTATCTCACCTTTCCATCAAATATGCTCAAAGCAGCTTACGACATAAAGTTGAAACACAGGTCATAAAAATAATAAAAGTTGTGCCAATGAAAACCAGCAGCCTGTTAAAAAAGGCAGGTCATAATTCAATTAAAAGCCAAAGTAAAAATACAGTTTTAACCCAGCACCTAAATGATAGAAACCTAGGTTCAAGAGATGCCTTGGAAGGGAATACCAAAACCAAAGCACTACCATAAACATTGTAGAGTGCAAGCATTTCTGAATGCCTTTTGGACAATTTTTTTATATCAAATTCTCTCAGTGTCAGTTATTAAGAAATGAAATAAAATGTTATTTAAATCAGGAACAAACTAGGACAAAGAAGTGGTTCTTGGAAGGAGAGGAATTCTTGCACTGCCGACTGGCAAAGTTTACGTCACGTGGTGTGTCAAGTATAGAAGGGTCCATCCGAATAATTGCATGAGCTTTCAAATGCCATTAAATTCCAAGAGCCGCACACCGTAGGGGTCTTGGATCACTTTGTCCCAAGTCTAATCGCTAGGGTCAGCACTTTCTGGCACAGCCGAAGACAAGCATGTGTTATGTGTATCAAACTCTTTCAATGCTAACCATGGTTAAAGAATTCAGTATCACCAAGGCTGTACATGGTTTGACAAGATTGCTGGGGAAACCTCAGAGCTGCAACAACAGGGCAGTAACTGGAGATCAGAGCTGAATGGAGAGGATGCCCACCCCAGAACGCCTAGTAGTGTAGTCTAGGTATTACCATTAATATCAGCCCCCTGATGCAAAGCCATGCTCAAGAGAGCGTTGAAAAGGGGCGCGTGAAACAAAAGAAAGGACAGCAACGCATGTGAAGTGGCCCAGCAGATTTTCACTCAGAATGGAAAAGCCAAAACTTCAGAGCTGAATAAAAGTAGGTTGTCGACTGTGTTTGCTCAACTTGAAGACTCGCACAGCTGAATGTGCGCCTAGTGTTTCACACAAGAAAACAATCACAGGATCATATAATCACAGTAAATTGCTAGTTTCTCTAAATGTTTATTGTACTTCTGCAAACCTCAAGGTTCCTCCGAGCCTGCTGACACCTCCCTCTGCCTTGTGGATGGTACCGCTCTGGCTATATATGCGACGGCACTCTCACTGCCTGAATATCTGAAACAGACGGAACAATTGGAGGTTGCAACAAAATGCTGCAGTGGAGTATTCCTCCACCCTATTCTTCCCACCCAGTTTTCACCTCCACCCCTCCAATATTAATCAGTGCACTATGGCCACTGCACATGTCCAGCCCTCACGGGACCCACCTTGCAGACTCCCCACTCTGTCTTTACGGTTTTTTTAAATAGTATCAGCCATCTCAGGCCCAGCGTTAGAAACTCATTGATACACAAGCTAATTGCCAAATAGCACCTTAAACCTAGGTTACAGTCTCACAATGGAGTGTCTAGGTGCCCTTTTTTGCAATGGGATTAATTATTGTTATTAATTTCATTTCTATACCACTTTATATTTTAAAGAAAAAAAAGTCAAAGCAGTTTACAACACATTAAAACATCAAATAAAACAATCCAGAGCATAACAAATTCAAGCTTCAAGGAAAATATTCCAGATCCTTCTCTTAAAAGAATTTGGCTTTCACAATATTTACCTATGTAATTTGTAGAGCTGCCTTAGAGCAGAAGTACTTTAGGAAGCCAGTGTAGTGCAGTGGTTAGAGTGTCGGACCTAGAACCTTAGGAGATCAGGGTTCAAATCCCCACTCGGACATGATGCTCCCTGAGTGACCTTGGGCCAGTCACAGCCTCCTAACCTACCTCATGGGGTGATTGTAGGGATTAGCTGAGAAGAGGGGTAAACCATGTACTCCTTTCAGAAAAAAGTGGGAGATAAATGCAATAAGCAAGCTCTTCTGCTCACCTGCTTAAGAAAGCTGGAGGGGCCAGCCAGATAGAGATGTCAGCCGCCAATAGCCAAAGATCTCCACGTGGTCGCAATTGGAGCCCGCATAATGCGCCTGGTGAATTTTGAACAGTGCTCAGTCTGTACAATCACCAGGGGTGAACCTGCTGGTGTTGCAGCCACTCGGAGGTGCCTGGCCAGTGGCGTGTCCCATGTTTGTGGAATGCCCCCCTAATGAGGCACATCTCCCTCACTATTAATTTTAAAGAGAAATTTCAAAACATTATTTAGTCAGGCCTTTGATGACTGAAAAGTCATGTCCCTGGCAATCCTGACAGTATTAGTTTGAGAGCAGGCAATTGCTTTTGGGCATTTTAAACTGGTTTTTAGAAGGTTGTTCCAAACTGTTTTTACAAGTTTTATTTGCATTTAGTATTGATAAGTTTGCTGCCATACGCGCCTTTGGAGGAAGTTGCATTGTGTAATTCTAATAAAAGGCTGCCAATACCTCCATCTTGTGTGTGAATGATGCCATTTTGGTTTCATAAGGATCATTGCTCGGAGAATTAAGTTCACTATTAGTACACAAGCTTAAAAACACATGCTTATAAGCACTTTTGAACATTCCAAGTACTTCCAAGACTGGTCATTTTTTATTCCATCCTTGGCATGGAATTCCCACCCCAAACAAATGTGGTGCCTCCACTCTCCTCTGCAAAACCCATATCTTCAGCATAGTATTTGGATTACTCCCTTAATCCTCATTCCCAACTATAACAAAGGTTTAAGACATTTAGCTGCATTTGCCAACATTCCTCCCTCCTTCCTCTTTGACTGTAGGTATCTGTCCCAAATGCACTTACATATTTTGGCTGAATACTGTACCAGATATGCCGATGGCACTACGTAATCCAAAGGTGGGGAACCTCAGGCCCCTGTATTGGTTCTTCCAGGCTGCGTCCCCTCCCTAGCCTTGCTCAGCACTTTCTTGAATGCTCCTGCTTGGCTGGAATGCGCCCTTGAACTGTGCTAATGCCCTTGCTTCCCTGAATGGAGAGGGAAGTGTATGTAGAAACCTGACTGGAATGAAGCCTGCTATACAATGGAGAAAGTTCCATCCATCCTCAGCCGACTTTTGCCTCTTCCTGTGGCATGTGATTCCCTGGAAAGGTGCCCATTGAGGGAATGTGGACCAATGCCTGATCTAAATAAACCATTACTACTCTAACTGATGTAGTCTATTATCCCCAGATCATGATGAGGGTGAGGGATGAGATGGAGAAACAGCAGCTGGTTGAAGTTGTCAGTGGTTACCTGCCCCTAATGAGCCATCTGTTTTATACAAAGTCAGACCGTTTATCAATCTAGTTCAGTACTGTCTAACTGGCAGCATCTCCCCAGGATTACAGACAAGAGTCTTCCCCAACTCGTACCTGGAGATGCTGGGTATTGATTCTGGGATCTTCTGCATGCGCAGTAAGTGCTCTACTACCCCTGTAAAGCTGGGAAGGGGAGAAGCCCTAAGAAGCTGACAGCGTGATGTAGCTAAAAAGTAGGCCCCATGCCGTCATTAGTATTTCAACCACAGTCAAACATCATAATATAAGAGGCAGCCTGTCAAAGAGCAGCATCTGAACAGACAATTTACTGGAATTCTAACTCAAAGAGATGCCTCTGACTGGTTTGAGGTATCTGCTATATTATTAAATGTGACCATATTCCATCATGCCAGACAATATTTTATTCATTAGTTATTCACCCATCATTAACCCTCTCATGTCAACAAGACTCCCTTTTAAGCTAACTGCCTAGCATCAAAATAGCCTGAAAGCATATTTTTAAAAAAGCTCATTGATGGGAAATCCAAGAAGCAGGAAGCAGGTATAACCTACTGACAAATGAAGGGAAATACATCTACCATGAAAGCTGCACGAATTCTGTGGTTACTTGATGAACGCTAGATCTGTTCTGCGTCCAAAACACATTCCTGGCAGCCAAAGTCACACAGATGTTACTCAGAAGGGGACACTGAAAAAAGATGGGCAGAAAACAGACATATACATTTCCAGCTTCTCAATTGAGAGAAGGGTAGAAGCCATAATACAAGGGAGTTAATAATCATTTCAGCCAGAAACAAAGAACTGGAACATTTGAGTCAGCTGCATGTAAACAGAGGTTAAAACTACACCCATCATCCCTACCATGGGTTGCATCAAAGTAAGTAATATTTAGTTATGACCATTTTTAAATGGGTCTACTCTGGGTATGATCTACTTGTTTACAAAAACAGGAATATTACTTAATTCCTGTTATGAGCCACATTACCAACTAGCATACACTGTTTTCCAATTACCTATGGCAGACATAACACTTAGCTATGGTTAGTTCCCACTGGGATTTGTTGACTTCACTCTGATCGAGAACTCAGTCATACAATGATGTTGGTTGGGCTAAACCCAGTCTCTGGAGAGCAGGTATAGGTGCCAATAAGCCCAGCTTTTAATCCTCCAAGCAAAGGCACAAAGAACCTGCTTTTACCAGTTTGTCACTGCAGATTAAAACTTAACCTTGGTTAGCGCAATCCCAAGATTTGCTATTCAAACCATAGTTTCACACACTTGTTTGCAGCCAATAACCATTGTTTAAGTCAGCATTCCCCAACTTGATTCCTTCCAGATGTTTTGGACTACATCAGCTTCCCAAGCAACAGACTCTCAGAAAAACACTTCTGCAGACTTCAAATGCAACACAGAGCATTTCTTTACCCCAGTTGCCTCTAACTGCCTTAAACATGATTGGTCCAGGTTCTAACTGCTCTAGCATATTCACAAACACTCCGCTCAATATTGATAACTTTCTTATTACATTGACTTGGAAGTCTTAAACTCTTTTTCAATGGAACAGCTCATTTCATCTATTCCTTATTGGCTTCAACCATTTTAACATAAAGCTGAAAGTATTTATCTTTTCATTGATACTTCAGAAGAATCATGCCTTTCTCCGCTGTAGTCTGCCTTCATGGGAGAGAATGCAACAAGCAACAACTGAAGTTAGGGAAGTTTGCTGAAACCATTGAAACCGGGATGCAAAATTATAATTAGGAGTTACACAGCAATAGTTTCAACTGAGAGTTGCAAATACCGATCTTTTAGAAGCTTACCCTTAAAAGTGAGACTATTTACAATGAAAGAATGAACTTCAAAACTAAAAATACAATATGTTAAAACTTTTGGGGTTAATTTGAGCAATGGGAGAAATCCCACAAGAAAACTATGTAAATATTCTTTGTTTCACCTCCTACTATTATCTACATAGAAGTAAAGTGAGAGCTGATGGCCAAAGGGGGTGAAACTGCCACAGCCAGGAGCCACCAGCTTAATTCCACCCCACCAGCTCCCTAACCTTCCAAATCCATAACAATGCAACACCTAAAAACATAAATCACTCAACCAACAGGAACAGCTGTGCACCAAGAGGTCACTCTCAGAGGACTTTGGGGGAGCATTTGCGGCCTTCAAAAATAGATTTTAAGAGCATCGAAGAATGTTCTTAGTCTAAGCAGAAGCTACTCTTGTCACCTCCGGGTCTAACATCTGGGATGGGTGAAACACGCCCGGAGTTAAGTTAAGGGACTTTGTGTACTGACCTTCCCTTGCCACAGGCCTGCTGCCCCTCCCTCTCCAAGCTGCGGAGAGGGGATACCTACTTTTCCCACAGCCTGATGGAGCCACGACCTTTCCCCCACCCCGAACCCAGACCTTGTGAGGCATCTGGATTCCTCCTCGCTCACAGAAGCTTCACACGTTGATGCCTCCAGCGCCCCCCCCCCATATCACACACACGCACACACACTCGTTTGACCTCTCTTTCGGCAGCACCTCCTCCAGGAGCCCTGCAACCCCTAATCCATCCCGTGCCCACCCTCTCGCCCCACTCCCTGCGCCCCCCATTCTTCCCCTCCCCTTTCCCCCAAGGACGAACTCTTGCAGCCCCCAACTCCTCCTGAACCTGGCTTCTCCCGAGGATGGCCCCCTCGCCCTACTTATGCCAAGGCCTTGTGCCGCACAGGCCGAAGCCTCGTTTCCCCTCCCTCGCCTCTGCCACCCCTCTAGCCCCTCCAACCCCGGAGCGACCCCTCCTGCCTCCTAAACCCAATGACCTCGGCACCCTCGCTTCTTCGGGCAATCCTTTAGCAGCACTCTTCCTTCCCAGCCGGCCATCCCATCCCCTCCCTTATCCCAAAGGCCAACCCGCACCCTCCTTCCCGGCTCTCCCGTCCCACAGAGGCGCCCCGGAAGCTGCCTTCGCCGCCGTTGGCGAGTCTCGAGGCCTGGCCCCCGCTTCGTCCCCTGCAAGGCCAAGAGGAGGCCTCAAAGAAGCTGAGGGGCCTAAGGGGGGCGTGAGGGGAGAAGCAGCCCTCGGCTCCCCTAGGCCCAGGGCGTGAAGGCCGGGAGCCGGGGCGGGGAGGAGGCCGCCGGGCAGCTAGCCGGGCCTCCGCCGCTCACCTCTCCCTCGCGCCGGCGCCGCTGGAGCTGCCGGGGCCCGTGCGCCTCCTTCCCCATGCCGCCATCTTGGAGAGACTCGCTTCGGAAATGTCTCCGCCAAAAGTGAAGGCGGGGGCGGGGGAGGGAAGGGCGCGCGCCGTGAGGCGAAGGGGGGAGGGAGGGAGGGGAAAAGGGTCCCGAGGCCTGCCGGGAAACGTAGTCCTCTTTAGTGTGGCGGCGGGGTGGAGAGGTGAGCTTGCTCCCATTCGGAGGAGAGAGGCGGGGCAGGGAAAGGGAGGATTAAAAAAAAAAAGCGGGAAAGGTTCCCGCTCCGCGCTCGAACCACAAGCCCCAGAATGCTTCGCGCGGAGGCGTTTAGCGGGAGAGGTCGGACTCCCCATCCAGCGCGGCTATGCATGGGAAATGTAGTCACGATGTGAACGAGTTGGGACGGAGCTTATAGGAAAGGGGGAGGGGAGAGGAACTACAGCTCCCAGGAAGCCGCGGGACGCGACAGCCATGCGGTCGCCTCTCGCAAAGCCACGTGGGTCTGAGGGAGAACGTTTACCAACACAGGAGAGCAGGGAGGGAGGAGGCTCCTGAGCGTGCTCCGCCTCCTTTTATGAACACGGCCAATCACAACCAGTGCCTTTCAGAACGCTCGTGTCCTGCAGTTGCGCCAAGAAGCCTTCTTTTTGCAAGTTTATTTGAAAGCAGCTGCCACTTATTGTAATAGGATTTACATCCAAGTAGCTGCTTAGTTTACGGCCTTGCTGCCCCGATCCCATTGTGTTTAATGCAGCCATTTCTGTTTATTTTTTAGAGGAGTTTTACATCCTGGGATTACAGCGTCCCATAGTTAAGGTCACTTGGGTCACACAAAGGAACACATTTATTTGTTGATTGCAGTTATATTCCACCTTTTCCTCCAAGCAGCAGAAAATCGGCACACATGGTCCCCTCCCCTCCTCATTTAAATCCACAACAACCCTGTGAGGTGGGTTGAGACTGGCCCAAGGTCACCCAGTGAGTTATGTGGCCGACTGGGGATTTGAACCCCGGTCTCTCAGGACCTAGTCAGACACTCCAACCCCACACCATGCTAGAAGCTTCCTTAAGATTATGTACTTAAAACTACAGGATTTAAAATTGGCGGGCAGCATGCTTCTGAAAGCCAGCTACAGTGGTACCTCAGGTTACATACGCTTCAGGTTACAGACTCCGCTAACCCAGAAATAGTACCTCAGGTTAAGAACTTTGCTTCAGGATGAGAACAGAAATCGTGCTCCGGCGGCGCAGCAGCAGCAGGAGGCCCCATTAGCTAAAGTGGTGCTTCAGGTTAAGAACAGTTTCAGGTTAAGAACAGACCTCCGGAACGAATTAAGTACTTAACCCGAGGTACCACTGTACTGGGAATCACCAGTGTGGATAATAGCACTGCTGGGCTCAAGGTTCTGCTTTTGGGCTTCTCATTCATTGAGGCATCTAATTGGGTGCTGGTGCAATGCTGATTTTGTTTTGGTTGTATGTTTTGAATAAATCTCATTCATATGTGTGTGAATTGGTTTTAAATAATTGTCATTCCTCATCCCCCAGTTTTCAGCTGTTCTTTATTTTGGCTGTAAGCTGCCTCGAGACCCTGTCAGGGGAAAAAGTTGAGGCTTAAATAAACATATAGTGTTCATTATATATTATCTAATTGGCCATTGTGAAAACAGGGTGCTAGACTAGACAGCCTTTGGCCTGATCCAATGGGGCTCTTCTTACGTTCCAATTTGTCCATCTGTGTATCACTATAGTATTGTCTGCTCTGACCTTCAACTGGCAGGAGCTGTCCAGGGTCTCATACAAAGATCTTTCACTTCACCTGGCATGTGAGGCTTCTTAAATGAAGAGGAAGGGTACCTCTGCATGCAAAATGGGTTCTTACCACTGAACCTCATCTTTTTGACCTATCGGACTGGACCCTGCTTTATAGGGTTTTATAGGCGGCATTTTTTCATCTCCGCCAAGCTAAGCAGTTGGCTCCTTACCTCTCTCACCCTGACCTAGCCTCTGTGATCCATGCGATGGTCACCTCCAGACTGGATTATTGTAACTCGCTCTACGTGGGGCTGCCCTTGAGACTGACCCAGAAACTCCAGAATGAACATGTGTTCCTGCAGAATGCCGCAGCGAGACTCCTTACAGGGTCCTTGCTGCGAGATCACATTCATCCAGCGCTATACCAGCTGCACTGGCTTCTGGTGGAGTACAGGATCAGGTTTAAGGTGCTGGTTTTAACCTTTAAAGCCCTATATGGCCTAGGACCCTCGTACCTATGGGACCGCCTCTCCTGGTATGTCCCACAGAGGAACTTACAGTCTTCAAACAAAAATATCTTGGAGGTCCCGGGCCACAGAGAAGTTAGGCTGGCCTCAACCAGAGCCAGGGCTTTTTCAGCTGTGGCTCCAATCTGGTGGAACGCTCTGTCACAAGAGACTAGGGCCCTGCGGGACTTGACATCTTTCTGCCTGACCCCCCTCCTTTGGCAATCCTCACAGAACTCTAGCCCAATTGTTGCCATTAATCTGATTTGAATTAATTTTATAATGAAATGATTTTAGAATGTTGTATCATTTTACTGTTGTTAGCCGCTCTGAGCCCGGCTTCGGCTGGCGAGGGCAGGATATAAATACAATTTTATTTTTATTATTATTATATGTTTGGATCCTTTGAATTTCTGTTTTATTTGCTTCTATGCATTTTCATGCTGCTGTTATTGTTGGTTTCAGGTTGCACTTTAGTTTTAATTATATATTGGGTTGCATCCAGCTAGTTTTAACTCAGCATAGATCCATGGAAATGAATAGACCTAAGCCAAATAGCCATGCCCATTAATTTCAGTGGGTCTATACTGTGTAATTATTAGGCACCATTCTTTTATTTATTAAACTTGCTAGCTGCTCGTTACCTAAAAAGATCTCCAAGTGACTTGCTGTGAAAAACATTTACGTAAATGCGTGATACCAAGAGAAAAATTCATATAAAGTATTAACATCCCATACAACATTAAAAAAGTCACCCACAACAGTGAAAGGTGACAATGTTGACCCAGATCAGATGCTCTGAAACAGAAATGAGGAACCTCTGGCCCTCTAGAGGTTGTCAGACTCCAACTTCCATCAGCTCCAGGTAGCATGGTCAATGGTCAGGAATGATGGGAATTGTAGTTCAGCAGCATCTGGCGTTTCCCCTTTCCTACTCTAAAACCTACATATAAATGAACTCATGGATGCTGCCCTACTGAGAACATCTTGTCTTACTTTGAGCAGCCAGGTTAACTGCTGCTGCTTCTTGGTAGCAATTCACATGATTGCAGCATACCCTGTATTTTTAATTTAAATAATAATAATAAAAACACTTGGAGAAATCAGTACCAGGAAGTGGCCTGACCAGTGTGGTCACACTGGGGTAAACATTACTTCCTCCATTCAGCTGCATAAGGCATTTTAGAGCATCTGAATCAGAGCTTCACATAGCTGCGTTTGGAAAATGGCTTTTAGATATTGCCTGAGATCTTATGTGTTACGGTCACCATGAGGTGCTATGATTGGTGTGTGGAAAGGTTCTGAGCAGTATCCCTTCTTCCCAACAGCTGTGAGAATTGGACCAAAGTGGGTGCATAGCTAGGCCCAGTCTCGATAAAATTCACGAAAAAAAGCAGTGACATAGCAGGAACACATGTTCATCTCTGAACAGAAGTTCATGTCATTCCAGGGGTGCTTTGGGCTCATCCACTTGATAACCAGAGCATAATGTGCAAATGGACTCTCCTCAAAGTTGAGGTGACAATCTAATGATACAATATGATGGATCTTTTGTGATTCTTGTGTGTACAAATGAGCCATCAGCAACCTAAGTTATCTCTTGCAAATTAAGATAATGTCATAAACGGTCTGTTCCTTCTTTGGCCTCTGCCCTCACTGATCCTTGTTTGTTTTTCTGGAATGTACAAGTGGGATCTGCAACAAAAAGTTGCAGCACAGAATGCTTTTGCTTGGAGGGGCATGTCTTCTTCCAGGACACTCCATTACATTCCCTCTCCCAACATTTTCCATACCTCGACAGCCAGCATTACATGGCTGCTGAGCCAGGATTGCTTTGGGCTCTTCTGCAAGGTTTATATGAAATGGCCCTCAAGAACTGGACATCTGCCAGGATAAATATTGGTATCTAGTCATTCCACAGTATTGAGAACATGTATGTAATCTCTAAGGGCAAGGTGAAGCCAAGAAATAACCTTCACTCACCACGAGTGGCTAAGCCTCCATCTGTGTTATACTTTTAAAGCAGTATCATGCTACTTTAAATTATCACGACTTCCCTGAAAGAATCATGGGAACTGTAGTTTGTTAAGGGTGCCGAGAGTTGTTAGGAGACCTATTCCCCTCACAGGACTACAACTCCCAGAATTCCCTGGGATTGACTGTTAAGCCACTCCAGGAACTGCAGCTCTATGGCAGGAATAGGAGTCAATCTGGAAGCGCCCATAACTAAAGCCCTGCAGGATCAGGCCCAAGGCAGATCGAGTCCAGCATCTTGTTTTAACAGTGGTAAACCAGATGCCAATGGGAAGCCCACCAGCAGGATCTGACCACAACAGTCCTCTCCCTACTGGTATTCAGAAGCATACACCTTTGATACCGGACATAGTGCATAGCCTTATCTTCCATGAATATGTCTAAACCTCCAAGAACATTGGCCATGCTGCCTGGGGTTGAGAGCTGGAGTCAAACCACCAAGAGAGCATCGCAGTGGCTTTCTCTACTTTAGAGTTTTGAAATGTATTCCTAGAGACACTGCCTTTACATTTTTTAATGCCTACAATTTAATCCACGCGAGTTACCTCTTCTCTTAAGTTACATGTCCTTCCCCATCAAATACCAACAACAAGTCAATGCCAATTGGTTTAGCCACACATTTTTATTGTATACCATGCAAAAGGGTCAGGTTTCCTTAATAATATGACAAATGGGGGAAGGATAATGTTAGACACAAACAACAACAGAAAGATCATTTTAAGAGGTCCTGAGTAGGAAAGGCACATTATTTACCACTTTTAATTGAATAGTAAGGGATTGGGGGTCAATGAAAATATATCCACACTGAGTGGAAAACAACACTGGAGGACAAGTCATAAATAGATATTCCATTTGGTGGTTTTGGGAGTTATTCAATTGTCTGTGTTTCCCCAATTAGCTTTATAGCTTGTGCCTTCAACACATGAGTAAGGGAGATGCCTCCATCTTCTGTTCTGTTCTCCAGCAGCAAGCCGTAGCAATTGTCTTAGCAAGCTGCAAGGGAGATGCCCTATCATTGAAATAAACTAGAGTCAAACTGGAGAACCTGTGGCTGTCCAGGTGTGGCTGGACTCGTAACTTCCACCACTCCTGATCATTGGCCATGCCAGCTGGAGATGATGGCAGTTGGGAGTCCAACAACATCCAGAGAGTCATGGGTTCTTAATCCCTGATCTAGACAGGGAGAGAAGTCGTTTCCACCCCACCACAGTTGCTTCTGCAAATCTCTTGGTGGCAAGGGATGAGTAACTGGAAACTCCAGCTTGGAACTGGCAAGCACTGCTATTCAACATAATATCAAAACACAGAGAACAGAGAAGGGGGTGGACCCAGCAGTAAACCCTTGGTGTTGTAATAAAATACTATCAAAACACATCTCAGGTGGATCAGAGACTGAAATGATGGTTGTAGCACCTTCAGGATGAAGCTGCAGCACTATCAAAATACTGAGCTTGTTTTTAAGGCAGGGTTGGCCGGCCTTGATCTCACTAAGCTCTCTCAAGAAATCAAAACGAAGGACCCTCCACTGCAGTCATCCTAGGCAGAAACTCTACCTGCGTTGAACAGTGGTATACATGAGCAGGAGAGGCAAGTCCGTGTTTCTGACAGCCATAAATGCCTGCCTACACACACACACACACACACACACACACACACACACAGAGAGAGAGAGAGAGAGAGAGAGAGAGTGTACAAAAAAATGTAGTGGGACTAGGATTGCATTCACTGCTTGGTTCTTTCCACATGACACCCGACAGCATACCTAGCACGAGTGCTGCATTGAAATGTTGATCTTATCAAGACAACAGGAGAGGGGATTGGCAATTATGATACGGTCAACATCCACACCAGACATTTCAAGCACTCTTATGCCGCTTTTAACAGTCACGGCTTCCCCTAGAGAATCTTCTGAATTCTACGTGACTGTGAAAGCGGTACAAAAGTGCTTTAAAAATATGGTGCGGACGCGACAGTAGTTACAGAACGGTAAGAAACTGGTGGCTTCCTCTGCCCATCTGCTTTAGCTCACTTCAGCCCTTAAATGGGCAGAGGTCTACCCATTTTCCAACCCAAAAATGTCAGCAGTGGTTGGCAGGGGTGTGCGTCAAAAAGCGGGGGAGAGAGAAAGTTGTCAGGAGAGTGGAAATCCATCAGATATCCCTCCACAAATGCCAGAACTGATTCTCTGCTGTTTTAAATACAATACAGATGAGCACCAATCAACCTAGCTTCCTGTTGTAATGTTACCACAGGGACCCATGGTCTTATTTCAGCCAAACCCACCAGCTATATTGTTGAAGAACCAAGCCGGGCAAGAGAGGGGGACATTTCAAAGCGATAAAGGCCTGGAACAAACAGAGAAGCCCCTGCGGTCTGCCGTCGCCATGGCAGCCTGGCCTAGCCCGCCTTGCTGAGAAAGCTACAATAGCTCTTAAGTCGAGTATAAGTCTCCACACAAGGACTTCGGAGCAGAGGGACAGGGTTTGGGCAACATGATGGGAAGCCAAAATGAAGTGTTGAAAAACTAGAGGGGGAAAATGGTATTGCCATTTTCGATCATGTAACCCACAGGCAGACGGAGATGAGGTTCAAGTGTTAATTACTTCTCCATCCACACAAACGCTGCTTAGAGCAAGCCAGAGAACAAGCCAAGTCCTCCTCTTTTCTTTCTGACAGCTTTCACATGCTTATGTCCAAGGCAGCCAAGCAAATCCTGTTGTATTTTTTTTTTTTTTGCACTGTCCGTTTCTGTCAGTAAGTCAGCTGAGGTTTACTTGCCGCAGCTTTTTCCTTGGCTCGTCTCCATTTGAGACCCTAAAAAGTGGCTGCCGATCGTGACTGGCTTTCCTGTTGTTAAAATGCCCAGGATTCGTTTGCCTCGCACAGCTTCCTCTGCCCTACCATTTCCTTCCTTCCTTCCTCCTGCTACCCGTTAAACTCTCAGTCTTGTTATTGCTTCTCCTGTGTGAGAGGAAACGCCCGCCACTTGAGGAGAGTTCTGGAAGGGGGCGAGGAAGAAGAAGAATCCCACCAAAACCCAAAACGAAAACAAAACAACAGGCCCTTTCCTTCTCCAATGTGCAGTCAAGTTTTTCAGCCTTCCACCCCAAACGAACTGGATCGCTGAATTACACCTTTCGCCTCTGGGTGGCCACCCAGGTAGGCCGTTCCCTTGTTGTCGGGAACGAAATTCACCATGTACACTTGCTAACTGTCTCACTCAGTCCATATTGCTCACGTCTGCAGAAGCACATCGGAGTGACACAGTTTTCTCGTCTCTAAAGCATCGTGTTTATTGCAGTTAGCACCGAAAACCTGCTTCCTTTCCAAGTCCAACCCCTGCGACAGCCACGGTTTATTTTGCATTGTGAGTTGGCATCCCGACGTAGCAAAATGCGCTTAAGGGCCTAAGTGGATGTTTAAAAAAGACCGTCGCCTCTGCAGGGTTGTAGATTTCCAGCTTTTCCCAACCCTGCGTTGGCAAAGAAAGCGGTGCCTGATCTCAGATCATTCTGCTTGATGCTTATTATTTTGGGAGGAAGAACCAAAATTAGGAGGTGACCCCCGCTTATCCACCCCTCTATTGCCACAATGCTAACGAAGGCCTAGTTTGACACCTGATGGTTTCCTTAAGATAGGAGGCCGATGTAAACAACAAACATCCAGGTGAGACCAGCTATCGCAAGAGCCAGGTGGAAGCATTGTTGAGGAGTTGCACGTTTGTCTTTACAAAAATAAGAACTCTTGAGCATGTGCAGGGGGCTGTTCGGGGGTCCCAAGTCAGCCCACAAACAAAAGCTGCACAGGGCCGTCTAGAGAGGCCAGGCTCGCTCATGTCTTAAGGAGTGTAGGCTCTTCAGCCTTCCTGCGTTAAGACTGTAAACGTTCCAGATACTGAGGCAGTGGGTTCTCCTTGACGTATTTCTGGATGTACCAACACGTCAGGTGGGCTTTCAAGTCCTCTTCGACCACAAAATCCAAGGCTGCCTGAAAACACAGGAAAGCGAAAGAATCACCATCAACATCTTGCAACGTCAAGCTCTCGTAAGCGCTGTCAAGACCCAAATGTAGCAGCGAGTTTTCTGCTTTGAATAAGACACTGGCTGTTTGCAGGGTAAGGTTCCAAATTTCTGACTAATTTCTGGCTAAATAGGGTTTGGCTGTCTGGATGTGCCACTGCAAATGCTTCGCAAGCAAGCAAACATATTTTGGAGAAAGAGTGAGGTCACATTCATACCCTACACCAGGCATAGGCAAACTCAGCCCTCCAGATGTTTTGGGACTACAACTCCCATCATCCCTGACCACTGGTCCTGTTAGCTAGGGATGATGGGAGTTGTAGTCCCAAAACATCTGGAGGGCTGAGTTTGCCCATGCCTGCCCTACACATTTAAAGCACATGGCTCCCATCCCAAAGAATCCTCGATACTGTAGTTTACCCCCCTGAGCAGCGGCTCCCACCACCCTTAAACCACAGTTCCCAGGATTCTTTGGGAGAAGCCCTGTGCTTTCAACGTATGGTAAGGATGTGACCTTAAAAGTGCAACAAGTAAGCTACATAGAGGTTGCAGGTGCATGTTGAATATCTGGTCCGTACAGGTGCCGACCTACTGTGCATACTGATTTTCAGTAATATAAATTACAAGCTGGTTTGCCTGATCCTTATTTTTATTTTTTTGTTGATGTTCATGACTTTGATTGTCTCAACCAGGGCTGCAATGTTAAATGGAATTATTATTACTACTACAGTGATACCTTGGGTTACAGACGCTTCAGGTTACATATGCTTCAGGTCACAGACTCCACTAACCCAGAAATATTACCTTGGGTTAAGAACTTTGCTTCAGGATAAGAACAGAAATCATGCAGCAGCGCCACAGCGGCAGCGGGAAGCCCCATTAGCTAAAGTGGTACCTCAGGTTAAGAACAGTTTCAGATTACGAACGGACCTCCAGAACAAATTAAGTACTTAACCCGAGGTACCACTGTATTGGGGACGCAGGTGGCGCTGTGGGTAAAAGCCTCAGCGCCTAGGACTTGCTGATCGCATGGTCGGTGGTTCGAATCCCCACGGCGGGGTGCGCTCCCGTCATTCGGTCCCAGCGCCTGCCAACCTAGCAGTTCGAAAGCACCCTCGGGTGCAAGTAGATAAATAGGGACCACTTACTAGCGGGAAGGTAAACAGCGTTTCCGTGTACGGCTCTGGCTCGGCAGAGTAGCTTCATCACGCTGGCCACGTGACCCGGAAGTGTCTCCAGACAGCGCTGGCTCCCGGCCTCTTGAGTGAGATGGGCGCACAACCCTAGAGTCTGTCAAGACTGGCCCGTACGGGCAGGGGTACCTTTACCTTTACCACTGTATTATTATTATTATTATTATTATTAAAAACGTTAATCAGGAGCACATTTTTAGTTGATTCATTCAGACAGCAGATTTTAACAAGTTAATGTCAGGAACCTAGGAAAATGCTTTATACTGAGTCAGACCATTAGTCCATCTAGCTCAGGGGTCAGCAGACTTTTTCAGCAGGGGTCCACTGTCCCTCAGACCTTGTGGGAGGCCGGACTATATTTTTGGGGGGAAATGAACGAATTCTTATGCCCCACAAATAACCCAGAGATGCATTTTAAATAAAAGCATGCATTCTACTCATGTAAAAACACGTTGATTCCTGGACCGTTCACAGGCCGTATTTAGAAGGTGATTGGGCGTGATCAGGCCCCCGGGCCTTCGTTTGCCTACCCTTGATCTAGCTCATTATTGTCTTCACTGACTGGCAGAGGGTCTCCAAGATTTCCGGCAGGGTTGCCCCTGAACCTGGGACCTTCTGCATGCAAAGCAGATTGTGATTATGATTTACTGAATTTGTGTACAGTGGTACCTCGGGTTACATACGCTTCAGGTTACATACGCTTCAGGTTACACACTCCACTAAGCCAGAAAGAGTGCTTCAGGTTAAGAACTTTGCTTCAGGATGAGAACAGAAATCATGCTCCGGCAGCGCGGCGGCAGCAGGAGGCCCCATTAGCTAAAGTGGTGCTTCAGGTTAAGAACAGTTTCAGGTTAAGTACGGACCTCCGGAACAAATTAAGTACTTAACCCGAGGTACCACTGTACTGCAAATCTCAGGGTGATTCACAACATAAAAAAATACAATGTAAAAGGACAAAATACATGATAAAAACAAGAACATACAAACAAACCAATAACACCCACCCAAACACCAAACCAACCCTAAAACTGCAGGTGGCAAACGTCATCTTGAAAGTGGTATCTCCCCCCCACCAAAAAAACCCCCATTTCATACCCTGCAAGTGTCCCAGAAAAAACTAGGACACCCCATTTTCTCTCGTGAGAGAATGGAGGTAAATTTGGAGTTTGATCTCACACGATTTCACGCTGCAATTTCCCCCTGAAAAAAGCGGGGGGGGGGGGGTTGGGGGGGCACAAACTCGTGCAGTACTCAAAAAAGCACAGTCGTGTCTTCCCTCAAAGAATTTTGGGAGCTGTAGTTTGTTAGACTACTCCGGTTTCCCTCCCAGAGTCTTCTAACAGTACCCGTAAGAAACAAACTCCCAAAATTCTTTGAGGGAAGACATGACTGTTTAGTATCATAGCATATGATGTGGCCTAAGATCATATAATTGTACCACTGATGTCTTCTAAAGCAATGTCTGTAACAACACATGTGTAAATTCTGGTCAGCCAATGAGGGCATATAGGGATGGGGGGCAGAATTTTATTCAGGTTACATTTAAAGCCAAATCTATCATAGTCACACTTTCTGAAGCAATCTGAAATACAGTCATCGTTAGAAATCTACACTTCTTCGAATTTTGCGATGTGGTTCTCCAACCAAACAGTATTTATAAAAATGCATATATTGGGGACAGTGTTCATAAGAACATTTTCATGCATAATTTTTTTTTAAAAATGCATTGTATTGGGGGAAATTGCCTGCAAAAATGTGTACATTAGTCAGAACTGCATACAAAAATGTGTTCATTATAATAAATTTGCACTAAAATGCTGGTGAATTTTCATGAGGATTAAAAAATATATATATAGCGCAGATTGAATGTGGAGAATTGGATTCCATATTGGAAAATGAGAAACAGAGAACCAAAATTGAGAGATCCTTCTGTAACTAGAGGGCAGGCATACAAAAATCCTTTGCATTTACAGCCCACCTGCAAGCAAATGGTCCCAAGGGTGGGTTAAAAATATAAATATAACAAATATGCATAATGTACTGTACATTAAAATCATAATCGTAAAAACCACTAATCTTTCAAAAACATATTTGAAAAGACAGACCTCAAGGAATTAGGATTGCCCCCACAAAGAGAGCAGCTGCTGTTTTACCGGGTCTTTCTACGGATTTTAGAAGTTTTTATTCTAAAATATTGTTCTCCTCCTCCCCTTTTCATTGACGTTATGCTTTGTGTGTTTTTTTAAAGGTTTTTTAAGATGCTTAGTACCTTTTTATGTAGCTATGCTTTAACTTTCTAACTTGCCCTGGGACCTTGGTGTGAAGCGTGGAAAAACAAGTACAGTGGTACCTTGGGTTACATACGCTTCAGGTTACATACGCTTCAGGTTACAGACTCTGCTAACCCAGAAATAGTGCTTCAGGTTAAGAACTTTGCTTCAGGATGAGAACAGAAATCGTGCTCCGGCGGCACGGCAGCAGCAGGAGGCCCCAATAGCTAAAGTGGTGCTTCAGGTTAAGAACAGTTTCAGGTTAAGAACGACCTCCAGAAAGAATTACCGTATTTTTCGCTCTATAACACGCACCAGACCATAACACACACGTAGTTTTTAGAGGAGGAAAACAAGAAAAAAAATATTCTAAACGAAATAGTGGATATATGATTTTTGTGGTTCATGCTGTGGCCACAGACATGTGATCTGACAGTGAGTTTGGAGTAGCCCAATACAAAAATCCTGAGGATCCATGTGGATCCATGCTTTGTAACCACGGAGGAGGGAAGGAAGGGGAACTATGGATCCTCTGCTCACGACTGCAGCAGATCCCCCCCGCCACCCGCAGGCATTCGCTCCATAACACGCACAGACATTTCCCCTTACTTTCTAGGAGGAAAAAAGTGAGTGTTATGGTGCAAAAAATACGGCAAGTACTTAACCCGAGGTACCAGTGTAATAACGATGATAAATGCTGGGAGGATATTATCAAGCTTGTGTATGGGAATTTAAAAGCAAACAAAAAAAGACAAAAGCAGCTTGGCTAAGAAAGTTGCTCAGGGATACACAATGACATTGTCTGGATGCTTAAGGAAGCTTCTGAGTGCCACCTCTGATTTGATGTTCGTGAAATAGCTATCTCTTTAAGATGTGGCAGGAATTCCTCCTGGCACAGACTGGGCCCCCTTTATCAGGGCCTCACACAGACAAAGGAAGCTGTAAATTGTCCTCATCTCCCCTATGTCTGTTGCAAAGGGGAGGGAGGGAGGGAGCAGGATTACCACTGGAGAGGAAGAAAAGCCGCACATGCAGGAACAGCAGGACTCCCCTC
This sequence comes from Podarcis muralis, assembly GCF_964188315.1. Lineage (NCBI taxonomy): Eukaryota > Metazoa > Chordata > Lepidosauria > Squamata > Lacertidae > Podarcis > Podarcis muralis. Next base: position 45,759,515 of record NC_135668.1, read on the forward strand.
CCCAACCCCCACAAATTGGTCAGGGGTGGGCAGAAATAAGAAAATCCCTACTGGGAGCTTCATGGATCAAAATTGCAAACCGATGCCACTTCTACCAGAAATTGCAGCTTTCCCTTTCCCTCTTTTTCCCAACGCTCAGATGTAATAAGCGCTGCACAGTTCTCCTGGATCATTAGCTAATTTAGCGAACGGATGCTGGAGCAGGGGGAGAGGGGAGGCAGAAGTGAAGGAGGCTCAAATGCAGTGGATCCAAGAGAATGGAGAGCTCTGGAATCAGGAATGAGAAGCTAAGAGAGAATTCAAGAGCTCTGGGATTCCGCTGCATATATATCTGCTTCAGATCACAGAGAAACAACTGGTGCCTGAATAGATCTCCATGCCTGGCTGCAGTAGTTTGGCCTGGATGAAGTCAACAAGACGGGGGCACTATTAGGAGGTGGTCAATAATAATAATAATAATAATAATAATAATAATAATAATAATAATAATAATAATCGTTAATAATAATAATAATAATAATAATAATAATTATTATTATTATTATTATTATTATTATTATTATTATTATTAATATGCCGCCAATCTGACTGCCCTAGACACCCCGTAGGCTCCCAGTAAAATATTAAAAGCACGATAAAACATCAAACATTAAAAACTTCCCTAAACAGGGCTGCCTTTAGGTAAAGGGACCCCTGACCATTAGGTCCAGTCGTGGACGACTCTGGGGTTGCGGCGCTCATCTTGCTTTATCGGCCGAGGGAGCCAGCGTATAGCTTCCGGGTCATGTGGCCAGCATGACTAAGCCGCTTCTGGTGAACCAGAGCAGTGCATGGAAACGCCGTTTACCTTCCCGCCGGAACGGTACCTATTTATCTACTTGCACTTTGACGTGCTTTCGAACTGCTAGGTTGGCAGGAGCTGGGACCGAGCAATGGGCGCTCACCCCGTTGCAGGGATTCGAACCGCCGACCTTCTGATCGGCAAGTCCTAGGCTCTGTGGTTTAACCCACAGCGCCACCTGCATCCCTGTAGGGCTGCCTTTAGATGTCTTCTAAAAGTCAAACAGTTGTTTATCCTTGACATCTGATGGGATGTCCACAGGGTGAGCGCCGCTACCGAGAAGGCCCTCTGCCTGGTTCCCTGTAACCTCACTTCTCACAGTGAGGGAACTGTGAGAAGGCCCTCGGCGCTGGACCTCAGTGTCTGGGCTGAACGATGGGGGTGGAGACGCTCCTTCAGGTATACAGGGGCTGAGGCCGTTTGGGGCTTTAAAGGTCAGCACCAACACTTTGAATTGTGCTAGGAAATGTACTGGGAGCCAGTTGTTCAGGACTGGTTGCTATATGGTCCCGGTGATTGTTCCCAGTCCCCAGCCTGGTTGCCGCATTCTGGATTAGTGGTAGTTTCCGAGTCACCTTCAAAGGTAGCCGAGATAAGTGGCAATTTACCTTCCTTGGGAGGAAGCTGCCCTTGCTGTGAAGGGCATGTCACCAATCCATGGCCTACAGGCCACAAGCGGCCCTCGGCCGACTTCCATGTGGTCCAAAGACTGCCTCCCCAGATGCTGCACCCTCCCTGTCACTGCCCGGCTGATAGTCATTGGAAACATCTTGAGGAAGACCATTGGCACCAATCAGCTGAGGAATAAGGGGAGCTGAACCTCCACATGTGAAAGGTGTGTGTGAAATTGTATCTATAAGCTGGTGAGAGGGTGGAGAAGACCAGGGGAGGAGAAGCCCAGCCCTCAAACCACTGTCACGTTCGGACCTTGGGGCCAAGAAGGATCCACTTTCCTAAAAGCTCATGTTCATCGCTTGGATGACGCACTTGGATCCATCCCTGTTACAAGTGGCTTCAGGGGCACTCAGAGCCTTTTACAAACTTAGGGTCACCTGAGATACCAACCTCTCGGGGTACAGATTACTTGAAGGTCAGCAGTTCATGCTCTGCTAAGCATTCTGTCTGCAATACTGTTGTACAAGGAGCTAACTTTGAAAATAGTCTAGAAATGTCCTCTTCTACAGAATCTAGCAGGCATTCTGTATGAATCAGAGCCAGGCATTACGAACGTATTATGCTGGTCCCCTCTAGCTTTCACTGTCTTCTGATTTGTTTCCAGACCCATATTAAAGTTAGGCTGCTTTCAACCAAGTTCTACGTAGAAAGGGAACCCAGCAGGGAAATTTGTCAGTTTCGGTTTCGCTCCATTTCTCATTGTTCCAATCGTAAGTTCATTTCCATCCCAATTTGTGATTCGTTAAAAAAAAAAAAAAGCCTCACGAAAATTCATCAGCCTTTTAGTTCTAATGTAACCAAATGCAGACATTTTTCTTTTACAAAACACATTTTCTTACATAATGCATTTTTGTTTGTTATTTTCAGCAATATGTGCATGTTCTACTCTACCATGTGTATTTTTGTACACATTACTTGGGCTGGAGAACCACACTGCAAAATTCAGAATTCCAAAGGGTGAATTAGTTAGATTCACCTTTAAATGTGAATTGAAACAAATTTCTCTCAATACAGTCGTACCTTGGGAGTTGAATGGAATCCGTTCCAGAAGTCTATTCTACTTCCAAAACGTTGAAAAACCAGATCATGGCTAAGCCCCATGAGACGTTCGGCTTCCAAAAATAGTTTGCAAACCGAACAGTCACGTCCAGGTTTGCGACATTCAGGAGTAAAAACATTTGGGAACTAAGCTGTTCGAAAACCAAGGTACGACTGTATTTCTGTATCACTTTGCGATTCCCCTCCCCTCTTTCTAACAAAAGATCCTTATGAAAATTCACCAACCTTTTGGTAAGAATTTTTTCTTACGTACAAAGTTTGGTATGCAATTTTGCCAAATATACACATTTTTGCAAAAAGAAAGTTTCCCAGTATAATGCATTTCTGGATGTTAGTTTCATCGATATAGGCATTTTCATGGCCATTTTACGTGTGTGTGTGTGTGTGTGTGTGTGTGTTATCCAAAACCATAAATAAGACGAAATGAAATAATTGTTCGTATTTATTGGCTGGAATATTGCACTGCAAAATTGGAAAAAACAGAGATTTTGAGGGTTGGGGTTTTGTGCCTGTATTGTTTTGCAAAGTGTGAATTAGGTAGGTTCAACTTTAAATGCAAACTAAACAAAATTTCGCCCCTATCCCTAGAAAGGTGGTAGGCTATGCAATGCCAGCACGGTGCATTCATGCAAATGCAATTCCCTACCAGCGTGCTGCAGACAAGCAGGGCAAGCAATAAAATAAACAATCCACCAAACCATTTAAACAGCAATCTGACAGGCAGAAATGTGGCAGATAAAGCTTCTCCGACCAGCTTTTTCACCTCCTCACATTTGTCAACATCAGGCTACCACTGAACAGAAAGAGCCAGTCAACAGACGTGGGCAGCCTCTTTTCCTTCCATCCCTGGGGAGAGCATCTCTTGTTCTCACGCTGAAGATCAAGAGAGGACAATCAGGAAGAGAGAGCACGTCACATCTGCTGCCTGCCAACCCTCGTTATGGAAATGAGGCAAATCACAGGCAATCAAATATGCAAAAACGAGCCTTCTCCATCTCCACGCCTTGCCCACCCTGGTGCTACTACTCCCAAAGAGACCAGGTTCCGCTTCTGGAAAACAGGAGGGCTAAAAATAGCAGGCAAGCGTCGAGAGAAGCAGGGCTTAAAGAGGAGACAGAGGAGGAGGCAGCAGTGCAGAAGGATAACGCGGACATTCGTCAGGGTTTATTAGAGCAGCCTGTAATTGGGCATATGGCTTTCTCCTGTAACCCCCACCCCCAACCCTCCAAGCTCGGCATTCAATTGAGCCTTCCCTTGCCGTATTTTGGTTCCCCTCCAACCAGCTCCCCAGATAACAGCCCTTGCACATTTTCCACCTGGTTTGAGCACACAAAGCTGCCTTCTTGCCCAGGAGCGAGGGGAAACCCCAGGCCCCAGGGGAGGGGCAAATATGGCCCCTCTAAGCCTCTCTGCCAGGCCCTCAGAACTCTCCTCAAGCCACACCCATTCACACAACCACACTCCACACCCTCCTTGAGCATTTCCACCTAGCTGGAATGTGTCCTTCAACTCTGATAATGTCTCTTGCGAGAGAAAGTACGTGAAGAACCAAGACTACTGTACAGAATAAATTTGTATAAATTGCTCCACCCACTTTTGCCTCTGGCCCCGCCCACCCCTGGCATGTGTCCCCCTCCCCCACAAAGGTTCTGCAGAAGAGAATGTGGTGCTCAAGCTGAAAAACGGTTCCCCACCCTGGTTATAGGGGCAGAGAACCTTTGACCTTGACCTGTGAGCTAAATTTGACCTGGCCTAGATCCCAATTTGGCCTGTAAGCGCGTTTTCCCCAAATCACATCCACCTGATGCAGCCTTCCCCAGCCCATTACAGTGGTACTTCAGGTTAAGAACTTAATTTGTTCTGGAGGTCTGTTCTTAACATGAAACTGTTCTTAACCAGACGTATCACTTTAGCTCATGGGGCCTCCCGCTGCCACTGCGCGATTTCTGTTCTCATCCTGAAGCAAAGTTCTTAACCCGAGGTACTACAGTGGTACCTCTGGATACGAATGGGATCCGTTCCAGAGCCCCGTTCGCATCCTGAAGTAAACGTAACACGTGACTGCGGGTCGCGTATCACCACTTCCTCGCATGCGAGTGACGTAATTTTGAGCGTCTGCGCATGCGCGAGCGGCGAAACCCAGAAATAACGTGCTCCGCTACTTCCAGGTTGCTACGGAGCGCAACCGAAAAATACTTAACTTGAAGCTACTTTAACCTGGGGTATGACTGTATTTTTGGGTTAGCGGAGTCTGTAACCTGAAGCGCCTGTAACCCAAAGTACCACTGTATAGAGAACCAGATGATTGGGTCTAGCTAACTATTGCCTATACAGACAGATAACAATTCTCCAGGGTCTGAGAAAGGAAGCCTACCTGGAAATACCACCACAGAGATTGATCCTGGGATCTTCTGTGAGCACAAATCATACCAGAGTTGCAAGGGCAACGGGAGCCACACCTCAACAAGTAGCTCGCCCCCTGCTGCCCAGACCCCTAATATTTTCGTCATTCATGAATATTAAGATGTGGGTCTGAGCTCTCTACCTAAAACGTTGACCCTTCTGTGCCTTTTCCGACCACCAGTTTTCCAAGTAAAAGCATGCGTCCGACCCCCAAATTATGGTGTCTCCCCACCTACCCTGTCACCATGCCAGATCTCCAGATCTGGCTGAGGAAACCTCCAGGCTTCCTCAACCTCAGCCCTCCAGATGTTTTTGGCCTACAACTCCCATGATCCCTAGCTAGCAGGACCAGTGGTCTGGGATGATGGGAACTGTAGTCTCAAAATATCTGGGGGGCCAAGGTTGAGGAAGCCTGCTCTTGTGCTTTTCTGAATAATTTCAAACCCATAATTAAGTTTGCCAGGAGGAAAAGCCACTGACACACACAAAGGTACTCAGGGTGGCCACAAGTCCTGTTTTACAGAGGATGGTCCTCTGTTTGAGCCACAGCCGACATGCATTTCACATGCACAATTTCAACCACACATGCTTGGCTGCAGCTTCGTTCCAGCCTTTTTCTTCTGCCTGCATCTCTCTCTCTCTCTGCTCCTCCCTTCTATCTTCATCTGTCTCTGCTTATGTCCCTCTTCCTGCTCTCTGCCAGGAGGGGAGGCAGCAGATATTGGGGAGGCCTCCCCACAAGGCTTCCTCCCCTTGCCAGCCAGCCATGGAAAAAGTAATTTTGGCTATGCGCGATTTTCGCGTGTGCACACCACCCTTGGAACCAAATCCCTGTGTATCCTGCAATACAACTGTATCTTTAACATCAGTGGTAGTTTAGTCCAAGTACAAACTAAAGAACCCCCCAAAAGGCTGGCCCACCCGAAGCTGCATACTCACCCGATAGCACAGTCTTCCCCTAAAGCTTCCCCTAAATTATGACAATTTATTTCCAGACTTGCATCTCTTACAGGGATGGCAAGGCTGTAGCCCTCCAGATGCTGTAGAACTACAGTTTCCACCATCCCTGACCACTGGCTATGCTAGCTGAGGCTGATGGGAGTTGGAGTCTATCAATATCTGGATGGCTGCAGGTTCCTCGCCACAAACTCTGGATTGTACCCAATGCTAGTCCTACTCAGAGTTTGACCTATCAAAATTAATCGGCAAGCCCAGTATACCTGAAGGAACATCTCCACCTGCATCATTCAGCCCGGACGCTGAGGTCCAGCTCCGAGGGCCTTCTGGTGGTTCCCTCACTTCAAGAAGTGAGGTTACAGGGAACCAGGCAGAGGGCCTTCTCGGTGGTGGCGCCTGCCCTGTGGAATGCCCTCCCATCAGATGTCAAGGAAATAAACAACTATCTGACTTTTAGAAGACATCTGAAGGCAGCCCTGTTTAGGGAATTTTTTGATGTCTGATGTTTTATCGTGTTTTTAATATTCTGTTGGGAGCCGCCCAGAGTGGTTGGGCAAACCCAGCCAGATGGATGGGGTATGTACAAACAAACAAACAAACAAACAAACAAACAAACAAACAAACACTATTATTGTTATTATTAACAGGTTCACTTGTTTCTATCAGTCTTTTCCAAGTATAACTTAGTGTGGGATGCAGGTTTTATGCAAATATGTGTACTCTTTTGGGGAGGAGCTACAAGTAGAAGCACCATTTGCAACCCGTACCTTTGCCAGATGTTTGGCTATTCCTCTTCCTCTGTAGGCATCTGGTACTTCCGTGTGTTGCAGGTCCACTATCCTTTTCCCCACGTACTCGTACAACAGGACCGCTTTGTCATGACAACCTGCGGGAGAAAAGATGGCATCCACACACTTACAAGAAATATGGAACAGAACCAAAATCTCCTGGACTTGTTGTTGTTGTTATTTTAAATTTATACCCCGCCCTTCCTCCCAAAGGAGCCCAGGGTGGTAAAGAACAATGGATAAAACAACAGTAGAAATAGATTTTAAAGAACTTTACAACAATTCCAACACAGGTGCAGGCTGGGAAAGAGCTCAACTTCAACGCCTTGTTGCAAGAGGAAGGTCTTTGGTAGGCCCCAAAAGGACAACAGAGGTAGTGCCTGTCTAATATTCCAAAAGGGCAAGTGCCGCCACACTATAATACGATACGATACGATACCTCTTTATTGTCATTGTCCCACACAGAACAACGTAATTGAAAATCTACATCAGACATTCAGAAACCAACAAGCCTGCTATGCCAGCTATCCCAGCCTGTGTAGCCCCCTAAAAACTCTGATACCCCATAATTAAATACAGTATACTCCCATAGAGACTACCTTACACTGCGTTTAAAACCAAAATCGCATTTGGGTAGAAACTGTTTCTCAGGTGGCTAGTCCTAGTCGTTATAAACCTGTACCTTCTTCCAGAAGGCAGAAGCTGAAAGAGATCATTTCCGGGGTGCGCACCATCTCTGCAGCTTTCTTATGGCACCTGGAACCATAGATTTGATCCAAGGTGGGAAGAGTGCACCCAATTATTCTCTCCGCTGTCTTTACAACCCTGGACAACATTTGTTTTTTCCCTGACCGTGCAGCTCCCAAACCACACACACAGACCATAGGTTAATACACTCTCAACTAAACACTAAAGGCTCTATTCCTACATCGTACGGGATAGACCTCTACAGGATGCCTATACAGCTCAGTCGGTTAGAGCGTGGTGCTGATAATACCAAGGTTGCAGGTTTGATCCCCGTATGGAACAGCCGCGTATTCCTGCCTTGCAGGGGGTTGGACGAGGTCAGAGCTTTCCAAACTGTGTGTCGCGACACGTTAGTGTGTTTGGCTGCAGTGTGTTGGTGTCGCACAAACACTCCTCGCGCTCCTCCCGGGGCTAGAAAGGGGTCCGTTTAGCCTCCTGCTAGTGAAATTTAATTACTGTGTCGTGAAGTGATGCATGTCTAAAAAGTGTGTCACCAACATGAAAAGTTGGGAAAGCTCTGGACTAAGATGACCCTCAGGGTCCTTTCCAACTCCACAATTCTACGATTGCATCTTTCTTCTTCCATTATCTTAGGGTCAGCTTTATAGAGTACTAAACGCTATTTATACAGCACTTCAGTACATTCATATTACATTACTACCACTATATTTTCTCAATAATTCTCTAAGGCAGCAGAATTGTAGTACCCATTAGCAAAGAATCAGTCTTCATAATGGACAGAGAACAGATTGCAGGTGGGGGGAGCTTGCGTATTTTAACAGTCCCTGGGGGGGGGGGTGCTGATTAGTATTTGTGGAAAACAAGGATGGGGAACCCATACCTCTCCAGATGTTGTTCAACTACAACTCCCATCAGCACTAACTATTGGCCATGCTGGCAAGGGATGTTAAGGGTTGAAGCTGAACATCTGGAAAGAGGGAGAAGGAGTGCAGTGTTCTGGTCCGAGTGTTGGACTGTTGTTGTTAGTCTCTGTCTGTTTTGAGGGACAATGGAGTGCAGAGGCATAGTGTGGGGGGCCAGGACCCCAGGCACATAATTTGGAGGGGCGCAAACCAGGCATCCCCACACAGGGATCCCTGTCTTGCCCTGCCTGCCACCAGGGATCTCTGGGCCCAGAGCTCGGCCTGGCCCCATTTGCAGCATCCCTGGCCCCCTCGCTAAATGGCTGCCCAGCTAGCGCTCGCTCACTCCTCACTCAGACGGTGAGCAGACGCAGACGGAGGCAGGCAAGGGGTGAGCCCAGCATAGCCCGGTCTGGCATTCCTCTCCATGGGAAGATTCACCCACCAAGGGCCATGTTGGCCAGCCAGGCTCCCCCCTATGTGGATGGACAGGCAGCATAGCACAGGCCTGCTTGGCTCTGGGGACGAGGGCTGGGCCAGCGCAAAGGGGTACATTCACCCTCTGGGGCTGTGCACACCCCGGGCGCCAGCAAACACCGCTACGCCACTGAGCTTAGCAGCACTTCTCTGGGGTGCAAGACTAGGCAGTGTACATGGTAAAGTCCTGGGCTGCCCAGACAAGGAGACACCCCCCCCCCATCCTTGCTGGATTGATTTTTGCTGTCTCTCTTCTTCTGCTAAAAACTTTCTCCGCAATCCACCTGCTTAGTTGTTAAGTACACGTGTTACGAAGGCATTTTTCACTTCCTGCATTAGCCACCATGTGTAGCTTAAGCTCTTGAGCCGCAAAGGCAAGGCAAAATTCCTTTAAAAAATATATTTTTAAAAAAATAAGAAGGCCAACATCAAGGCAACTTATAAGCATGTTTGAACAAAGCTGCTTTCTGTCTTAACTGGGGCAGGCTCCCACAAGTAGGTCTGCTGTTTCAAGTGGGGAGGGTGCTTTCGCACTCGGGTCTTACCGCACACTTCACATAGGCAACTGGTTGGCCACTGCGAAAACGGAGTGCTCTTCTAACACTACTGCAGAAAAAGACAACAGATTTCTGAGATTCCTGCATTGCAAGGAGTTGGGCTATATGACCCTTCCAACTCTACTATGATTCTACATCCTAAGCCTGCTATCTGCAGATAGGAAGCCACTGAGTCAGGCCATTCACTTATCCAGCTCAGTCATGTCCAGACCAGGTGCAGGGAACATCTGGCCCTCTGTGTATTGCTAAACTACAAGTCCCATCATCCCTGGCCATGCTCGGCGAGGCAACATCTGGAGTGCCTAAAGGTTCCACTCACCTGGTCTAAATTGAGCAGCTGTGGCTCTGTAAGAGCTACAATTCTCAAGAGCTTCTTGGGAAGAGGAGGAGGAGGAGGAGGAGGAGGAGGAGGAGAAGAAGAAGAAGAAGAGGAGGAGGAGGAGGAGGAGGAGGAGTTTGGATTTGATATCCCGCTTTATCACTACCCGAAGGAGTCTCAAAGTGGCTAACAATCTCCTTTTCCCCTCCTCCCCCACAACAAACACTCTGTGAGGTGAGTGAGGCTGAGAGACTTCAAAGAAGTGTGACTGGCCCAAGGTCACCCAGCAGCTGCATGTGGAGGAGCGGGGAAGCGAACCCGGTTCACCAGATTACGAGTCCACTGCTCTCAACCACTACACCACACTGGTGGAATTGATTGCAACCCCCTCTGGGAACCGTAGCTCTGTGAGAGGAATACTCAACTCCCAGCACCCCTTGCAAGCCACAGCTCCCAGGATGCTTTGGTGGGGAAGCTATGACTGTTCAAAGTGGCAGGACACAGTTTCAGATTTATAGCGCGGATGGGACCGAGTCTTCTTTCAGCTAGTGCAAAAGACCGCAGAGATTGTGTGGTTTAAATTTCACGCACAGGACGCATGAGGCAGGGTAAAGACTGACTAAACTCCAATTAAAAAGGAAAGAAAGGTTTGCATTGACTCATAATCTTGTAGGCATGGGAGCATGTCAGGCCAGAGGGGAGGGGTTGCAGGGCTCTGTGCGTAGACTGCATGCGCTCCCGCATAGAGCTGTCAATCATCCCAGGCAGAATAAAAAGCCCCCAATTCATACATGCGCTGAATAGCACCCAGGCACAGCTTTGAGTCTTGGGAAGATGCTGGGCAGGAGAGGGGGTCCTTAGGAGGTGGAAGAGGCTGGTACAACCCCAAACAAGGGATGACGGACGTCAGCGAGGCCTTTTCCAGCCTCAACAGGCCAAGTGTGTCAGACACACAATTCAGCTCAGTGTCGCCAGGCTGAAACCACTGCAATGGCGAAGGAGCTGCCACACAGCGAAATTTCTTTGGGGACACGGCATTTCCAAATATCACTTATGTGAGTTAGCTAAGCTCTGCTGTGCTTTAGGAATCTGCGCTCGCGGCGAATCAATATGGAAGAGGCAAGAGATGGAGCTCAGGGCCAGAGCATCTGTTTTGCACGCACAAGGTCACAGGTTCAATCCCCAGCGTCTCTCGGTAGGGCTAGGGAAGTCTCCCTGTCTGAAATCCCACGGACCCACTACCAGGCAGTGCAGACCAATGGTCTGACCAGTGCTTTTCCCAAAGAAAAATACAGTCATACCTCGGGTTAAATGTGGTTCAGGTTGAGCGTTTTCAAATTACGCTCCGCGGTGACCCGGAAGTAATGGAGTGCGTTACTTCTGGGTTTCGCCACTCACGCATGCACAGATGTTCAAAATGATGTCACGTGCATGCGCGGAAGCAGCAAATCGCGACCCACGCAGTCACAGGTTGCGTTCTACTCAGGATACGAACGGGGCTCCGGAACAGATCCCATTCGCATCCAGAGGTACAGTGGTACCTCGCAAGACGAATGCCTCGTAAGACAAAAAGCTCGCTAGACGAAAGGGTTTTTTGTTTTTTGAGCTGCTTCGCAAGACGATTTTCCCTATGGGCTTGCTTCGCAAGACGGAAATGTCTTGCAAGTTTGTTTCCTTTTTCTTAACACCGTTAATACAGTTGCGACTTGACTTCGAGGAGCAACTCATAGAACGCGGTGTGGTAGCCCTTTTTGAGGTTTTTAAAGACTTTGGTGATTTTTGAAGCTTTTCCAAAACTTTCCCGACACCGTGCTTCGCAAGACGAAAAAAATCGCAAGACGACAAAACTCGCGGAACGAATTAATTTCGTCTTGCGAGGCACCACTGTACCACTGTAAGTTTCAGAGAACTCACCATGAAGTTGTTGCAGAAAGTTGCTGGGTGACTCGGGGCAGCCCTGAACAGATGCTGGTTTGGCAACAGCAGCATTCGCTGCCCGTGGAAGTGCTAAAAACTACAGCAAGCTGGCTGGGGGAGAGGGTTGCCCCTAGTTCTGGTGCAGGGCAAATAAATGCCCCCCCACCTCCTTCGTTCTTAGAATCAGGCAGATGGCTAGGGCAGCTTGGAAGGGCCCTTGTGCAAATACCTGCACATGATAAGCAAAATGTAGGAGCCTCCCCGCTGGCCTGGCCCAGCCAGTCCCCTCACCCCCTAGTCAGGGTCCGAAATAACTAGTGTGGACGGGAAACATGGAGGTAAGAGTTCAATTGCATGTGATTGTGCGCAAAGGAACACGCAAAAATTAAATGCACATGGGGAAAGTTGGATCTGGGCAACCCACCCGCGCACTAACACTCTGGTGTGTTCATACCACCCCTTCCTGTCTCTCACACTTTTTAAACAGGCAAAGGAGGTAATGCAGATAAGGAGACTCCTTCTTGGCCTTCGGACTAGGCAACAGGAAACAGCTATGAATGCTGTTTGAACAAGCGCCCACAGAAAGAGAAAGAGAAAGAAAAGAGAGAGAGACAGAGAGGCCAGGCAGGTTGCAGAATTAAAAGGAACAGTTTGTTCCGAGAGCGCCGCTGCTTTCTTGTGATTCAGGACAAAACTCTTGTTTAGAAGGGGGTTGTTTTCCCTCAAACTCGAGCAACTGGCATGTTACTAGAGAGAAAGAGAGAGTCAAACAGACCACAGAGAGAGGGCTTCAGCCACAGGAGTGCCAGAGAACTCACTTGGCAAACAGGCCAGCTCATGTTTGACAATGCAAAGCTCCTTCCTCTTTGGGATTCACCTTCAATTCAAATCAGAGAAGGCAAACTGGGCAGGGCAATTTAAAACAGCAGCAACAATTATTGCACGTAAGTGAGAAAAGTTACTGGGAAGGCTTTTGTTTTCGGTGCCAAGAATTAAATGTGTTCAGATCTTCTGGGGAAGTTTGGAAGAGGCCACAATGACAAAGCAAACACAAAGAATCATGGGGGGGAAATGTTGCAGGATTCCTATTAAAATCTGCAAGCTCTATCACTTTCCTTAATTTTAGACATATTATTTCACACACACCCAATAGCCTTCTAAAACACACTCACAAAGGAGACCAGCAAAAAAGGTAAATGGAGCACGTCCTCTACAGCCCCTCTGAAATACAAGCAGCATGTTATTCATACCCATTTCTGATGAAAATAGGGACATCCTATTCAATAATAATAATAATAATAATAATAATAATAATAATTTATTTATATCCTGCACCCATGTGACTGGGTTGCCCCAGCCACTCTGGGAAGCTTCTAACGTACAGTGGTACCTCTGGATGCGAACAGGATCCGTTCCAGAGCCCCGTTCACATCCTGAAGCGAACACAACCAGTCGCAATTTGCCGCTTCCGCGCATGCACGTGACGTCATTTTGAGTGTCTGCGAATGCGCGAGCGGCGAAACCCGGAAATAACGCACTCCGTTACTTCTGGGTCGGCGCGGAGCGCAACCCGAAACTGCTCAACCTAGAGCTACTTCAACCCAAGGTATGACTGTACCGCCTTCCATCTGAAGATCACAGGGCGGTTCACAACATAAAAATACAAAATGAGAACACAAAATAAACATAATCAAATAAAAACAAACACCTTTAAAAGGCCATAGAATGTTAATCAACGAAAGGCCTGGTTATATATAAATGTTTTCGCCTTGTGGCTGAAGATATGTAATGAAGGCACAGGGCGGGCCTCTCTGAGGAGAGCATTCCACAAACAGGGAGCCACCACAGAAAAGGCCTGTTCTGGTGTTGTTGGCTTCCGGGCCTCTTGTGGAGGAGGCACACAAAAAAGGGCCTCAGATGATCAAGTAGTGGAGTGGACCAACTTGCAGGTTGGGGTGATGTGAGCACTCCCCCCGCCCATAAAGAAAAAGAAGCAGAAGCTCCGCAAGTAAAAAAGAAACAGCTCATCACAGGGAAAGGTTCTGTTTTGTTTGTTACCCAGTTGCAGGGAGAGGTGGTTTTTTAAAAACGTAGGTGAGCATCAAAAGTGTAATTAACACACACACAAGCTCACTTGACATAGTCCAGCCCATTCTATCTTCTCAGAACTCCCACCAACTGATTCTGCTACTGGTGCAGGCAAAGTCTCACATAGATAAGGTGGTAGATCTGAATCTGGATGGAAGGAGGAAACTCTCACAATGGCATATATCCCCAGAAAAATGTCTCCTAAAACTACAAAGCTTGCGTATCAGGAAAAAGGCTAAGCTAGAGAGATTCCTACCTTCTCCCCGCAAACTACTGTTCAGCTGTGCCGTGGACTGTGAGTGCAGCTCCAATACTTTTTTTCAGGGCAGGAGCAATTATGACCATTTGTAGCGCTGTGGCAAGGGAAGGCGGTGATAATGAGGCTTTCAAGTTTGTGATGGGTTAGCACAGAGCAGCCTATTCTTGGCTGGGGGCTGATACAGCTCAAAACACTTGGAAGGCACCAAGCTGGGGAAGGCTGGCAATGGAGAAAGTCAGAGAATGAAAGTCCCACTTCATACCAGGGTTTAAAGCTTAGAACTTCTTTCCAAGATCATTTGCATTTCCAAGTAAACACTAAAGGTTGCATTTTGGCTGGTGAAGATCATTTGGTAAAGCTTAGAAGCTGAACCTCTGCAGTCGCCACTGACTTCAGTGGACTTTACTCTTATGCATGTGTTATTGCAGTCATGCTGATCCCTACAGTTCCCAGGTTACAATGGGGATAAATAGTGGCTTTGTTTGGATGCAGTACTAAACCGTGGACAATCTGCAGTGAGCTCTGGGTTTGTCTTTCCTCCCTCTCCTTTTCTGATGTAACTGCAAGGAGCCGACCTTAAGCTTCCACTTCCATTTCAGATTAAGTGTGGTTTAGTGTGTCGTACAAACCCCGAATGGCAGATTGTTGAAAGAAGACGATGTAAGCCATAGTTTGTGAAAGTGGCTTGTTTCAACTAACTACAGTCAAGATTAATCAAGTTTAGGGATCAATGACATACTAAACTGCAGTTCATGTAAAGAGGAAAGGAAAAGTTTCTGATCATTTCCTTGTAGCTGTGCCAGAGGAGATGTAGGCAAGCCAAGGTTTAGCGTTACATCTGATCATTAGAGCAAGTCTAGGGGGCAGATGTCTGCCCTCACTGCAAGGCCAGTAAACTGGTTTTATAGCTAGGTAGCACCCTTTGTACCCTCTTCCAGTCACTCTTCCAGACTAGCCTACTTCACAGGGCTGTACCACTACTTTGAGCTCTTGGGAGGAAAGGAAATATAATTCTTTTAAAAGGTGACAGAATCCAACAATAGAACATAAGGTAAAGGTAAAGGTAAAGGTACCCCTGCCCATACGGGCCAGTCTTGACAGACTCTGGGGTTGTGCTCCCATCTCACTTAAGAGGCCAGGGGCCAGCGCTGTCCGGAGACACTTCCGGGTCACGTGGCCAGCGTGACAAAGCTGCATCTGGCGAGCCAGCGCAGCACACAGAAACGCTGTTTACCTTCCCGCTGGTAAGCGGTCCCTATTTATCTACTTGCACCTGGGGGTGCTTTCGAACTGCTAGGTTGGCAGGCGCTGGGACCGAGCAGCGGGAGCGCACCCCGCCGCAGGGATTCAAACCACCGACCTTTCGATCGGCAAGCCCTAGGCGCTGAGGCTTTTACCCACAGCGCCACCCGCGTCCCTTACAATAGAACATACTATTCCCTGAAAGGAACCACTTGTTCAATGAAACCCTGAATATTTAAAATGCACCATGATCTCCTGTATAGCCCTTCTGGGGATGCAGCTGTTCCTTTGGCCATCATGTGGCAGAGAGTTCCACATTTCATTCAGGTGCTTGGTGGAAAATGTTATTGAAACCAGCTGCAAGCTTTTTCAACAGTGTTCCCTATACACCCTGCCTTCATTATAAAGAGTGAACACTAACATCTGTTCCTTGCTCATTTCCCCCCCCCCAAACTCTCCACCCTTGTCTAAATATTTCCCTATCATGTTCCGCACACCCTTTCGAGATCTCTTTTCGGAGCTAAAGAAAATTAAAGCCTACTGCAACAATACCTTTTCACTCACACAACTTTTTAAAAACAACAAGAGCAACTGAACTGATTTACGGCTCGGCAGATTTCCTACGGGAATCCATCAGTATGAAACTATTTTAACCATGTGCTATTTAAAGAGACTGTTTGGCTTCACTGTTTTCTTTGCAGCCCTTCAGTTGTCCCAGCAATATTCATTTGATGGTTTACTTTCACCCATTGTTAGGCCTGAAAAAACAGCATGTGGTGGTATATAGCGAAAAACAAAACCTCTGTGTTACTATTCTTAGTAGCTTATGAACAATGTCTCCTATTGGGTATATCATTTTAGAAATTGTTTGCCCGTTTTAATATAACCTGCAATTTGACTAGGAGCAAGCGCTTAGATTCTTTTTTCCTTAAACCCAAAAATGGTGGTTCTTAGCTTAAAAATAAAAGCAGAAGAGGAAAAATGGAACATATCTTGATATATTTAGAAAAGACAAGCATTTTCATTGAGAGAAAGTTATCTATGCAATACAGTATATATCCCAGTTGAGGTTTACAGAAATAGCCACCTGCCTGGTCGTCTGCAGCGAGCAAGAATCTGTTGCAGGAGATTCTCCTATGCAAACAGGAGCAGAGATTTTCCGTGTTCCTTTCAGGTCATTTGTGGGTCATAAACGACTAACAGAGGCACATCTCTGACTGGGCAGGGTGTTAAGCTTTATGTATTCATCAGCAAGGCACTTTTATCCACTCTTATAATCTGACACAGAACCATCTTGAAACCAAATGGTACTCTGAGGAGTTACTTCATCATTTTCGACTCCCCACCCCTTAATATTTAATGAACTTATTTTTTTGCATTGCTCACACAACCCATCTCCTGAATGGGCAATGGTGTTGTACCTTTCCGCGCAACTTTTCAAAATAGCATTGATAATATCTAACACCAGCATATTGCTGAAGATGCAAGTCAGTGCGGCCGGCTTTGGGAGCAAATATGCATTCCTTTATGTTGCTGATCCATTAAATGGGTAGACAGGAGCCTACCTAACAGCCCTGCAGGATCAGGCCAAAGGCATTTCTAATCTGGTGTCCTGTTCATACAGACACCCATAACAAGCCTGAATGAAAACATGGGAAACTGCTTTCTGCAGAGTCAGAATATTGGCTCATCTAAGCTCGGTGTTTTCTGTTCTGACTGGAAGCTTATTTCCAAGGTTTATGGCAGGGGGGTCTCCCAGCCCAAGTCTGGTACCCTTGTCTTGCCCGTTGCCTACCCCTTAATCCAGGGTCTCCAGATGGTTTTGGACTACAATTCCCATTATCCCTCACTGCTGGTCCTGCTAGTTAGGGATGATGGGAGTTGTAGTCCAAAAACAGCTGGGGACCTAAGTTTGGGGAACCCTGCGTAAACTATCCCTTCAGTGGTCAATCAGGAAAGCTATGAAGCGTGCTTAAGCCATTTGAGGATCCCAACATGGACCTTGCAAAAAGTAATGTTAAAAGGCGCTCTCTCTCTCTCTCTCTCACACACACACACACACAGCTTCACTCTTTTCACACAGTTTACCCTTAGTAATAGGCAGTGCTTTTTTTCAGCTGGAGCACAGTTCCAGCACCTCTCAGGTGGGTGCCATTACGGGCTGGTACCACTAACAAACTACAGTTTCCGGGACTCATTGAGGGAAGTCATGTGCTGTACACGAATGCTGTGTGAGCAGCCCCAGACTCGGGAAGGGTTAGTGTTAGTGTTACCATTTGCCGCTTTGCTTCAGACGGCAACATGCCTTGAACTAGCCCTGGGCCTCAGCCGTGATGCTAGGAAACAAGGGGAGGCCCTCTGCATATGGTCATGGGTGGTGCTTTTTTTACTGCATGTGTTTTAGGACTCTCAAGCCACACCGCCGAAAACAGGACTGCAGCCGTAGCCAATGTCTGACAACCACAGCAAATTACTCGAAAGCAACTCCCTTTGGAAAGTCTGCAGGATATAAGTTACGCATAGGATCAGGCCCCACATGCTGGTAAGATGCAGCTTAAAATCTAAGTACTGTTCCCTGCAGCAAAAATAAGTAGGGAACCGGATTTATAAAAGTAATCTTGCCCATCACATGATTTACTCAAAATTAGCAGATTGAGAGAAAAGGGAGGAGGGAGAAGGCGGCAGCAATCAAACTAAAAATTAAGCAAGTTAGTACCACAGAGCTGGGGCGGAAGGGGGAGGGAGTGGGGGGCTTCTGGTATCAACCTCCACAGCTTATTTAAAAATAGATCCTGCGAGGACAGGTGTTCCCCTACCAACCAGAGAGTAACCAAGACAGCAGTAGCAGCAGCTTACGGGGAGCAAAAGAGCGCAGCTCACACAGGGGAAGAAGGCGGCGGGGGGGGGGGGGGAGAGAAAGAGAAGAGAAAGCAGGAATAAAATTTCTGGGTCGCCCCTTCTCCCCCACCTCCTCCTTCTCCCCACAATCTCCCTGTATCCAGTTGCTAAGAGGTTGACACCATAACTAATCTGTTGCATAACCAGCCTCCCAATGCAGCAATAGTTTTTTTAAAAAATAAAGAAGATAAGGGGGGGTAAAGGAAAGAGAGAGAAACTAATATAAAAAAATTAAGCCTCGCAAGAACAAAAACCACAGAGATTTGCTTTGAATTCTCCAAGGAAACAGCACCAGCGTTGCGGGGAAGGCTTTTTTTTTGTTTTTTTTGCAAGCGCATCCATCGCCTCCCTACATTCCAAACAAAAGATTGCGCGGGGGTGGGGGGGTATATTTTTTTGGGGGTGGGGGACACACACACAGCAAATCCGATAGGGCCAAATAAAAGGAGGGTGGGGAGCCATGCACGAGCCAACCTCCACCCCCCACCCTCTCCTTGTCTGCCCCCTTCTTCTTCCGCCACCTCCACCTGGTCTCGCCTTTACCGTTCAGCCTGACGGTGAACTGCCTCCTCTTGCGGTCGTGTTCCACCTGGATCGGGCAGCCGGGCTCCAGGATGTTGAGCTGCCCTGCCTGGGCCATGGTGGCGCGGGCACAGCAGGCCGACCCGGGCGCGGGCTGGCTGCCTCCTCCCTCCGGCGCCCCGCTTCGGCGTGCTCTTCGTGGGCTCGGTTCTTTTGTGAGCGCGCGGGGGGCGCCTTGCGAAGAAGGGCCGCCCCTACTGCTGCTGCTTCTCCCTTGCCTTCTCTGCCCCCCTCCCTCCCCGCGCGCTCCTGCCAAACCAGCCAGATGTGTCCAAAAGAAAGAAAGAAAGGAAAAGGGGAAATGTTCGGCGGGGAGCAATTAATAGTTAGGCAGGATCTGCTGCTGCTGCTGCCGCCGCCCCCTCCACCTCTTGTTGTGCGTCTTCCTCCCCCTTCACCGCCTCCCCCCCCCCCCCCAGCCAACTTCAGCGGAGAAAGAGTGCAGGGCAGTGACCAGGGAGAGACATCATAATCTCCTGCTGAAACTGACACACAGCAGCAGCAGCAGCAGCAGCAGCAACACAAAAAATAAAAACCACACAAAAAAAGCCAGGAAATCAGCTGTGGACTCACGTGCCAGCTGGCCGTCCAATGGGTGCTCGGCCTTTTTTGTTTTGATACATTCCATTCGACTCTTAAAGGGACCGCGGACCCTTGTTCAGCGGGGCGCGCGCGCCCCCCCCCCCTCCAGATCTTCTCCGTGGTTGTCTCGTGTTTGTGTGTGTTTATGTTTAAAGGGGATGAGTTCTTCCTGTCTGCAACTACAGTGGTACCTTGGTTCTCTGTTCCGGAAGTCCGTTCCAAAACCAAAGTGTTCCCAAACTAAGGCGTGCTTTCCCATAGAAAATAATGCAAAATGGATTAATCCGTTCCAGACTTTTAAAAACAACCCCTAAAACAACATTTGAAGATGAATTTTGCTATCTAATGAGACCATTGATCCATAAAATGAAAGCAATAAATGTGCTGCAGTCACACAATCAATTGGTAGCTGAACTGGGTTCCACACAGTCACAAAAACAAAACAAAAAGAGCCGCATAAACAGAAACGCAAAATACAGTGGTACCTCGGGTTAAGAACTTAATATGTTCTGGAGGCCTGTTCTTAACCTGAGTTACCACTTCAGCTAATGGGGCCTCCAGCTGCCACCATGCGATTTGTGTTCTCATCCTGAAGCAAAGCTCTTAACCTGAGGTACTATTTCTGGGTTAGCGGAGTCTGTAACCCAAGGTACCACTGTAAATAGCAAAAAATAGACAGACCTTAGTGTAACACTCAAATCGGAAGCGTAACACACAAAACAGAGCACGTTCGGCTTCTAAAAGTTCGCAAACCAGAACACTTACTTCTGGGTTTGCAGTGTTTGGGTTCCAAGTTGTTTGAGTACCAAGGCGTTTGAGAAACAAGGTACCACTGCGTAGGTTACCTTAAAAGAGGGAGAATAACCCCTAACTCACCCTTTCCAACTTGGGCTGCCTAATGTCTTCTTTGTGCTTCCATAGGGGTTGTGTTGGTCCTGTAAGTTACATAATTATGCAGTTCGAAGGAATTCCCCCAAGGACTATCTTCCTGCAAGGCAGGAACCGTTGCTAAAGAACCCCTGGCAGGGAGGTGGCCCAGCCTCTGTTTGAAAACTTCGAAGGAAGGAGAACCCACTGCCTTCGGTGGAGCCCGTTCCACTGATAGCCCTGTTCTCCAGGAATTTGCCTAATCCTATTTTATATGTCTGTAGATCACAGAAGAAAGCATTTGGTTTAATTATATTTAGGTTGATCTGGGTTTTCTTTCTCTAAGCAAGCATTTAAAAGTCATGTCAAGTTTTAAGCTGTTCATATTCATACTATAAGGGACGCGGGTGGCGCTGTGGGTAAAACCACAGTGCCTAGGACTTGCCGATCGCATGGTCGGCGGTTCGAATCCCCATGCGGGGTGAGCTCCCGTCTTTCGGTCCCAGCTCCTGCCCACCTAGCAGTTCGAAAGCACCCTTAAGTGCAAGTAGATAAATAGGTACCGCTTTATAGCGGGAAGGTAAACGGCGTTCCGTGTGCTGCGCTGGTGCTGGCTCGCCAGAGCAGCTTCATCACGCTGGCCACGTGACCCGGAAGTGTCTGTGGACAGCGCTGGCTCCCGGCCTCTTAAGTGAGATGAGCGCACAACCCTAGAGTTTGGCAAGACTGGCCCGTACGGGCAGGGGTACCTTTACCTTTTATTCATACTATAAAGTTGCCTTCTATAACCAGCTTATACTGTGGAATATACCTTGTGGAATTTTGATATTCAGATCTCAGTTGGATTGTGTTTCTTTCTGTTGGGTTGGGTGGGGGCAGCATTCCATTTTTGTTGGGTTCAGATAACAATAGGAACCGGACCACAGCGCAATCTTGTCAAACTTGGTGCCTGCTGTATCTTTTGGACTACAACTCCCATCAAACCCTTAGGAAACATGGCTGGCACCAATTTAGGGAAGGCTGCCATTAGAGAGATTAAATTTCAGTGCTTAGGGCATTTATGGAACTGGCACGAAACTTCCTCTGAATTTGCCCCATTGTGTGGATTCTGCCTAGGATTAAACTGAATGGCATGAGTCATATTAGCTAACTGGGAAACGGAGGAAACTATCCTGACTGAATTTATTCACTTCTCACTTTTTAATTAAGCCTCTTATTTGCAATGTCCCCCTTTGAAGTTAAATATAAATGTATTTTTCTTTTTTTAAGAGAGTGGGCTAAAATCCTTCTCACAGTTATATTTGAGTTTAAAGTCTGGGAACTGGCTGGTGCGCCCGAACTTGGCTGTGTACACTATACCTTTAAATCACATGCAAAGCACATTCTTTCTCTCAAAGAATTCTGGGCTCTGTAGTTTACCCATCATAGAGCTACAACTCCCATCAACCTAACTTAACAAACCAAGGTTCCCAGAATCCTTTGAGGGGAAGAAACATGCCTTGAATGTACTTTAAATACATAGTGTGTACACAACACAGGAATTCCCCGTGCATCTGCTTCGAAATCATTCCAGTTTTCTGCAGCTGCAGGATGGCCTGCCTTGCATCTGATGTTGCATATGGGACAGCCAGGTGTGTTTTCAGAAAACAGCCTCTTAGGTTAACTGGAGAGAGCAGGTAGGCCAGGTTCAGCTTGTAGAGCCAAAAAAATATTCCCCACCCCAGGCCAACCTAGTTCTCAGCTGCCTACAAGATGGGAATGCAGATAGGAAGCCTACAAACAGGATCTGAGTGTGACAATGCTTTCCCCTTTTGTGATTCCCATTAAGTGGTACACAAATTAACAAAGGTATTTTTAATGCAAATTGGTGTTGTCTCTTTTCTTCTTGGGTGATGCATGAGCAGCCATCCTAGTTTGTCTCCCCCTCTCTTTGTTTTTTAGATAGTACAGTGGTACCTCGGGTTAAGTACTTAATTTGTTACGGAGGTTCGTACTTAACCTGAAACTGTTCTTAACCTGAAGCACCACTTTAGCTAATGGGGCCTCCTGCTGCTGCCACGCCGCCAGAGCACAATTTCTGTTCTCATCCTGAAGCAAAGTTCTTAACCTGAAGCACTATTTCTGGGTTAGCAGAGTCTGTAACCTGAAGCATATGCAACCTGAAGCATATATAACCAGAGGTACCACTGTAGGGGACTTCTTTAAAAAAACAACAACCAACATCCAGCTGACTTATAGTTTATGAACAGCTATTTCATATTATTTAAATGTGTTGCTAGTGAATTTTTATCTTTGTATGATCTTTCATGAAGCTTTAGCTGTTGCTGACTTTACAGTGAAAATGTCCATAAGATCTAATCTGTTCCATTTTGGTTCTCTCCTCTTTTAATCAGCTTTGGTTTGTTTTCGACAGAAAGGTAGGATGTCCACTCATATCCATGTCATACATTTACAACACTCTGATACCACTTTAACACAGTCATGGCTTTCCCCAAATAAGCCAAGAGTTTATTAGTGACCTCAGAGCTACCATTCTCAGCACCCTTAATTAACCAGGATTCCCGGGATTCTCTGGGGGAAGCCATGGCCATGTTAGAGTGGTAGAACTGTAGGGTGTGAATTTGATCTCCATAATTAACTGACTGGGGTCAGATTATTACTGTTGGTATTAATTGCTTTGGGGCCTGGATCTGGCCCACTGGTCACAAGTTGGACCATCATTATTCTAGGTACTACAAGGATATGTGCACATATCTTGAAAGACCTACACTGGCTCCCAGTACGTTTCCGAGCACAATTCAAAGTGTTGGTGCTGACCTTTAAAGCCCTAAATGGCCTCAGCCCAGTATACCTGAAGGAGCGTCTCCACCCCCATCGTTCTGCCCGGACACTGAGGTCCAGTGCCGAGGGCCTCCTAGCGGTTCCCTCACTGCGAGAAGCCAAGTCACAGGCAGAGGGCCTTCTCGGTAGTGGCACCCGCCCTGTGGAACGCCCTCCCACCAGATGTCAAAGAGAAAAACAACTACCAGACTTTTACAAGACATCTGAAGGCAGCCCTGTTTAGGGAAACTTTTAATGTTTAACAGACCATTGTGTTTTAATATTTTGTTGGCAGCCGCCCAGAGTGGCTGGGGAAACCCAGCCAGATGGGCGGGGTATAAATAAATTGTTGTTGTTGTTTACTCTGACTCCAGCATGCTCCCACAACTGGAGTTTGTAGCTGAGTACACATGATGTGAGCCGCACAATCCATATGCACCCTGTATTTCCTGAGAAGTGATCAGGTTTGTTGTAATTTCCCACAAACCAGCTTAAACACAAGTTGAAACTGCAAGCCACAGATAAGCTGAAGTGTGTACAGTTTGAACTCCCATTGCACATGTGCAAACGACAGCTTCCTAGAATAGGATTTCAGAGGAGTTGCAGGCATAAGGAAACAAATCAGGTAATGTACCCAGGTCAGGGCCCAAACCTGAGTCCTAAGGACAGCTCCTGGTGATGTCATGGGGATGGGCACTGGAGACGGAGGTTAACTGGGAGAGGGGAGCAGAGGAAGGCATATCCCCCAGCGTGTACATGCTATAATTTGGAGCCAGCTTCTGAGCTGAAGCTTGCAAGCTGCATGTACCGCTTTCCTAATAAAGTCAATCTTGGATATTCAAGCCCTCCACCTGCCACCTGGAGGGGGCCAGGCGAACCTGAAGACTTCAGCTCAGACCTGGAGGGCTGGCAGCCCTAGGTACAGCAAGTGCAAATGTAACTTGAAATGCAGGGGTGGGGACAGCAGACAGACGACCTCACTGTGTTTTAAGCTGCTAATGTGTACACATGCCAAGTCACTTGCTGCCTCACTTCCCTAAAGAGGCACTCGGCCAGCCTCTTGCCTCTCATTGTGTGTCTGTTGCGTGCATTCTTTGGAGAGGGCCCTTGACAGCAAAGAATTTCTGGAATGGAAGTGGGTGGGGAATATGAAAACCACCCAGTATGTGCCGTGCTATTTACTCATGCAGCTCATTTACGAGTCCTTTTCCTGCAAGGCCACCTGACCTTCTCCCTGCTCCTGTTAAATCGCAAACAAGGGAAGGTTCTGTTGGCTGAATCTCAAGGAAGCATGAATGACGTGTGGGCATGTTTTTCAAGCTCAGGGTGGAGGGGGAGACGGAGGAGCAATTTTGTCTTCTCCCAAGTCATCACACACAAACACTCAAAGGCTGGCGTTGTAGGAACGTAGAGCTTATTTATAACCTGAGTCTCATATCAAAGCCTTTCTGGGGATGGTCATAGTATGATGTTGGAACACCTGATTTGCATGCAGAAGGTCCATGGTTTCGTCCCTGGCATCTCCAGGTAGGACTGGGAAATACTCCCAGTTTGAAAGCCTGGAGAGCCATTGCAGGAAATACTGAGCTTAGAGGAACCAGTTGGTTGACCTGGTATAAGGCAGCTTGCTAAGTAGAAGTCCAGATGCAACCTGGGCTGGTTGATCTGCCCTCCTTGATCAGCTGACCGGATGTCACATGACCAGCAATAAAAGACATGGTGTCAGTGCTCTTCACTCTTCACAGAGCAAGCCTAGTGATCCTAGCAACTCTTCCCAGTAGTAGGTCTTGCTCCAGTGAAGCAGTTGCAAGGACTGAAGGTCCCTGCCTTTTCCCCACTCTGCAAGACTCCTCCCCTCCAGGGTCTTTCCCAAGCAGTCTCCTTGCTTGGAAATCCCTGGATTCTTCAGGGAAAATCCTGCCCGATCACTGCCTCTTGCCCCCTCTCCAGCCCTCCTCTTCTGCCTCTGAGTCTGGGTTTGAAGATGTTTTTGAAACCACAACTCCCATCATCCCTGACCGCTGGCCATGCTGGCTAGGTATGGTGGGTGTTGTAGTCCAGCAAACACCTGGGAACCCAAGTTTGAGGAAGGCTGACCTAATGCCTCACCTGGAAGCACCTTGGCTGTCTTGAAACTCACAGCTCAAACAAGTCCCATGCCACCTTGTGATTAAACCATCAAACGACACTCTCTGTGCAACACCCAAGACTTCTATGCTGCTGGTGAGTTAAGCTTAAGATCCATCACAGGTGGTGAACATTCTTTCCCTCAGGCTCATGCTCAAAACATAATGAAGACCTCCATCAAACTATACTTTCAAAACAGTGACATTCCACTTTAAACAGTCATGACTTCCCTCAAAGAATCCTGGGAGATGTAGTTTGTTAACAGGGCTGGCCCAGGGCACTTTGGTGCCTGAAATGAACCACAGTACACTGGTACCTCGGGTTACATACGCTTCAAGTTACAGATGCTGCTAACCCAGAAATAGTACCTCGAGTTAAGAACTTTGCTTCAGGATGAAAACAGAAATTGTGCTCCGGCGGCGCAGCAGCAGCAGCGGGAAGCCCCATTGGCTAAAGTGGTGCTTCAGGTTAAGAACAGTTTCAGGTTAAGAAAGGACCTCAAGAACAAATTAAGTACTTAACCCGAGGTACCACTGTACAGGCAACTCCCCCTTTGCACACGTTTGACATGTACGCAATTGCCAACATGGGCACCGTTTTTCAGCCCCGAAACAGAGTGGGCCATGACCTGGAACACAATGGGGAGTTGCCTGCATAGCACCCCACCAGGGAACAAGGGGGTGAATGAAGATGTACATGGGGAACAAGGACGAGAATAAAATCAGCCTTACCTGATGGTTGAAGTGGGAATCAAAAGCATTGTGGGTGGCAGTCCCTGCCATTTACTCCCCGTGGCGGGAGGAGAACAGCAACACTCATTTGCCAAGAGGTTCCTGTAGAGGCGGAATGGCGGAGGCTGCTGAGCAGCCCCCAAGGAGTGAGGGGCAGTTGTCATGCTGCTACCACAGCAGTGGCGGCAGCAGCCGGCAATGTGTTCCTTGGAAGCTGTCTCTGCTGCCCCTGTGGATCCTGCCGCCCAAGGCAGTCACCTCACCTTGCCTAATTGGTGGGCCACTCCTGTTTTGTTAAGGGGTGCTGAGAGCTATTAGGAGACTCTCTAACTCCCCTTCCCAGAATGGTTTAATGATCAATCCCTCTTGCCAGGGAACTCAGGGAATTGTAGCTCTGAGAGGGGAATAGGGGTCTCCTAGGGTTGCCATGGAGGGACGCGGGTGGCACTGTGGGCTAAACCACAGAGCCTAGGACTTGCCAAGCAGAAGGTCAGCGGTTCAAATCCCCGCGACAGGGTGAGCTCCCATTGCTCAGTCCCTGCTCCTGCCAACCTAGCAGTTCGAAAGCACATCAAAGTGCAAGTAGATAAATAGGTACCACTCCGGCGGGAAGGTAAATGGCGTTTCCGTGCGCTGCTCTGGTTCGCCAGAAGCGGCTTAGTCATGCTGGCCACATGACCCGGAAGCTGTATGCCGGCTCCCTTGGCCAATAAAGCGAGATGAGCGCCGCAACCCCAGAGTCAGTTACGACTGGACCTAATGGTCAGGGGTCCCTTTACCATTACCTAGGGTTGCCATATGTCTGGGAAAACCTGAGCATATCTCAGGGCGGGTCTTCAAGATATGGCAACCCTATGACCTAACAACGCTCAGTCACCCTTAACAAACTACAGTTCCCGGGACTCGCGGGGGGGGGGCATTACCATTTAAAGCGATCTAATATTGCTTTAAATCAGGCTTCCTCAAACTTGGATGTTTTGAGACTACAATTCCCATCATCCCTGACCACTGGTCCTGCTAGCTAGGGATTATGGGAGTTGTAGGCCAAAAACATCTGGAGGGCCGAGTTTGAGGAAGCCTGCTTTAAATGTACAGTGGTTCTTGGAGGAAAAGGGTGGGGTGGGAATGCAATAAATGAACAATAAAGTAAATAAAAGAGACATCTCTTTTACCATGTTATCTATACCCTGGATTATATGCTTAGCATTTCGCTGCAAGTAGTTCTGGTGGGACTCTCAGGAGTGAACCAAAGTGGGGGATTCCTCCCAGCACAGATACTTTAGTTTCAGAGAAGGGACCTTCCTCAGGACCACAGCAGGGTGCAAAAGGGTTAAACTCCCCTGCTACCTACTTACCTGCTGCAGCCCAGATACCTGTCAAACCTTCCCTGCAGCAGAGGCTTATTATAATTATTATTAGTGTATTTGCCTATTAGGTGCAAAAGACACATTTAACATTGGTGGGAGCGGCCTGCAATCTCTCATTGTTTCCTCCCAGGTGGTGGGTACTGTACTCCTTTAATCCATGACACAGATTAGCAGCCTAACAGCTTCCTTTCCACACCTTCCTTTCCTACTGAAATGAATAACTTCTCCGCCCACGCATGCTGTCCTAACATCTCCCCGCCTTTTCATTCTTCTCATAAGGCTTCTCTTTTCCTGTCCACCCTCTTACCCAATTCTACCCTTCGAGATAAGAGGGAGTTAAGACACACAGAGAGGCCAGATTGCATTTGGATCCCTATTTTTCACCCCAGTGTGTGTAGGGCAGGCATGGCCAAACTTGGCCCTCCAGCTGTTTTGGGACTACAGTTCCCATCATCCCTGACCACTGGCCCTGTCAGCTAGGGATGATGGGAGTTGTAGTCTGAAAACAGCTAGAGGGCCAAGTTTGGCCATGCCTGGTGTAGGGTGTTGCCAGCTCAGGAAGAAGAAGAAGAAGGAGGAGGAGGAGGAGGAGGAGGAGGAGGAGGAGGAGGAGGAGGAGTTTGGATTTGATATCCTGCCTTTCACTCCCTTTAAGGAGTCTCAAAGCAGCTAACATTCTCCTTTCCCTTCCTCCCCCACAACAAACACTCTGTGAGGTGAGTGGGGCTGAGAGACTTCAAAGAAGTGTGACTAGCCCAAGGTCACCCAGCAGCTGCATGTGGAGGAGTGGGGAAGCGAACCCGGTTCACCAGATTACGAGTCCACCGCTCTTAACCACTACACCACACTGAGAGCTAGGGGTGGCCTCTGGTGATGCAGCAGCATAGCGTGGGTTGCCGGGACCCAGGGTGGGCAAGCTGCAACCGCCACCTGAGCTCACCTCCACTGGAGCCTGCACAGGGCAGAGCCCAACCAGCCAATGCAACCTTTGGCAGGGAATCCTTCCAACATCCTCAGAGAGGAGCACTGGGCTGAGCCATGCTGGGGCCCCTCGCCCGCCTCATTCTGGGGTCCACAGCTGCTCATCATGAACTTGAGTTGCTCTGCTGACATTTCCAGATTGGGGTGGGGATCTCCATGGAAGCCGGCAGCTGCGTGAGGGCTCTTGGTTGTGCCCCCTTCTGCGGACTGCCCATGAGATCTATGGACACTGTTTTAATAAATAATAAAACACAGACCTACAATTCCCAGCACCCTGAACAAACTACAGTTCCCAGGATTCCCTGTGGCTGCTAACGTGGCATAAAAGTGCTAAGGAACATGTGGCATGGATGTGACTCTTGCCCGCCACATAATGTTAAGCTGGAACAATAATCCCTTTTGATAACTCATCCTGCTCTGGAAGTTCCAGATTCCAAGCTTGGGTGGTTCTCCGCAGATAATGCTGCCACTTGTAGTTCCCTGGTTCACCACATGGGGCAGCTTCCTGACGACAGCAATGTAGCACTTCTATCTTGCACAATGCACGATGCACCGTACGAACATTTGGGTGAAACTCTTAATGGGCTGTTTTAATGCACTGTGGGATTATTCTGCTGTAGACGGATGGGATGGGATACACATGGTTGTAATGTGGCTGAGTTCTGCAGCAGTTAGCTTTTATGGTGCCCCGTGGTAATACAAATCTTCCCTAAATACAAATTTCCCTAAATTTCCAAACTTCCCCACCCACACCCCCTCCACGGACCACATGAAAATTATGGATTTTTCTGACTCGGTGCAACAAGACAACTAGCTTCCTGAGTTTTTTTTTTAAAACAGAACAGATTCTGTTCCTGTAATAGGAAAACACCATCACATAATTTGGGATTGCTCTCTTCTCGACACTCATCGCAGAGATCTCCTAGGGACTGCCTTGCAGCTCAAAATATTGATTTACAAAGAGTCTGTCATCAAATATTTGTCGAGGGATGAAACTACAAAGATTGTTTCAGGGTACTTAGCCAAGATGTTTAAAGCTAAATCTAACATTTCCTGATTTATTCAATGGTGGCTATGTAGTCTTTTATATATTGTATGTGTTTGGATTATCAATGCATTTGGATGACTTTGGATGATTTTACTGTTTTAACTTATGCCAACGAAGGCTAGTAGCAGCAGCTAGCTTCCTGTTTTCCTGGCAGCCTCTTGCCAAAGCTCAGAGGGCAAGGGCGCAGAAGAAGCAAGACCTCGGATGCTGAAACACACCATGCCAGTGGTAACCCAGTGCAGGGAAACCAACTTTTATTTTGAAATCTTTTAAGATAACATTTTAGTTTTCTGTTATGTTGCTTTGACTGTATGCTCTATATTTGACTTTCTTCAGATTGTTTTATTTATGTTTTATTGATTTAATATGCTGCAAACTGCTTTGCTGTAAACCACAGAGCCTAGGACTTGCCGATCAGAAGGTCGGCGGTTCGAATCCCCGTGACGGGGTGAGCTCCTGTTGCTCGGTCCCTGCTCCTGCCCACCTAGCAGTTCGAAAGCACATCAAAGTGCAAGTAGATAAATAGGTACCGCTCCGGCGGGAAGGTAAACGGCGTTTCCGTGCGCTGCTCTGGTTCGCCAGAAGCGGCTTAGTCATGCTGGCCACATGGCGCGGAAGCTGTACGCTGGCTCCCTTGGCCAATAAAGCGAGATGAGCACTGCAACCCCAGAGTCGGCCACGACTGGACCTAATGGTCAGGGGTCCCTTTACCTTTACCTAAACCGGTTTGAGATTTTTCTTAAAAATATAAAGCAGTACAGACATTAAAAAAAAAAAAAAACTTGCAGGGGAAGAAGGTGACGAGGATTCCTGGGGCACCCAGAGCGCCTTCCGCCTTGTGCATAGATCAACGCTTCTCCACAGCGCAGCCGGTGACTGGGATTCCCTGCAGGGCTACCTGAGTATAAAAGGTAGAGCAGGGAGGGGGCGTGGCCTAGCACAACCCCGCCCCTTCAGAGAAGGCAGCCAATGCGGGGGGCAGAACGGATGGTCCTGGGCGGGGCCGGGGCTCCTTTTATGCAAGCTCCTCGCCGCCCCTCCTGCAGAGGCTGTTGCGCTTGATCCCCGCGAAGGCTGCGAGGCTGTTTGGACATGTCCTGGGTGCTGCCGGCGCGCGCCCTGCCCCGACGTCTCCCGC
Source organism: Podarcis muralis (assembly GCF_964188315.1). Classification (NCBI taxonomy): domain Eukaryota; kingdom Metazoa; phylum Chordata; class Lepidosauria; order Squamata; family Lacertidae; genus Podarcis; species Podarcis muralis. The sequence goes on from NC_135668.1 coordinate 45,789,848, forward strand.
TGCCTCACCTGGGCGCCTAGCAGGATCTTCATCGGGCGGAACCCGCCAGGAAGCAGCGCTCTCTCTCCTCCGCCGATCCACTCAGCCAGAGAGAGAGCCATGTCCCTTCCGAAAGGTAAGAGAGGGATCTCGCGTGGGTTGCGCGAGTGGCAAGAGGCTCTTTTGCGCCCCAGGCAAAGGCCAGCTGCTCGCCCCCCCGCGCTCCACCCCAATGCAAACTTCGGTGTTCAGAAACGGATGGCAGGAAACACACAACGCTCGAAACCGCCAAAAAAATTAAATTTTTTTTGCAAGGATAAGCAATGCAAGATCTCTTGCTGATCTCTCCCAAATGCGAAATGTTTGAGCGCACAAGTCAAATAGAATAATCTTGTGACTATAAATCTGGCCTAACGATAGCTCTGGCACTCCGAGAACGGGATCTTCCAGATTTTGCCCTCTTCTCTTTAAAACCGAAAGGTGGTCACACTGTCTTTATTATCTCTTACTGTTTTGTTTAACCGTTTTTAAAACGAGTTTTGAATTCGTTGGTGAGAATGAGATCGGTTGCCCCTGAACTTCCTTGAATGCGTTTTATTTTCCGTCCTTATTATGCCAGTGCAATGTCTTGAGAACAGTGTTGAAAGGTAATTTGCCAGTACTATTAATTAGGTGATTATTAATGGTTTTGTGGTACAGTAATATCTGGAAGGTGGCTTGCCAGGAGCGTGATTGGTGCGGAATCGGAATCACCTCTTTAGGTGTCAAATCTGAGTGTATTTATTTTTCAGTCCAAAATTGTATCGAGGTCTCTGTAATCCACTGTGGGTGCAAACAGGTGTGCCAGGTGTGCACCCACAGTGGATTACACAGTGGATTGTATTTTATGATGGATGTATTCTTTTTTGCTTTGTGTGTGTGTTGTAAACTGCACTAGTGTGAAAGTGTTGTTGTTGTTGTTTAGTTGTGTAATCCCTACTCTGCGCAGTGTGTTGCACTGGACAAGGAATACCGCTTTTCTGGTAAGTTATTCAAAAGTGGAGTGATGCTAGACATCTTTTTGGATAAAGAAAATAAGCAGGGCACTGATTCAGCTAAAGACTTGTAGAACGTCATGGAATATTGGTGGCACATAGCCTTCCTTCTCCCTACCCCAAACTTACCCCGAGTTATATATTTTGGGGCCACACTAGTGTGCGAGGGTCATTCAACGTAGCGAAGAAATGGAATTTGAAAAGGTGCTTCTGTGTAAAATTTTGTATGGGCGATATTTATTTGGAAGTTTGCGTCCTGCCTTTCTTTAAGAAATAGGCTTGATGTAGCTTACAAAAGAAGGAAAAAAGGCATAAAATGTTAATGAAACAGTTTGGATGGCTAAGAAACAAGTTCACGGCTTAAACCTAAGAGCAGGGTTTGAAAAACCAGTTAAGCATAAAAATACAGACGTTGCTAAATTATTGGTGAAATTAAAAGCAACTTGTCTGAAACTTGACAGAGGGAGCCAACAATCCTCTCTATAACATGTAAATTATTACGTTTATATCCCCCAGTTCCTTCAAGGAATTCAAGGTGGTGTACGCTGTTTTGTGTTATAAGTAATGTGTATCTTAGAAAAGTGTGTGTTGTCTTTATCTGTGCATATAAACATGAGGGGCAGTGTGGTGCAGCGGTTAGAGCATTGGCCCACCGCAGGGTTCTTTGCGCCTGGCCTTGCAAGGTTGTTGTGAAGATAAAGTGGGTGAGTTGAGTTCCTTAAGAGGCTGGGTGGCGTAATGATGGTATAAGGTACAAACGCATGGAGAAATCAGAAGGCCTTGCTTGCCCTTATGAACTTCACAGGCAGTTCTTCCCCTGTGCTGCGCCAGTTCTTTCTACAGATGTTTCATATTTCTGCTCTTATCATCGCAGGCTGCGTGAGCTTCGCTCTGTGTCATGCAGCAGCTCTGAGCTGTAACTCAGCCTTGGTGGGATGGGCAGATAGTGTCATGCTTTTGTTTTGGAACACTTGCTCACGTTTCTGTTTCCAAATCTCAGTCCTCTTTGCGTGGGATCTGGCTGCTTGTTCTCGACTGCCTGAACTCTGTCCAAGGGGCAAGATATTGCACAGCTGCTGTGGTCCTTGCCGCATGTCGGAGGACGCAGGGCAGAATAAGAGTCCTGCTGGGGAAAGGTCCTAGCTCACCAGTAGAGATTCCGCCTTGCATGTAGAAGGTCCCGGGTTCAATTCCTGGCATCGCCAGATAGGGTTGGGAATGTTGCTTGCCTGAATCCCTGGAGAGGTGCTTCTGGTAATTGTAGACCAACCGGGCGACCACGATCGACAGGTAGATTGCCAGGGTTATCCAGGTCGATTGCAGGAGTAAAAAGAGATTGCCCGGTTGTTCCTGAGCAATGCCGACGCATCCTGCCCCTGCTGGCGCTGCTGTGAAAGCTTTAACTCCCTTAGTTGGTGGCAGAGTGGGAGAAGGAGTGAGGGCTGCGGACTGTTGTGATTGATAGTCTGACACCTTTCCCCCAAAAAGCTCAACTCTGGTCTCTTCCCCTAAGGAAAGCTCAACAATTGTGGGCAGTGACAATGGGTAGATCACATTATACTGGGAGTAGATTGCAGTCTCTATAGAGTAGGACGTGTCTGTTGTGGACGGTAGATGTAGCTGGATAAAAACCAATGGTCTGATCTGGTATTAGGCAGCTTCCTTTCCTGCTAGGAGTCAGTGGCTGGAGGATGCAGCAGTACAGAGATAGAGGGCAAGATTCAGTCTGAATTCTTGCCATTGGCAACGAGGGATATGGGGAGATGCTTTAAGAGCCCCCAGCATGAACGCAAGTACCCCTGTGGCTCTGCAGAGGTGGAGTCTGAGGCCCTTGTCCTCCTGTCCTGGACAAAATATCAAACCCCTCTTATTTGGAAGCTTCAGCTGCCCCCAAATGCTCCAGCCCGGCTGCTGACTGGCGCCTCTTCCAGAGAGCATAGAATTGTAGAGCTGGAAGGGAGCGCACGTAGATAACCTTGCCCAACCCCCTGCAATGCTGGAATCTTTTGCCCGCTGTGGGGCTTGAACCCACAACCATGAGATTAAAAGTCTCGTGCTGTACCAGCTGGGCTACCCCAGGTCATGAAAACAATTGCACAATTCAAAGTGTTGGTTATGACCTCTGAAGCCCTATATGACTTGGGCCCAGGCTCCCTGAAAGAATGTGCCTCCCTATACAGTGGTACCTTGGGTTAAGTACTTAATTCATTCTGGAGGTCTGTTCTTAACCTGAAGCACCACTTTAGCTAATGGGGCCTCCTGCCGCCGCCGCGCCGCCAGAGCACGATTTCTGTTCTCATCCTGAAGCAAAGTTCTTAACCTGAAGCACTATTTCTGGGTTAGCGGAGGCTGTTACCTGAAGCGTATGTAACCTGAGATACCACTGTATATGAACCTGCCTGGGTGCTAGGATCCTCGGTCGACCACCTTCTGTCGGTCCCATGAGCATCAGAAGCGCATGGTCGGCGGTGGCACGAAAGGGAGCCTTTTCCCGTGGCCCCAACTTGGTGGAATTCCCTCCCAGGAGAGGTTAGACTAGCTTCCTCCTTGGCAGGCTGAGACTGACTTATTCAGATGGCCCCAGCGTCCAAAATTCGCAAGGTGCGTTTTGTCACCCAGCAGCCATTTATGTGATGGGTGGTGGGCGGTCCTAATGAAGGTGTGGGCTTTGGTGCTGAAGACATAAAATGGACAGACATTTCAAGATGCTATAAGATTATTTAGATTATTCATTCCTTTCGTCTGGGTTGGAGCATGGCCTGAGGAGGGTCCCAAGGGCCAGGGAGACAGGTTGGGGGGGGGCGTCATTTATTTCCTGGGACTGAGGTTCAGCATCCTTGTCCTGCACCTAGAATTTCCAAGGCTGCTGAAGTGGTTTAATTCTAGTTTTTTTTTGGGGGGGGGGCGGGAGAGGGGAAGGCAGCAAAATTTGGAAAACAGCTTGGTTTGTGCTGACATTGCAGTTAATTGTACAGAAAACATATACTGGCCTGCAACCCCGTGCCCATCGAATAAACCCTATTGAGCACAATGGGAATTGTAAGTGTATGAAAATGGAATTGTGTTTCACACTTTTGTCCGGGCAGCACACCTGAGCTGTGTGTGCCTGTGTGTGTGTTCTGCTTAAGATAAAAATAAAAAAAAATTAAATACAAGGGAATGTCCCTTTCTGGGATTACAGTTGGAACAAGAATGCTTCGTTATTTGTTAATTCCCAACATCAAAGGCCGGGGAACCCTTTTAAGTACTCTGTTAATGACTACTGGGGTATGGCCCGCACGTTGTTTGCATAGTTAGGCATAATAGAGTAATTACTACTTGCGTAACTGGCAAGAAGAGAGAGAGAGAGAGAGAGAGAGAGAGAGAGAGAGAGACGGCTAGATACCGAAATGTTCTTTGCGTTTCGGTGTTCCCATTTGCCAGGCTTGCTTTATGGCAGGCTCGTAAATAGCAGCTTGCCCGATTTGCCTGCGGTGGGTAAGAATCTCTTGCCTGCAAATGAACTGGGAGAATTTTGAAAATTGGAGGACAGTTGTCCATCACTGACTAACATAGGTATGTGCAGGCAGGCAGATGAGTCAACAAATATGTATGGGCAGGCAGGCAATGTTTTTCTGGTTGGGCTAAGTATCTTTGGTCCAAGGGTGAGGAACCAGATGTTGATGGACTACAGCTCCCACAATCCCTGACCATTGGCCATCTTGCCTGGGGCTGATGGGAACTGGAGTCCAGGAACATCTGGAGCAGAGCTTTCCAAACTGTGTGTCATGACATGTTAGTGTGTTCTAGGTGTGTCACGCTCCCTGCACTCCTCCTGGGGCTGAAAAGGGGTTAGTTTAACCTCCAGTTTGCTAGTAAAACTGAATTATTGTGTTGCAAAATGATGCATGTCTAAAAAGTGTGTCACTGATGCTAAAAGTTTGGAAAGCTCTGATCTGGAGGGTCGTAAGTTCCTGTATTAATGGACCTAATGTTCTACCACTGAGCTACAGTCTTGTGGAATAGAGTTTTGCTGGAGACAGCCAGAAGCTTTTGGAAATGCCTCAAAAGCTGGTGTGATAAAAGCAAGCGGTTGCTGTGTTGTAAAAATCAGTCCTTAATATCCTTTCGGCACATACTTGGAGGCCTGTCATCGCCCACTTCCCTTTTGGCATGTTTGCAGAAATCTCTTTGGCGGGTGAGAATGCCCAAAGGTGACACAGGAAGTCACTTAATGAAGTGGGCTAATTTATTTGGACCATTTTTTTTAAAAAACAAACCCTCTAAACGACTCCAAAACCACTTTGTATGTGGGTTTTTAAATAAGTCGGAAATGGAAAGCTGTAGGGTCATTGTGCCATTTATTTTTTAAAGGTGTGTGTATCTGCTTATCTTACTTGCCAAACTGCAAAATGAACAGAAAGTGATTTGCAGTAATAGAATATTTGGTCAATATATTAAAAACTATACATTCAGGTTACCAGACCTCCAGTTCTGACCAGTCTCCAGGTTTGCCTTCCCCTGACAGGTAGACGGCTTGAATCTTCAGGTGGGTGAGAATGCCTTTAATAGAGTAAAAGAATATTAAGAAGCTTACGCATGTTGTTTGCGAGCGTTAGCCCAGCAGGACTTGGCTGCAAATTATAGCATAGAACCTCTGGGAGACCTGTCCTCCTCTGCTCCCCTCTCCCAATTAACCTCCATCTCCAGGGCCTGTCCCTGTGACATCACCAAGTCTCAGGCTTGGGCCCTGAAATCTCAGGATCTGGGATGCTCCTGATCTGGCAGTCCCATTGAAGATACATAAATCAGCAGTCGTGGAAGAGCATGATGAGCCCCAAGTAGAATTAAATGACAGAAATCCTGATGCAGGTGTCTCCCCACTGATGGGGGTTACATTCCCAGGTACCACACGTATACATGAAATCATGTATAGTGGGGAACACCATCTAAAAAACTGAACTCGGTCCAAAATCCACAAAACCCCCCACCAAACTCCATCACAACAATTCCCTCCAAACTCTAGCTCTCCACTGTCCTCAAATGTTGGTGCAAAGGCTCATGGGATTTCAAGCTGTGTTCCCACTCTTTTTGTGCCATTTTTACTGTTTAAATCTATTTATTTAAATATTTCCTGGCGCTGCACGTAGATGCGGTCGCACATGAGTCAAAATGCATGTAAGTGGGGAAAACATTCGGAAACCAAAGCGCAGTTTCCAATTCGGGTTCCAAAGAATGTTTGCAAACAGGAACACTCACTTCCGGGTCTGCGACGTTTGGGAGCCAAAGCGTTCGACTCGCAAGGCGTTTGCAAACCAAGGTACAACTGTATTAACATCACATACAAAAGCCACCTGCATGACCTTGTGTTAACTGAGCATATAAAGACATGCAACGACCTGGGCTGTTTCTCACATAAATAAAGATGCAACAGGTTGTCAAAGAAAAGATGGCTGCCAGTATGCTCTTTCTGTGAGCTAATCCATGGTCAGTCCTAGTTCAGGGGTGGGGAACCTGTGGCTTTCCCACTGTTGCTGGATCAATATATTTCTGACCGTTGCCCAAGGGGCTGACGGGAATTGTTGTCAGTTACCTGAGCATTCCTATATGTGTCTACTCAGAAGTAAGCCCCATTAATGGGATTGGGTTAATGGAATAATAATGGAATGATGATGATGATAAATATAATAAGTATAGTTATTATAAATAAAAATAGGTTAATGGAATAATAGTTTAATGGAATTAATGGAAGTTTTTATAGGATTGCACTGAAAGTGGACTTTATTGGATGCTCACCCATAAGAAAACACTACTTTGGGCTATTATGAATAAAAACCTTTAATATATTTATATATTAATTAATACAGCAAACTTCTTTTTATTATAAGTATCCAATCTTCTTCAACTTAAAGCAGCAGAATATTTTCTTGGAGAAGCAACATAAATAAAATAAAAGTTTAAAATAAAGTATAAAGAAATATTATTAGTATTATTATTATTATAACTGGATGTGATCAAAGTATGTTCCTTTCAACAGCTATTATCTATTAGCTTTGCAAATAATGCTGTATCTTGTGCTGCTGCTTGCATGTTTGTGTTTGCTTAACCTCATGTGGAAAGGATGCTGGGGAATTATCACCTGTGCAGGTGAGTGAGCCTGGAAGGCATCACTGGCTTGTCAGGTGCCTTTACAGGTGAGCGTGATGACAAGGAACTTGAATAATCTTTTCAAAACATAGGAAGCTGCCTTATACCTGAGTCAGACCGTTGGTCCATGTAGGTCAGTATTGTCTACACTGACTGGCAGGAGCCCTCAAGGGTTTCAGGCAGGAGTCTCCCACCCCTATATGGAGATGTCAGAGATTGAACCCGGGCCCCTTCTGCCTGCATAGCAAATGCTTTACTACAGAGCCCTATGGAGGGAAATTATACTTTCACCACATAGTCGCTGGAAGTTTTGAGGTGAATTTGGAAAGTGGTTTTGTGTTAGTTGTGTTTTTGGGGAGTACAGTGTTACCTTGGGTTAAGTACTTAATTTGTTCCGGAGGTCCGTTCTTAACCTGAAACTGTTCTTAACCTGAAGCACCACTTTAGCTAATGGGGCCTCCTGCTGCCGCCACGCCGCCGGAGCCCGATTTCTGTTCTTATCCTGAAGCAAAGTTCTTAACCTGAAGCACTATTTCTGGGTTAGCGGAGTGTGTAACCTGAATCGTATGTAACCCGAGGTACCACTGTGTTTTAAATACGTAGCGGCATTATATTACAAAATACTATTTTTAATTTTTGTTCGCCTCCTTTTGGCAACTCCTGCAGCCAAGCTGATGCCAAACCTATTGCTCTGCTTTCCTTTTCATTTAAATACAGTATGTGGAATTTTATTCAATTCTCACAGATTTCACATATAATTCCAATATGTAATGCATTTGTACCTTGGAAGTTGAACAGAATTCATTCTGGAAGTCTATTCGACTTCTGGAATGTTCGACTTTCAAAGCACGGCTTCCGATTGGCTGCAGGAAGCTCCTGCAGCCAATCGGAAGCCGTGGAAGCCCCGTCAAATGTTCAGCTTCCGAAAGAACGTTCGAAAACTGGAACACTCACTTCCGGTTTTTGATCCTTCAGCAGCCGGAACATTCGACTTCCAAGGCATTGGGGAACTGAGTGTGGCGATCACACAGGGTCCCTGGACGTTTCACCACTTTATTTCTCGCTGCCACCACCCAGGCCCAGTCAGGGTTAAATTGCAACATAAACTTCTGTTTATTTATTGCAGTTTAACAAGTGTGTGGTTTCATAAATGGTCTCAGTCAATTACAATCATGGGCTGCCTATCCAGACCTATAACTTCCGCTACCTGCTCTCACTCACTAAACCACCTCTCAGATATTTACTTGTCTTCCTAGCTCCCTAACTGTTCCTGACTCAGCTTATTTCGCTACACTAACTCAACCTACCCACAGACTCTATCCCAATTCACTCCCACTCCAACCAACCACCCAACTCCCAACAAACTCCGTTTCCCCCTTCCAGAGCTGGTTTTATAGTCCCTCTGACTCCACCCCCTGGGTTCTGATTGGGTAACCTGTTTAACTATTTCACCTCCAGCACTCTCATATGTTAGCGTCACACCGAGGTACGTCTACAATTCTTTCGTTTTATCAATTTCTTATCCTGTTTTCCAATCCCCCCCTACCTCTTTGCTCCACCCCATCTTCCCTCTTTTGTATCCTAATCACAGTACAATGATTTCTAAATCTTTCCGTTGCTCATAACTCAAATCCTGCTCGCGTATTCATCATATTATAATATCCCTTTAAATGCACTGCTTTCTTTGGGACCACATCAGCAAGACCAAGTGGGGTGTCTTGTTGTTTGAGCAGCCCAGGACCTCCATAATATTTTAATAATAATAACAATAATTTTATTATTTATACCCTGCCCATCTGGCTGGCTTTCCCCAGCCACTCTGGGAGGCTTGCAGCAAAATATAAAAACATAATAAAACGTCAAACATTTAAAACTCCCAGATATGTACAGGGCTGCCTTCCATATACGCTGCTGAGATTTGCGCCCGGGACAAATGGATGTCAACAGCAATTTCTGTCTCACCTTTCTTCCATCCTGGAACTCAAATCGGCATACCTCCTGTTCTGAGATGGTCAGCCACCCAGATACTGACCAGAAGCGGACCTATTTTGCTTCTGCAGGCCCTCTTGCATCTTCAGACCAAAACCTCAGACCGTAATGTGAACTGCTGTGGTATATATTTGCAAGAATAATAATATACAGCTGTCTTAAAGCAGGCGTAGCAAATATTGCACACCCTCCAGTTGTTGGACTCCAATTCCCATCACCCACTACTAGCATAGCCAATGGAGGGGCCTCCACATTGGGCATCACTGCCATAAATGAATAAAAATCACTTCCTTCTGAATCTGGTTAAGCTGATGCATAAATTTGGCCATGGCATCTTTATTAAGCCCTCGAGGAAAGGAAGTGAGCTTGAGTCAGAATGGAGGTTTCCGTTGTGTACTTTGGTGGTGGTGGTTGTTGAGTCGTTTAGTAGTGTCCGACTCTTCATGACCCCATGGACCAGAGCACGCCAGGCACTCCTGTCTTCCACTGCCTCCCGCAGTTTGGTCAAACTCATGCTGGTAGCTTCGAGAACACTATCCAACCATCTCGTCCTCTGTCGTCCCTGTCTCCTTGTGCCCTCCATCTTTCCCAACATCAGGGTCTTTTCCAGGGAGTCTTCTCTTCTCATGAGGTGGCCAAAGTCTTGGAGCCTCAGCTTCAGGATCTGTCCTTCCAGTGAGCACTCAGGGCTGCTTTCCTTCAGAATGGATAGGTTTGATCTTGCAGTCCATGGGACTCTCAAGAGTCTCCTCCAGCACCAGAATTCAAAAGCATCAATTCTTTGGTTGTTGTTGTTGTTGTTGTTGTTGTTATTATTATTATTATTATTATTATTATTGAAAGACAGGATGTGAGAGGCAGCATGGTGTAGTGGCTAGAGCACTGGTCTGGGTCGGGCTTAGGAGTGATGGGAATTGTCCAGTCCAACAATGCTTGGAGATGCTATAGGTTTCCTGGCTCTGTAGTGTAACCTACTTCACAAAGTGTGTGTGAGGGGGGTGTGTGTGTGTGTGTGTAAATGGGTTGGCTGTGGAGAAATAATTGTCTATGCTACCTTGAATTCCTTGGAGATACGGCAGGATAAAAGTGTAGTTAACACCAGAACTGGATATTCTGTTCTGAAGGGGGGGGGGGGGAATGGTGCAATAACTACATTAGGGCAATTCCTTTGTTTGGACCAACCAAAATGTTGCAGAGGTGTGTCTGTGTATTTCATTGTTCATCTTGCTTTTTATCCCGCAGAATTCTTCAGGCTGGATGTTTAAATAAACCGTCAGGGAAGAGGGTGAGGAAGATTAAAATCTGGGCATGTGGGGAAAGTTTGCAGGTCTACAGTTCATAATAATCCTTGGCTGGTATGCGGGCAGGAGTTTCTTTGACAGACCTGTCCCATCCTTTTTTGCCTTGAACATCTTATCTTATCTTTCCTTGGAAGGAAGCCCCATGGATTGCAGTGGGATTTCTCCCAAGGAAATGTGTGAAGGATTGTGGTCAGCAGGTTTTGCATACCATTTCCCGCCTCCAAACTTTCTCTCCCACATTTCCCTCCTCCCCAGTAACACTTGTCAACACTGCATGGATTCTGAAGAGGTGGATTGGGGTCGCCAAAGGCTTGCCGTTCTGAATTTGTTGGTTCTTTGCCGTTTTCGTTGCAGCAAACTGACTGGGCTACCCTGGGTGGTGGCTGGCGCCCGTAGGTGCTTTTACGGCGGAAGGCCGGGGGGCCCACAGTAGGCAGAGCCAGGATTGTTAGCTGACCCCCTGTTCTTCTCACAAGGTTCCCAGAATTCCCTGGGAAGAGGAATGGATGGTTTAAACGTAACAAACTATTTCTCCCAGGATTCTTTGCAGGAAGCCATGACAGTGTTAGGGTGCCCAAACTTTTTTCAGAGAGGGCCAGATTTGATGAAGTGAACATGCGTGAGGGCTGACCAAAATTGCTGAGCTTTTTTTTTTTAAAGGATTGAACTTGTTGAGCATTTTTTAAAATGGACATTGTTGAGCTTTTTTTAGGATTTTACCACAGGAGATAGACTGCCATAGGGGCTGGATTAAACTGACTGGTGGGCTGGATTAGGCCCCCGAAACGGACTTTGGAAATGCCTCGTTTAAAGTGTTACAATACCGCTTTAAACAAATAGTGTGTAGACGAGGGTGGGGCGAAGGTGGGCTCATCAGTTGTCTTTTCCGCATTAGGTATCCCACCGAGGTTTCAACAACTGAGGGGGGATCTTCCTTCCGGTGAGGTGGTGTGCAGGATTCTTGCTGGGTTTCAGTGAGGGACGCCACAACACCTCCCTGTGGGTTGAGCTGAGCTGAGTGTGTGTGTGTGTGTGTGTTTAACCAGAGAGAATCTGGATTTGCATTTCCTGTCTATTGGCGTGTAAACCTCTTATGAGTCAGCACCGTCATGTTTCTGAATGAAGAAGCTGATTCACCGGCAGAAGTGTGTAGGCTGGGCCCGGCTTCCTGGTCTTTGAAGCAAGCGGCTCTGCCTTTTAAAGGGGAAATGGTGTGGCCTTGAGTTGTGACAGGGTTTGCAGTACAAGTACAGTGGTACCTTGGGTGCACCAGACCACAAGACGCACCTAGTTTTTGGAGGAGGAAAACAAGAAAAAAAAAAATTCTGAATCTCAGAAGCCAGAACAGCAAGAGGGATCGCTGCGCAGTGAAAACAGCGATCCCTCTTGCTGTTCTGGCTTCTGGGATAGCTGTGCAGCCTGCATTCGCTCCATAAGACGCACACACATTTCCCCTTACTTTTTAGGAGGGAAAAAGCGAGTCTTATAGAGCAAAAAGGGACGCGGGTGGCGCTGTGGGTAAAAGCCTCAGCACCTAGGGCTTGCCGATCGAAAGGTCGGTGGTTCGAATCCCCGCGGCGGGGTGCGCTCCCGCTGCTTGGTCTCAGCGCCTGCCAACCTAGCAGTTCGAAAGCACCCCCGGGTGCAAGTAGATAAATAGGGACCGCTTACCAGCGGGAAGGTAAACGGCGTTCCGTGTGCTGCGCTGGCTAGCCAGATGCAGCTTTGTCACGCTGGCCACGTGACCCGGAAGTGTCTCCGGACAGCGCTGGCCCCCGGCCTCTTGAGTGAGATGGGCGCACAACCCCAGAGTCTGTCAAGACTGGCCCGTATGGGCAGGGGTACCTTTACCTTTACCTTTTATAGAGCAAAAAATACAGTACTTAATTCGTTCTGGAGGTCCGTTCTTAACCTGAAATTGTTCTTAACCTGAGGTACCACTTTAGCTAATGGGGCCTCCCACTGCCGCTGTGCCGCCGGAGCCCGATTTCTGTTCTCATCCTGAAGCAAAGTTCTTAACCCGAGGTAATATTTCTGGGTTAGTCTGTAACCTGAAGCGTATGTAACCCGAGGGAGCACTGTATAAGGATAGATCCCAACTGGTTCAGTTTCCGTTTCCCTTATGTGTTGGAGGTCTGGGTTCAGGGGCGAACATTGGTAATGTGGCTCTCTGAGCGAGGACAAAATTTCGTGCCCCCTCTCAGCTCTAAATACTCACATTCCGCCCCCCCCCCCTTGCCGGTTCACGTTGTGGAGGAAAAAAAGAGAGGACTAAGTGCAATTAATAATAATAAATTCAGATTTCTAAGCCTGGTGCCTGCAAGTTGTTTGAGGGGCCTGTCTCTCCTACCCACCCTTCCCTGGAGTGGGTCAGCATTTATAAACCCAACAGGCAAAATGCATTCCTTGTGTAGAAAATAGTAGAACTGGCTAGAGGGGATTAGATTTCTTCCTTTGTTTAAAAGCAGCAGCAGCAGCAACAATACTGAACAGCTTGAGCTTTTTAATGTGGCATTGCCCAGCTGAGCTATCTGGAGAGTAGAATCATATGGTGCAGTAGGAGATATTGGGAACTAACAAGACCTGATTCATGCCAGAATAATAATAATAATAATAATAATAATAATAATAATAATAATAATAATTTTTATTTGTACACCGCCCATCTGACTGGGTTGCCCTGGCCACTCTGGGTGACTTGCAACAAAATATTAAAAACACAATAAAACAGGGGTTGGCAAGGCTTACCTGCGATTTCTGGCACCTGCGTCTGTGCAGACGCGATTTCTGGCAACGTGGAAGTGAGTCCCCATGCAGTGCTGTGCCAGTTTAGTGCAGCGCATGGGGACTCGTCGAGCGGGCGGCTCAGTTTGGGGGTGGCTTGTGGGCCAGTTAACCGACCCCCGTGGGCCGCTTGTGGCCCACGGGCCTTAGGTTGTCTACCCCTATAATAAAACCTCAATAAAACCACAATAAAAACTACCCTTTACATGACTGCCTTCAGATGTCTTCTAAAAATCAGGTGTTTATTTCTTTGACATCTGATGGGAAGGTGTTCCACAGGGAGGGTGTGATTAGTTAAAGGAACCTCTCCACTGAGAATATTGATCTGTTAGTATAACAAGGTCTTGATTTTGGTCATTAACATAGTTAAAGAAAGGGGGCCCTTGTGTCTTTGAAGGTGTCTCTCTTCATTATGCCTTTAATTGCCCTTTTGTGTCTGCTGAAATGTTCCTTGTAATTTCACTTACAATGAGGGAACTGCCAGAAGGCTAGACCTCTGTGTCTGGGCTGAACCGTGGGGTTGGAGATGCTCCTTCAATGTTATTATATTTTAATGCACAAACAGACAGCTTGAAAAGGGCATCAACTGCATAACGCTAGTTGGCCAAGAGACTGTCCCAGCTTGGAGAAACTCTGCTCCGTTGCATCTGTCATGTTGTGATATTAATTGGTTGACGCTGCCAAATCCTGTAGTTCCATCGAGGTGGAAGTGCCCCACTGTGTCCTGGTAGCCTAACTCAAATTGGTCTGGTGCATTGCTGAAGCATAAAGGGGGAGAGTGTCCAAGTGTCCATTGCACCATTGTAAGGAGGTTGCGTGCATTCACATGCCTGAACTTGTGCTGTAAGTAAACCAGCCCCGATTTTGCACAAGAGCTGAGATTCCCAACATCGAAACGAGTGTGCAACGTGGAAACGAGCACCTAACGCAGCAGTCGTTTTAATCTGGTCCATGCGACCCCACAAATTTGGTACACTTCCAGGTAAAAAAATGGGTCATGTTGTGATTCTTCTAATGGAATGCGATGCATAAGAGAGGGAAGGTTTGTGTGGTGGGAGACATTATCTCTGGGGAAACAAACAATACCGTCTTGCAACTTGGCGAGGCAGGAAATTAATAGTGCAGCAAGCTGAAGGGGCTGTGCTGGGAATGGGGCAAGTTCCTTCTGGCTGGTGGTGGCCGCAGATAGTGGAAGGAAATGCGGGTTGGGGTTATCCAGTAAGACAGGAAGGACGGGCCGAAAGAGCCATCAGGTGCCTGAGCCTCTTAAGTACGCCTACAGCTCTTGAAACCCACCAGCTCTTCCTTCCCCTTTCTGCGCAATGAAAATGGAAGTTATTCTGAACCCTGAAGGCTAATCATGCTGCTTCTGGGAGGTGCTGATCTGGATCTTGTGCTGCCAGGTCTGTGCACGAGAGGCAGTGTGGTGTAGTGGTTAGTGTTGGACCCGAGAGACCAGGGTTCCAATCCCCACTCGGCCATGAAGCTCACTGGGTTGACCTCTCAGCCTAACCTACCTCACAGGGTTGTTGTGTGGATGAAATGAGGGTTGTGCATTTCATCCTGAGCTCCTTGGAGACAAAGGTCAAAGGCCCATCGAGTCCAACATCTTTGATCACATTGTGCAGCCAGATGCTTGCCAGCAAGACCTGAGTGGAACAGCATTTTCCCACTTGTAACTCCCAGCAGCTGGTATCCAAAGGCAGACTGCCTGATAGCTCAGTTGGTTAGAGCGTGGTGCTGATAATGCCAAGGCTGCAGGTTTGATCCCCGTTTGGGACAACTGCATATTCCTGCATTGCAGGGAGGTGGACTGATCCTCAGAGACCCTACAAAATTCTGTGACAGGATCCAGCCATTGTGGCTAGTAGCTATTGCAGCTGTGGCATCCAGAAAGCATAAAGCAAAGCAGTTACATATTCTGCAAATAACATTTAATAATAAATTGATTTATATACAGTACTGATCTTCACCAATCAAAAGATCCTAGTGTAGTGTACTTCATTTAAATAATAATAAAAGCATAATAGACAGCATAATAGTAAAATAATTATAATAATCATTTTTATATTATACTGTACTGTGCTTTGTTGGCATCCGTCTGTCTCGAGACAATGGAGTACGCCTCTGTGGGTCAAGTCCAACCACAGCATGATATACGACACAGGAATGTTTAAGTGTTACATTGATCACTTAAACACCAACCCACTTGCCCTTGTCTCCTGCCACACCCTTTGAGAACCACTGTCTTAGATCGTGAGGTTCTTAGATGTAGACCTAGATCTCTTGAGCTAATAATGGGTCAAGAGAGGACTCTGGGAGGATGGAAGTTGCGCTCGGCAAAGTTTGCTCCATCAAGTGGAGTTTGCTTTCTTTTTGCTGCTGCGCAAGCGAAATTAACGTTGTCGTGCCTTGTCCTCTGTTTGCATTGGCCAACTTCGTGACTCGGCTCTCAATGCCTTTCCTCCTTTGTTCTGGCTTGCAGCGAAACAAATATAATACGTTAGTATTACTCGACCATCATTTGGAGGGCTACGGATTCTCCGCCTCTGGCCCACTCCATCATCTTTGTTTACCCTAGTGGGAAACTCGCAAACAGGTCACTAGTACAATGACTGTCTGCTGCTGTCACCCCCCAGATCCTGGTGGCATTTTTGCCTCTCATCCCGGGCGTACAAAGCAGCCAAGATGACTAGCCAAGCAGCCAATGATTGTCTCAAATCCCCATGAATGTCCCCAATGCTCTGCGATTCCTGGAAAGCTTCTGGACATGACGCACAAGCAGAGTTCTCTCTTGTGTAGACCAGGCTGCCTTGCTGACTAGTTACAGCCTTGCATTTCTGGAGCGCGTTTGTACAAGAGCTCCGCATAGTGGCTTTGGGTTTATTTTTAAAACAGTGTTGAAAGCATTGACTCGAGTCGCTGCTTTTCTTTTTTAAAACAAGTATCCCTTCTCCTTTTCTTTAGGTGATTTTTTTTCACTTTCCACCCAGCCTTGCCCGTTTAATTCAAATTCGGTCAGCTAGCAACACTTCCTGTTGACGCCCTCCCTTATTGGCTGGTGTTTCGCAGAAGCCAAATAAAGCAACAGTATATAAAGAGAGGATGTCAAGCCGGCTGCTGTGGAGAGAGCTTTTTGTGTGGGTGGCTCAGTTGTGAATGGGATCATAACTGCGGCTCGCTCTCTTATCTTCCTGGCAGCATTGACAAAGGGGGGGGGGGGGGAGAGAACTGTTATTTTTGTTTCATTTCCTTTTTCGAGGCTGAAACTGTGTTGCAGCCTGTAAAATCCGCAAGCGTTTGGCTGGAAGTTACTGCACTTTCAACTTTCTCACCGGTGTGATTCTCTTGAATTTTCTTTCACTGCTTCAGATTATTGGTGCTTTTGTAATAATAATAATAATAATAATAATAATAATAATAATAATAATAATAATTTATATCTCACCCTCCCCAGCCGAAGCCGGGCTCAGAGCGGCTAACAGTAAAACGATAAAACATTCTAAAATCATTTCATTGTAAAATTAATTCCAATCAAGTTAATGGCAACCATTGGGCTAGAAGCTCTGTGAGGATTGCCAAAGGAGGGGGTCAGGCTGTGCCCTGGCCAAAGGCCTGGTGGAACAGCTCTGTCTTGCAGGCCCTGCAGAAAGATGTCAAGTCCCGCAGGGCCCTAGTCTCTTGTGACAGAGCGTTCCACCAGATCGGCGCCACAGCCGAAAAAGCCCTGGCTCTGGTCGAGGCCAGCCTAACCTCTCTCCTTATGAAGGATTAGGCCTGAAAACTAGACTCTTTGGAAATTTTTGTGGGCAGGGCTAAGGCTAATTTTTGTGGGCAGGGCTAAGGTTGGTCAGTGTGACATACCACAACCCTCAATACAAGCAGTCACAGGCATTGAAAATTCAAGAGTACAGTATTCATTTATTTACATTTATATCCCGCCATTTCTCCAAGGACTCACCGGATTGTGCATGGTTCTCCTCCCTTCTTTTCATCCTCTTAACAGCCCTGCGAGGTAGACTATAGGCTAAGGTACTGTGATGGGCCTAAGGTCACCCAGTGAGCTTTCAAAGCTGGGTGTGGGTTTGGACCCTGGTCTCTCAGGTCCTGCAACACTCTAACCACTGCACCATAAAAAGGTAAAGGGACCCCTGACGATTAGGGCCAGTGGTGGACGACTCTGGGGTTGTGGCGCTCATCTCGCTTTATTGGCCGAGGGAGCCGGCATACAACTTCTGGGTCATGTGGCCAGCATGACTAAGCCGCTTCTGGCGAACCAGAGCAGCGCACAGAAACGCCGTTTACCTTCCCACCAGAGTGGTACCTATTTATCTACTTGCACTTTGACGTGCTTTCAAACTGCTAGGTTGGCAGGAGCAGGGACCGAGCAACGGGAGCTCACCCCGTCGTGGGGATTCGAATTGCCAACCTTCTGATCGGCAAGTCCTAGGCTCTGTGGTTTAACCCACAGCGCCACCCTCGTCCCAATACTGCACCATACAGACCCTGATTTAAAAATAAAAATGTACAAGTTGTTTCGGACACGATGTAATGTGTGGGGACAACACACAGCAAGAGCCTGTCTCATGTGCTTCCGTTGAGTGCCTGTGGACTACATCTCCCATCATCCTGGATCATTAGTGACGCTGAACGGGGCTAATGGGAACCGCAGTGTAGCAACATCTGGAGGGCTGCAGCTTCCCCATTCCTTGTGTGCAAACCTGTTCCTAACACATGGAGAGATGCATAATGTCCGTGTCGGATATACTGTACTGAGAAATGAAGGGAACAGGAAGCACGAGGGGACATGTGCTTCCTCTCCTCCCTGTCTCCAAACCATTCCGTAATGTCTGGAACCACAGACTTTACAGGTGTGTTTGAACCTAGGCCTGCTAAACGCCTTATCTGCAAGAAAATCAACATTTCGCGGAGCCTTTTTAGGTTGGGATGGACAAGGCTTTAGTTAGAAGTTGGGTTTTCGTTGTTAACGTCCTTTCCTTGAATTGTGCTGGTAACAATTGCACGGGAAGAAGCTGAGGAATGTTTCTCTCTCTCTTTCATCTTCAGATGCTAACTACTGCCACCCTTCTTGTTTGCTCTGTTCTTGAGTTCCTCCCTGGAGAATTGTATGACCCCCCCCCCCTTTATTTATTCTGCGTCTCTCTTACACAAGCAAAGGAATGTTGGTGCAGTTCAAGATTTCCTGAATTCAATCCTCGATTGTGGTTCAGGCTCAAAATATGCTTTAAAACCACACAAAACACCTGTGGGTTTAAAATAATGGTTTATGGAAGCATGCTGTCAAGCCTAGGAAACAAGGTACTAGTCCTTAAGGATGTTGGTATGAATACTCCCCTTTAGTCCTTTCAAAGATCGATCAAGACCTTTTCCAAATAGCCTTTGAGTTGACTTGTTGGCTGCTGTTTCTGCTGTTGTATTCTGTACAGTGGTACCTCAGGTTACATACGCTTCAGGTTACAGACTCTGCTAACCCAGAAATCTTACCTCAGGTTAAGAACTTTGCTTCAGGATGAGAACAGAAATCGTGCTCCGGCGGTGCGGCGGCAGCAGGAGGCCCCATTAGCTAAAGTGGTACCTCAGGTTAAGAACAGTTTCAGGTTAAGAACGGACCTCCGGAACGAATTAAGTACTTAACCTGAGGTACCACTGTACTAGTCATTCCAATTATTCCATTTTTTAAAAATGCCACCTGCTCAGGACAGTGTGATCAGTTCTTTCCTCCACCATAATCTTCACAAGGGCCCTGCAAGGTCATTCAGGCTGAGAGTGACAGCTCAAGGTCACCCGATGATCCTTGTTAGTGTTTGTTACTAGGCTACGTGCATTATCTTTGTGTTTTTATGTTGTAAACAGCCCTGTGATCCTTGGATGAAAGGTGGCGTAGAAATGTACTAAACAAGAACAGAAATAAATGAAGCTTCATGACAAAGTGGGGTTTTTAAAGGTGTTTTTTTGGGGGTCCTTTGCAATTATTTATTTTTTTACTTCTTCATGTATTTAAAAAATAATTCTACTTTTCTTCCATTCGAGAGCCCAAATCAGTTAACTGCAAAGCATGTTTAAACCCAGCAGCCATAAATAAAAATCTTAGGGAAACGAACAGGTGGCTTAGGCATAGAGCACAAGGTTTGCCTGGCATCTGTCTGTCTCGGGAGACAATGGAGGTTTGCGCCTTTTGGGAGTAAAGTCAAACTGTTGGAGAGTCGCAGCGCCTGCTGTGGCAGTAGAGACCGATACAGGAAAGACATGTTTTGTTGCAGCTGGGGGAGATGAAGGCGCCCAGTTTTGTTGCTGCAGATGCACCATGGCGTTCCTTCTCTCTGAGCTCCTCCCAGCCGTCATTCCTCCTCTGGTCACTGCTATGGATACAGGACTTGACTGCCTGTCTCCAGGCACACGAGGGATTCCCACATGGCCGGGTTGGTGTTGCCAGCCTTCATGTCATGTTTGCAGACATCTTTGTAACACATAGAGTTGGTCTGGCAATGGGTCCCGGTGTCTGAAACCTGCTCCCCGTAGAGCACATCCTTGGCAATCCTGCCATCTTCCATTCTGTGGACATGACCAAGCCAGCGCAGACGTCGCAGAGACAGGACTGTGAACATGCTGGGAACGTGGGCTTGCGAGAGCACATCTTCGTTTGAGCCTCTGTCCTGCCATGTGATGCCCAAAATCCTCCTGGCCAGGGTGGATTTGATTTTAATCAAATTGATTTAAATCACTGGTCAGTAAGACTTGCTTAGAATCATTATTTTTTTTTTTTTTACAGAAAGACTCATTCTTGCTGGTATAATCTTAATATTTACAACCAGAGGAAGGTTTCATTTTTGGAATAATAAATTTTTCAGAGTAGTTTTTACAGTTATATCAAAAATGACTGATTTGGTTATGCTGTTAGAAATACACAGACAGATAATTACGAAATTATTGTGAGGTTTAATAAGTTAACTGTTTATATTTGGACAACTTTTCTGCTGTACTTTGTTGGAAGGAGAAAAATAATCATTTCCTTAACAATTTAAACAATTTATTTAACTAAAACAATAACATTATAGCATATGTATCCCTGTTTGTTAACTGATGCGGTTAAACAATTTTGTTTAACAAAAACACCTTAGACTGAGTTTTAGCACACATGAAAAACTTTAAACAAATCCTTATTTCCTGATGGAAATAACCCTTTGGACTATAATGTAACTTAAATAGAAAACTATCTTTAGAAAGATTTTTCCTCCAAAAGCATTTTATTTTAAAAATCCAATTTAAGTTTTTTAAAAAATCCAATTTAAAGCAGAAAAAAATCCCATTTAAAGCAGAAAACAATTGATTTTTTAAATTTTTAAAAAACCATTAATTTTTATCCACCCTGCTCCTGATGCAGTACATGTGGAAGCAGTTAAGGCATCACTCCTGGTGGGTGTAAGCTGCAGGTCTAGCAGGCCTGCACATTGAGCGTGCTTCTTAATGGTAGTGAGTTGAGAGCGCAGGCTTTGGATGCAAAACATGTCCCTAGATAAGGGTTGGGATAGAGAGTTGCCTGAGACCCCTGGAAAAATACTGAATGCTACTGAGGAAGAAAAACCAGCAGTCTGACTTGGCATAAGTGAGGTCAGGAACCTTGTGGCCCTCCAGCTCCACATCAGCTTCGACCAGCAAGACCAGTGGTCAGGGATGGTGGGAATTGTGTGTCAGCAATATCTGGGGGGGCCACAGGTTCCACACCCCTGTGGTATAGAAAGCAACATCCTATGTTCTTGATCAGGGGTCAGCAAACTTTTTCAGCAGGGGGCCGGTCCACTGTCCTTCAGACCTTATGGGGGGGGGGGGGCTGGACTATATATATTTTTTGGGGGGGAATGAATGAATTCCTATGCCCCCAGAGATGCATTTTAAATAAAAGCACACATTCTACTCGTGTAAAAACACCAGGCAGGCCCCACAAATAACCCAGAGATGCATTTTAAATAAAAGGACACATTCTACTCATGTAAAAACACACTGATTCCCGGACTGTCTGTGAGATTTAGAAGGCGATTGAGCCGGATCCGGCCCCCGGGCCTCAGGTTGCCTACCCATGTTCTTGATGATGCAGCAAAATCGCTGCAGCAGATCAATACCAACCTTCCCAAAGGCATCCCGAAAGTCAGGTTTTAATTAGCTGGGGAAAATGCCTTATGAAGACAGGCAAGACAGACTTCCTTGGGGAGACTGCAGACTTTAGAGCCTCAGCACCATCCTCCTTCTCTGTCTACCTGCTGTACTTAATCTGGCAGGAGAGGGGGGCAGGCGTGGGGACAGGACCTCCAATATTTCATTATTCATGATTGCAGTAAAACTTCCTGGCAGTTTACAAGAAATATTCAGATTATCAATAACAGTTTAAATGTTTACAGTTGCTTAAAGTAATTAAAATCGGCAGTTAATCTAAAAAGAACAACATCTGTATGTCCAGATAGACTTGCCTAAACAAAATAGTTTTAAGCAGGTGCTGAAAAGAATACAGCAAAGATTCCTGATATCCAATCAGCAGGGAGTTCCAAAGTGTAGCTGCTACCACAATTAAAGATCAGTTTCTCACAAATGTGGATCGTATGTGTAACAGGGCGACCTCTGCTTACTGAAGCGGTCAAGTGGGAAAAGGCAATTCCACAATAAACTGGTCCTAAGCGGTTAAGAGCTTTATATATTAAAGTTGATCTGAGTGTATGGGGAGAGCCAGGGTGGTGTAGTGGTTAAACTGTTGGACTAGGGCCTGGGAGAGCCGGGTTCAAATCCCTACTTGGCCATGGAATTCACTGGGTGGCCTTGGGACAGTCACAATCTCTCGGCCTAACCTACCTCACAAGGTAGTTGTAAGGATAAAATGGGGACGAAAACGACCACCTTGAGCTTGGAAGATAAAGATGGTTTATAAATGTAATAAACAGAACTTTGTTTTCTGCCTTTTCTTATATATAAAACAAAACGGGGAAAAGTATTTTTTTAAAATAATAAAAATGTGTACCTTTGGACATCACGGCAAATTGTAGCTAGAGGAAAGGCAGACATGTAGGTAGGTGACACGCTGTTCTTAATGTTACTGGAAGGCAAAAGTGTGGCAGGGACAACTTGGGTGCAATTTGTAGGTTGATTCTTCAACATCAGCTTTGTTGGACTAGTCATGTTGTGCAGATTCCTGATTATCGTCTTCCAAAGCAACTACTCTATTCCGAACTTAAAAATTGAAAGCGTAATGCTGGTGGTCAACAAAAGAGGTTTAAAGACTCTCTCAAGGCAAATCTAAAAAAGTAGTATAAATACTGACAACTGGGACACACTGGCCTGCAAGTGCTCCAATTGGAGAGCAGCCTTTACCAAAGGTGTCATGGGCTGAAGGACACCTGAAGGAGCGTCTCCACCCCCATCATTCTGCCCGGACACTGAGGTCCAGCGCCGAGGGCCTTCTGGCAGTTCTCTCACTGCGAGAAGCCAAGTTACAGGAAACCAGGCAGAGGACCTTCCTGGTCATGGCGCCCGCCCTGTGCAACACCCTCCCACCAGATGTCAAAGAGAAAAACAACTACCAGACTTTTAGAAGACATCTGAAGGCAGTCCTGTTTAGGGAAGATTTTAATGTTTAACAGACTATTGCACAGTGGTACCTCGGGTTACAGATGCTTCAGGTTACAGACTCTGCTAACCCAGAAATAGTACCTCGGGTTAAGAACTTTGCTTCAGGATGAGAACAGAAATTGCACGGCGGCAGCGGGAGGCCCCATTAGCTAAAGTGGTACCTCAGGTTAAGGACAGACCTCCAGAACTAATAAGTTCTAAACCTGAGGTACCACTGTATTTTAATATTTTGTTGGAAGCCGCCCAAAGTGGCTGGGGAAACCTAGCCAGATGGGTGGGTATAAATAATAAATTATTGTTGTTGTTATGGGCTTTGAAGACACTCGAACTCGGGACGCAAGGGAGAAACGTGCTAAGAGGAAGGCATGCTTATGGACTCACTGTTAAAACTGTTTATGGAAGACAATCTTACTCGGCTATGAGTGATTGCCAAAGAAGAAGAAGCAATTAGTAGGTACTTTTAGGCTGCATTGAATGGGTGCAATGTGTCACACACCCCCTGCTCCTGATAGTATATTCCTTCACTCACTTCAAAATGGGGCAAGGCAGCCCTGGTCTGTGTGGGGGCTTTCCTGTCCATTCTTCTGTGTGGGGCCCCAGACCTCTGCCTTGAAATTCCTGCCCTGCTGGTTCCAGAAGGGTTCATTCACAGCCTTTGAGATCTTGAGCTGGCAAGGGATGGGGTGCTTTTGTGCCTGGGACTAGCCTGCTGTGGGGAAATCCAATTTCCATAGAACTGAATGACTTTTTATTTCCTCCGTCATAACTGTGGATAGTGGAGGGGGAAAACCTGCAAAGCTAGATTTCCATGTAATCTTGGAAACTACCATCTCAGTTAAAATGATGCTTTTAAAAAAATCCTCCTTTCCCTCTATCCCATTTTTTAAAACTAGATTGTCTTAGGCAGAAATTTTTGAGATGGGGTGGTGATCAGTTGGGAAGCAGAAAGAATTTGGAATCAGTTTGCATTTAAAGGTGATCTTTACCTTATTTGCCCTTCCTGAAACAAATTGAAACACAGCAGTTCTTTGAGATTTGCACGTCTCTGAATTATGCATGCAGCGTTCCAGCCACGTGCTGTGCACAAGAATGCACTTATTAGTGTAAAATTTGCAGAAAAATATATGCACAAGAATGCAAGTGTTAGTGGAGAACATGCAAAAACAAAGGGGCTTGCCTTCACTGGAGGCTTTTAAGCAGAAGTTGCATGGCCACCTGTCGTGGTTGAGCCCTTGGTCTGTTGTGCACTGAGCTGTGCAAGAGGTGCGACGGTGTCGAAGGGGTGCATTTTCATTTTCTGCCTCCAGCCTTCCTCCTTGTGCTACCTTCAGAGCTCGCAAAGGCCCCCTGCCCTAGATAGAAGTAAGCTCTGGCCGAGCTCCAGGCTTGTCGGCAAGGCGCTGAGTCATGCTGGCCTCTCTTCCAGTCGCTCCTCGTTCTGAGAATTGTTTCCCTTGCAGGAAGAGTTGAGTGTGCAGCCCACGTTCGTTCTGCGAGGCCAGCCACACTGCTGCTGGCAGACGGGGTCTCGGGGCACCGCATATTTCAGAGCTGACCTGCTAGAGCACAAGAATGTGGACAGTCGGTGCCAAAAAATAATAATGTAAAAAGCCAGTGGGAAGCAAAAGCTGCATATCTGAATGTTCCCACCCCTGTCAAACTCCCCCCATGCAGTCTTAGAAACTCAGATACATAAGCTAGGAGCGTCTCCACCCCCATCGTTCTGCCCGGACGCTGAGGTCCAGCGCCGAGGGCCTTCTGGCGGTTCCCTCATTGCGAGAAGCAAAGCTACAGGGAACCAGGCAGAGGCCTTCTTGGTAGTGGCGCCCGCCCTGTGGAACGCCCTCCCATCAGGTGTCAAGGAGATAAACAACTACCTGACATTCAGAAGACATCTTGAGGCAGCCCTGTTCAGGGAAGTTTTTAATGTGTGACGTTTTAATGTATTTTTGGTCTTTGTGGAAGCCGCCCAGAGTGGCTGGGGAGACCCAGCCAGATGGGCGGGGTACAAATAATAAATTATTATTATTAAATGGCTCCTTAAACCCAAGGTTGCAGTCGCCAAAACGGAATGTCTAGTTTCCATTTTTGGGCAAGGCGGCTGCAAAGTCTTATTTTTCAAATGATGGACAGATTGTGATTGATTCTCAGTTAAACCTCTGGCTAGTTCAGATGACAACCTTGAGCTAGGTTAAGAACTTTTGAGAATTTAAAGAAGAAAAGTCACCTGATCCAGGGGCAGTCTGTGTGTGTGTGTGTGTGTGTGTATAGACCTATTCCGACCTCTTTTTCTTAACGGTGACTGTTCCAAAAAGCATTTCGGTTCCAGACGTTCACTCCCGATTGTGCAGATAAAACAGAATTCTACAGTACGCGGGGTATCAGTGTGTGAAAACAGCCCAGATCCAATGATCCCCAAATGATGGAGATACCAGGCACCATCCTGGCGCCCAGGCATCTTCACTTGGTCACGAGTGCCACCATGTGGGTGGCGCTGTGGGTTAAACCACAGAACCTAGGGCTTGCCGATCAGAAGGTTGGCAGTTTGAATCCCTGTGACGGGGTGAGCTCCCGTTGCTCGGTCCCTGCTCCTGCCAACCTAGCAGTTCGAAAGCACGTCAAAGTGCAAGTAGATAAATAGGTACCACTCCGGTGGGAAGGTAAACGGCGTTTCCGTGCACTGCTCTGGTTTGCCAGAAGCGGCTTAGTCATGCTGGCCACGTGACCCAGAAGCTGTACGCCGGCTTCCTCGGCCAATAAAGCGAGATGAGCGCCACAAGCCCAGAGTCGGCCACGACTGGACCTAATGGTCAGGCGTCCCTTTACCTTTACCTTTAATTTAGAACACTGCCTGCATGTGGAAAGACAGTACGCTGGGATCTTGCTGTGTGATATGCAGATGCAAATTTCTTTTGCTCCTAGGAACATAGGAAGCTGCCTGGTAGCAGACCATTAGCCTATATGGCTTGCCAGCGTCTGCTCTGGCTGACGGCAGCTCTCCAGGGTTTCAGACATAGGCCTCACCTTGCCCTGCCTGGAGATGTCTGGTATCAAACATTAGGACATTGTTCTGCATGCAAGGCTGATGCTCCACCTCTGAGCTCTGGTCCTTCTCAATCATCACTGGTTGTCCTGGAAAGCAGTCATGCAACGGGGAGAGGAGCTGCTTTAATCTTTACCTTTCCTAGTATTTTCCCACTCGAAATTGCCGATGACCTTTCTGCATCGTTTTTGATGTTTCCCTTCCATTAAAACGGACTGAAGTTAGTTATGTAACAGCATAATGAATCCTTGGGTTTCTAAAGAAATAAATAAAATCAGTTAGTTTATAGGAGAGTTTTAATAGTTTGGAAGCTGGGTCTGCCCATTTTGTCTCATTCGCGCCTCACTACCATTGCCTTAAGAAGAGTAAACGGATTGCACCAAGGTCCCACTGGTAAAGAACAGGTTCTTTACAAGTTATCAACGTTAACAGACAAACTGTGTGAAAAGGACAATGGTGATTTTGAAAAAGAATGGGAACCCTTTACAGTATATTTGCAGAAACAACAAAAAAAATGGACTCGTTGGCAGGATTTAAATAAACATTTACAATTTGATTTACAGAGAACAAGAAATATAACATTGTATTATATACAAACAGCATAATGTAGCATTTGATGTAACAAACCAGAAATGGAAGCTGAGGGAAGTCAACAGGGAGGGGGGAAATTGGAAAATGAATGTTTAGTAAGGATGCTGGATATTTGACATGTGAAAAGAAAATCAATAAAAATTATTTAAGAAAAAAAGAACATACAGTACTGAGTTTCTTTGTATTTACAAGGATGGCATCAGATTCTAACCTACACAGTGCAGCTAGTTTCTCATGGTTGTCTCATGAAGGAGGGAGAGAGAGAGTGTGCAAGAGGGGCAGGGACAGAGTTTGGGGGGCTTACTGGGAAACAACAAAGTGTAATTTCTTCATCTGTTACACTCAACCCTGCCCTCTACTCAGTGAAAGCATGCAAAGTTGCATATTAAAGGTAAAGGGACCCCTGACCATTAGGTCCAGTCGTGGCCGACTCTGGGGTTGCGGCGCTCATCTCGCTTTATTGGCCGAGGGAGCCAGCGTACAGCTTCTGGGTCATGTGGCCAGCATGACTAAGATGTTTCTGGCGAATCAGAGCAGTGCATGGAAACGCCTTTTACCTTCCCAACGGAGTGGTACCTATTTATCTACTTGCACTTTGATGTGCTTTTGAACTGCTAGGTTGGCAGGAGCAGGAACTGAGCAACGGGAGCTCACCCCGTCGCGGGGATTTGAACCGCCGACCTTCTGATCAGCAAATCCTAGGCTCTGTGGTTTAACCCACAGCGCCACCCGCGTCCCTAAAGTTCCGGATAAAGGTAAAGGTAAAGGTACCCCTGCCTGTACGGGCCAGTCTTGCCAGACTCTAGGGTTGTGCGCTCATCTCACTCTATAGGCCGGGAGCCGGTGCTGTCCGCAGACATTTCCAGGTCACGTGGCCAGCGTGACATCGCTGCTCTGGCGAGCCAGAGCCGCACACGGAAACACCGTTTACCTTCCCGCTAGTAAGCGGTCCCTATTTATCTACTTGCACCCGGGGGTGCTTTCGAACTGCTAGGTTGGCAGGCGCTGGGACCGAACGACAGGAGCGCACCCCGCCGCAGGGATTCGAACCGCCGACCTTTCGATCAGCAAGTCCTAGGTGCTGAGGCTTTAACCCACAGCGCCACCTGCGTCCCAAAAGTTCCGGATACCCTATGTTAATTATGTTGCTTATGGAGGAAGCCAAACTGCAGCCGAAGGGAAACGGCGCTGATTGTGACAAGTGCAGAGCAGGATGGAAATCCTTGCCTCCTCACATTCCTTCTCCCTACAGGCTGAAAAATACTGCATGTTGGTGGTCAGGAGGCTAATCTGAATCCTCCTTCCCAGGTGTTGGAGAATGACTCAAGCCCTGGGTTTTGCCGATCTGGGCCCCATATCTCCATCCCCTTCTCTCCCCTCTGCAACTTTTTAAAAACATAACCAAAAGAGATATAATTATTTGCTTACGGGGTTTGTGGCTGTGCTGCAAAGCAGAGAGCTTGTGCATCTTAATTTGCTGTGATTGGATTTTAAATTAGCATCTATTCGTATACATTAGCATATGTAAATTTGTCTCTTGGGCCTGCCTCTTGGCCACACCCCTGCATCTGCCTGTGATGCTGCTTTTTCTTGTATCTGACAGAGCATGCCATAAGTGCGCAATTCCTTTCCACACATCTACTGTCTGTCTCAAAAACCCTCCACTGGTTCTTCAAAACCCCAAGGCTCAATTGCTGCTTCCCACCCAGCCCCTTCCTGGTTTCTCTTCCTCTAGCTGGTGAATCTGCTGTGCCCACGGCCTTGCAAGCCCGCTGGATCTCGGGTTTAGTGCCAGGTCAGCTCATGTGCCTGAGTTGGAATTTTTTTTGCTGAGTTGGAATAAAAAAAAAAGTCTCCCCCGCCCCTTTTCTCTAGGGGCTTATGAGATCACGGTTCTAAAACCCAATCAGCAGAAATGGTTCGATGGAGCCAGCCTTGCGGGGAAGGTTGCTATCCACTTCTTAGGCTTTCTGCAAGAGCAAACCTCAGCGCGCCTCTCTGTATATGGAGATCTGTGCCTCTGCAGCCCATCTGGGTCCCATTATAGAGGGGCTGAAGAGGCACAGCCTCATAATGCAAGAATTTTGCGGTTAACTCAGCCACGGTCCACCCCCCACCCCCCCACCCCCTTTCCCCACAAGCCTCACTCAACGTATATGGTTTAACTTAACGTAATGTAATTGGGGCATTTTTTGGCGATGACGAAACTCTGCTCATTTGAAGGTAAAGCAACTGGGTGCCCTATTGTTTCCTAGACTGACTCACTTCGGAATGATAGGAGGGGGGCGAGAGGGAGATGAACAAGTTTCTCCAGCGGCACTGAAACTTCGATTTCTCTCTGATCAGGTAACGATGACCAGTTTTCCTACCAGCCCTTGGGAAGCAATAGGACAGCGTGCGTTTCTGCTCCATTATGTTGTTACTATTGCATTTGTGTTCAGTCTTTCCCATAAAGAACAGAAGGTGGCACGCCTGATTCTCCCCATTTCATCGCCACAACAACCCTGCGAGGTTGGTGAATCTGTCAACTTTGGTTTCTCGTTTTCCCTAAGTTCAGTTCTCCACAATAAGTGATTAAAAAAAAAGTCCTAATGAAAATTCACCAACGTTTTAGTCTCAAATTTATCCAGATATATACCGGTACATTTATGTATGCAAGCTTGTCACATATATAATATACATGCACGCATGCAATTTCCCTTACTACAGTGTATGGAGCTTGCAGCTCGTGGGTCAAAAATGGGGTCCAATTCGGCCTGCCAGGACATTCCCCAACCCCGGTGACATCAGCCTATGGGTGGGAGGACAGGGTTTAATTCTGCGTTGACTGCATTCTGTTCCCAGCAGGTAACAGAAACGCTCGACTGGGTCAGCAGGATTTCTATACTGTATGTATTTTTAAAATTTCTACATCACAGGGTGGTTTACAAAATAAAAATGCAAAAATACATAACATAGTAACAAGCAAAACAACACCGCTTCCCAATGTTCGAAATTAGCCAGGCGCGTTTTTTGACTGGTGCTGGTCCAATTGTAAGCACATGGAGATCTCATGGGGATGCCACGTTGGCGACCGACATCTCCGTCTGGCTGGCTGTTTCCAGCTTTCTTACACAGTTAAACAAGAAGAGCTTATTGTATTTATATCCCACCTTTTCCTCCAAGGAGTGCAGGGTTCACTGCCATTTGGCAATGAGCTTATATACCTGAGTTTCTAACACTGCTCCCTCCGTAATTTAAAAGGCCCTAGCTCAGGCTTCTTCAACCTCGGGCCCCCCCCCCCAATGTTTTGAGACTACAATTCCCAGCATCCCTGACCACTGTTCCTGCTAGCTAGGGATCATGGGAGTTGTAGGCCAAAAACACCTGGAGGGCCGACCTAGCAGTTCGAAAGCACGTCAAAGTGCAAGTAGATAAATAGGTACCGCTCTGGCGGGAAGGTAAACGGTCCCTTTACCTTTACCTTAATCTACTGGTGAAAGCTGTGAGATTAGTGAGTACCAAGGACAGAGCCCCTTCTATGGCGACTCCACATTTTCTTTGGAAGAACGTCTGGCCTCCCTTTTTGCATGTGGTTACTTTCAATGCCCCGTGCTTTTCAACAAAGGTTTTCTCTGCTGCTGCCACCTTAGCTATTTATTTATGGTTTGTTTATTCATTCTGCTTTTACAAGTATGCTGTAATCTGCTTTAGGAGGGGCTAGTTACCCCCAAAAGCGAGCTGGGAATCTATTTAGTACCATGTCAGGGGTTGAGTGTTCGAATCTGTCCTTAATGTAGTAGATGCATTTGGGAATCGTACTAAGTATATGGTGTCTAGCAGCTTAGTTAATAATAATCAGGACTGGACCTCTGCCACCTTTAATAGCTGGGCAGAAGAGGGAGGATTATCTGTCTTGGGAGCAAACAACGTCTCCCCTCACCCTTCCTAAAACTCAGCTGCAAAGAGGTCCCAGTTTTGATTGGGACTTTGGTGCAGAGGAAAGGATCTAACTTTTGCAACCATGCTGTAGCGCTTACTTAAAATCACTCTCTCACCCTACCCCGCACTGAGCAGAGAGGTACATTATTAAATCATTATGAGCTCCTGCAGAGTGTTTTTTATTTGCAGTATTTCATTGATGAAATAATCGTATATTTGTGGCGGACGGTGCATCAGTTTGATAACAGTGCACAAATGCTCCTCCTAGCACAGATCCTGCACTGAGTCGTGTTTCACGCACGTGCCTGCCTGCCTAACTTCAAACAAGTCCATCCAATCTCTTCTCTTTCTGCCTCCCTCCCGGCCGCCCTCCTTCCCCCTCCCCGGAAAAAAATCAAAACCCCCGCAAGCGCACTGGCATAGGGTTACTGATTCCACTCTCCTCCTGACAGCTGGCTTGCTCATGTTCCAAAAGAGGATCTCTTGTTTCGCTCCTGACGCAGGTTGCTGTGAAGGAGGCCGGGCTTGGCAGTTTGGCGTCAACCGGGATAGGTGAGAGCTGTCACCAGGAGGCACCCTCTCCCAAAGAAGTTCCATAGCTACCCAGCTACAGTGGAACACAAACAAAACCTTTTCACCGCTGCTATTATTATATTACTGTTATTATTTCGTTTATTTTAAAAAACACACGAGGTAGCCTTTGTTTCCGTCGTCGGCTTCCCCTTCGATATCTTGGAGAGATGCACGGTTCTTCTTAAGCCAAATGCAGGGAGTTTGCAGGCCTGTGTAAGTTGAGATTCCTGCATTGCAGCGGGGTTGGACTAGATGATCTTTGGGGAGCCCCTCCAATTCTGCAATTCCATGATTCTAGGTTTGCCAAGGGCGTACACACAGAGCCTTGCAAGGGGCTGAAATGTGGGTTGCCAGTGTGGCACTTGTGGGCACACAAACGCTTGCCTTCGTGCCCACAGGGTTCCATTCTCTCCGCCGCCCCCCAATCCCTGCTGAAATTGTGCTTGAAAGAGGCCGCCTTTAGCCAATAAAAGACTCATTTTAAAAGCCCAACCACGGTGCAGGGGCAATTTCAGTGATGCCACAGATGGGGAGATAGAGGAGTTTCGGCCCGCAGCAACTCCTCTGGTTTGCAAATGTACCCACAGGCCCTGAAAGGATGATGGCACCCTATGGACATAAACTTGTAGGCCAGACCTGCTTTGGGTGTAAACCCACTGGAGTTCTGAAACCCAGGTTTGTCCATGTAATGTGTGAAATCACACAAGGGTTGCCAAGTCTCGGAGTTGTCTCCAGTGTTAGTCTTACCCAAAGAAGACCCATTGAAATTAATGCACGTGATCTATCGATTTCAGTGGGCCCAGTCTAAATAAAACTTAGATGCAACCCTCTGTGTTTGATCTGAGGTTTCAGGGCAGGAAGGAATATCTGAGTGGAAGGTGCTAGAATTCGTGTCTAGCTACCTTCCATTGACCAGTTTCTCGCTCTTGGCTCCACCCAATGTCCAATAGGCTCCGCCTACTGTTACTGTTACTGGGTACGCGGGTGGCGCTGTGGGTTAAACCACAGAGCCTAGGACTTGCCGATCAGAAGGTTGGTGGTTCGAATCCCCGCGACAGGGTGAGCTCCCGTTGCTCGGTCCCTGCTCCTGCCCACCTAGCAGTTCAAAAGCACGTCAAAAGTGCAAGTAGATAAATAGGAAACAATGCCTTATGAGGAACGGCTAAGGGAGCTGGGCATGTTTAGCCTGGAGAAGAGGAGGTTAAGGGGTGATATGATAGCCATGTTCAAATATATAAAAGGATGTCATATAGAGGAGGGAGAAAGGTTGTTTTCTGCTGCTCCAGAGAAGCGGACACGGAGCAATGGATCCAAACTACAAGAAAGAAGATTCCACCTAAACATTAGGAAGAACTTCCTGACAGTAAGAGCTGTTCGACAGTGGCATTTGCTGCCCAGGAGTGTGGTGGAGTCTCCTTCTTTGGAGGTCTTTAAGCAGAGGCTTGACAACCATATGTCAGGAGTGCTCTGATGGCGTTTCCTGCTTGGCAGGGGGTTGGACTCGATGGCCCTTGTGGTCTATTCCAACTCTATGATTCTATGATTCTAGGTACCACTCTGGCGGGAAGGTAAATGGCGTTTCCGTGTGCTGCTCTGGTTCGCCAGAAGCGGCTTAGTCATGCTGGCCACATGACCTGGAAGCTGTACGCTGGCTCCCTCGGCCAATAAAGCGAGATCAGCACCGCAACCCCAGAGTCGTCCACAACTGGACCTAATGGTCAGGGGTCCCTTTACCCTTTACCTTACTGTTACTCAAAATATTTGGGAGGACTGTTTTAGAGAGACAAAGTGTGATTGTCGGCTTGTGTATGCCTGTGTTGCAGCTGACCACCATCTTTGAAGGGGAAATCCCCTTTTCTCTTATCCAGGAAGGAATGACTCTTTCAAATCTATTTATCATAAAGGTATCTGCTATCCACATTTTTATTACTTTTTTTCCTTCCATTCATATTACAAGCCATTTGGCGTTTATCTGATGGCTTAAGCTAAAAACAAGGGTCATCGAGGTCACTCCTGACCTAAAAATAAAAATCAGATTCTGCCTTTGTGCACAGAGAGGAACATTTCTAGGAAAGTGGGCAGTGTTCCGGCCGAGAAACAACAGCACATTACTCACAAACGACCCCACCCTCAACCTGATCTCCCTAAAGTATTATTCCTCTGAAGTAACTATCTCCTCTGAAGTCGACTTTCAGGTAACTCTTCCATCTGCCTACAGTTCTTAGTAGATGCTTCTGTTTCATAACTCATTTATTTCATAAGAATTATATGCCACCTGATTGTTAAAAAAACAACAAGGAAGCCTCAAAGCAGTTTTTAGAATACTAGAATTCAACAACGGCAAGGTTTTTAGAAACAGTACTCAATATTATAGCTAAATAATAAAATGTTATAATTAGCAATGCGTTTTTATTATGTCATTAACTGCTTGGGGACTTTTTGTGCAACCAGAGTTGCCTTGGGGCAAGAAAAAACGACTAACAATTTTTTTAATAGTAAGTGGGATAGCTCAGTCCGTAGAGCACGAGACTCTTAATGTCAGGGTTGTGGGTTCGAGCCCCACTTTGGGCAAAAAGATTCCTGCTTTGCAGCGGGTTGGGCTAGATGACCGCCGGGGTCCCATCCCAAAGTAGGATCTTATGATTTCCTAAGCCTACTTTGGGTTGCAACGTGGTTTGATTCAGTTACAATTTTGTACATGAATGGGGCATGCCTTTCAGTGAGCCCACCAGACAGGGAGTGAAATATCGGGGTGCTGGCATGGGTGTAGCCAGGATTTATCTTGTGGGGGGCAGGTAGCCAGGATTGGGGGGTGGGAGGGGGCAGGACACCCACCTGTCATCATACTCTGCAGATTCGGAAATGTCTCCACAACAGTTCTTTTACTTTTATTTTGACCCCCAAGTGCTTCGAAAAATCTGTCCATCTTTCTACAGTGCAGAGCTTTCCCCCTGCCGTAAAAAAATGTTTAGGGGTGCATACTCTCATTTTCCTATTCCTATTGAAATACTGCCCCTCAATGAGGCCAAACTTTAGATTCACAAAATGTTTAGGTGTATGAGCCCCTCAGAAAGAAAAAAAGCACCGCTACACTGTATACAGTACTTGTGATTAAGTATTTTTATTTATTTGCTTGATTGGGAGGGAGGGAGGGAGGGAGGGAGGGGCGGCAGCTGCCCATGGGTGCCGCTCGCCCCCCTTTCCGCGCTTGCAGAGGAAGGGTCCCCGGTTCGAATCCTGAGCCGGCGTTTCCAATGCAAAAAGTCTCGCTTGGGCTGCTGGATCAATCTCCTTTTTGGGCGAGCGGCAGTAGCAGCAGGAGGAGGAGGAGGCTGCAATGAGCAGCCTCCGTGTCCCGTCCCAGAGCTGCCGTCTCCCTTCCGCCCCGATTCCCGGGAGCCGGGGCTTTTCCTCGCCCGCCCCCCCGCGGGCAGCCTGGCCGCTGCCTCCCCGAGCTGGCGGCCTTCCAGTTTCCTGTTTGACGTCACGGGCCTCTCTCTTTCTCTCCTCTCTCCTGCCGCTGCTGCTCTTTTTTGCAACTTGCGCTGCGTTCCGCTTGTAATTCGAGAAGCCCCCGGAACGGGGCAACCTCAGCTGCCGCCTGGAGAGATCGCGCTGCGCTTTACTACCGCCGGGAGTTGGTTCTCCCTCCTCCCTGCTGCCTCTCTCGCGGGGTCTCTTTTTTTAGCCTGCGGGAGGAAAAGGGGGAAAAAAAATAAAAAAATCCGGATTGCTTTGACTCTGTGCAAACCTTTCCTCCCTCCACTCGCCTCCTTGCTGCGGGTTTTCTGCACGCCGAGAGCACGAAGGAAGAGTGTTTTATTTTTTTTAAAGGGAGCAGGAGGCGAAAACAAGCAATTGGCGGATAAAGTTCTAGTCCGCAAGAACTTGGGAGCATGCACCCGTGCTTTTCTGACTAGCCGCCGCTTCTTGCAGCCGACCCGGGGTTGCTTTTCTGCAGGGCGCAAAATCGCCCCTCCGAGGAGTGCCGTTCGCTGTTCTTTCACTTCTGGGAAACCAACATGGACAGAAAACAAGGTAGATGTGTTGCAACTGTCGGAAAAAGGGTGGCGGAAGGCTTAAGCGGTCGATTGCAATGCAGCTCGTGCTGCTCCCAAGACTCCTTTAAATGCCCTGCGTGCAATTGCTAATTTTAATTTTTTTTATTTTGCAAAGGAGGGTCTGTGCTCGGCGGAGAGTCGCAGGAAACTTGCATGGTTTTGCGGGGAGGTGCCGGGAACAGTCGGAGGAAGGGATTTGCAAGGTGGGGGGTGGGGGCGGCTGAAATGTCATCCTGGTTCAATCCTGAGCGTGCAAAAAAAAAAAAAAGTTTTGCGGGGGGGGGGAAGAGTTGGGTGGTGCATTTTGTGTGTGTGTGGGTCTGCGCAGAAATGCTTCCCCGTTGCACAACTTTACCCCCCCCCCCCCAGCGCCGGGTTATTGTTCTGCAGAGCATTTTAACGTTGCATGCTGCCTTGCAAGCCCCCCCCCCCCGCTCCCCTTTCCAAGTTCTGATTTTAGCTTTGGCAGTTGACAGGTAACGCTCTCTGGGGTTGCCTCTGCAGCTGCTGCTGAGTTTTTACCCCCCCCCCCCCTTCTTTTCCCTTCCTTTGCACAGGCCTCTGCGACTTGGAAAGGGGACTTTTCTTAGTGATCTGCTTTTTCCTCTCTCGTCCGCCTCCCCTCCCCCACGCCCAGTTGCAACTTCTGCAAACAAAAAGGTCACTTGGCCCCTTGCAGGAGAAAGCTCTCCGGGGGTCGGCGACGGGGTGATGGGCGGCAGCTAGAGGCTTAACCCCCCCCCCCCCAAGTGCTTGCAAAGCTTGCAATGTCCATAGTTGTTTTGTGTGTGTGTGTGAATGACAGAGAACGTGCGCGCGCGCGCACCTAAAAGCTCTCTGTTCCTAGACCAAGATGTGCTCGGTCCATTTATTTGTTCTGCAGTCTCCAGTTGTTTGTGGACGGGTCTGCATAAAAGGCGGATCTACACGGATCCTCATGGATCCTCCAGTTTTTTAAAAATAATTCCAACAAATGCAGTGTCAAATCACACCTAGAAGGCACGCCTACAAACTGGACTATAAAAAACGTGGATCCAACAATTTGCCGCGCTGCAGCACCATAAAAACATGGATCCGAGGCACGGATCCTCATGAATTCATATGATTTTTATATTGAAACAAAATAAAAACACCATGCTACTGTAGACCACATCTTAGTCGGTAGGAGGAACCAAAAAAATCACGCATCCACTGTTTCGTGGTGCCGCAATGGCGCAAAAACATGGTTAAAAAACACGGATCCTCATGAATCCTCATGATTTTTGCACTAGATCAGCCCAAACTCACTTTCAAATTACACATCATGTCCAGGGGCACAACATCCACCACAGAAATCACGGATCCATGGCTTCCTGGCCATACCATGGCCCAAAAACGTGGTTTTCAAGAACGGATCCTCATGGATCCTCACACTTTTTGCATTGGGCCAACCCAAACTCACCGTCAAATCACATATCATAATAAGGGGCACAGCCTACACCACAAAAAACTCGGATCCACGCCTGCCTGGCCACGCCCTGGCCCAAAAACGTGGTTCCGAAGCACGGATCCTCATGAATCCTCATGATTTTTGCACTAGATCAGCCCAAAGTCACCATCAGATCAAACATCATGGCCAGCAGCACAGCATGCAACACAAAAATCACGTATCCACGGCTTCCTGGCGAAACCATGGCCCAAAAACTTGGTTCCGAACCACAGATCCTCATGGATCCTCATGTTTTTTGCATCGGGCCACCCCAAACTCACCGACAAATCACACATCATGTCCAGAGGCACAGCCTGCACCACAAAAATCACGGATCCACGGCTTCCTGACCATACCGTGGCCCAAAAACGTGGTTTTGAAGCACGGATCCTCATGGATCCTCACGCTTTCTGCATTGGGCCAACCCAAACTCACCATCAAATCACACATCATGTCCAGGGGCACAGCCTGCACCACAAAAATCACGGATCCACGGCTTCCTGACCATACCGTGGCCCAAAAACGTGGTTTTGAAGCACGGATCCTCATGGATCCTCACGCTTTCTGCATTGGGCCACCCCAAACTCACCGTCAAATCACACATCATGTCCAGAGGCACAGCCTGCACCACAAAAATCACGGATCCACGGCTTCCTGACCATACCGTGGCCCAAAAACGTGGTTTTGAAGCACGGATCCTCATGGATCCTCACGCTTTCTGCATTGGGCCAACCCAAACTCACTGTCAAATCACACATCATGCCCAGGGGTACAGATTACACCACAAAAAACTCAGATCCACGGCTTCCTGGCCACTCCAAGGCCCAAAAACGTGGTTCCGAAGCACGGATCCTCATGGATCCTCACGCTTTTTGCATTGGGCCAACCCAAACGCACCATCAAATCACACATCATGTCCAGGGGCACAGCCTGCACCACAAAAAACTCGGATCCACGGCTTCCTGACCATACCGTGGCCCAAAAACGTGGTTTTGAAGCACGGATCCTCATGGATCCTCACGCTTTCTGCATTGGGCCAACCCAAACTCACTGTCAAATCACACATCATGTCCAGGGGCACAGCTTACACCACAAAAATCTCGGATCCACGGCTTCCTGGCCACTCCAAGGCCCAAAAACGTGGTTCCGAAGCACGGATCCTCATGGATCCTCACGCTTTCTGCATCAGGCCACCCCAAACTCACCATCAAATCACACATCATTCCCAGGGGCAGAGCCTGCACCACAGAAAACTCGGATCCACGGCTTCCTGGCCACTTCATGGCCCAAAAACGTGGTTTTGAAGCACGGATCCTCATGGATCCTCACGCTTTTTGCATCGGGCCACCCCAAACTCACCATCAAATCACACATCATGTCCAGAGGCACAGCCTGCACCACAAAAATCACGGATCCACGGCTTCCTGACCATACCGTGGCCCAAAAACGTGGTTTTGAAGCACGGATCCTCATGGATCCTCACGCTTTCTGCATTTGGCCACCCCAAACTCACTGTCAAATCACACATCATGTCCAGGGGCACAGCTTACACTACAAAAAACTCGGACCCACGGCTTCCTGGCCAATCCATGGCCCAAAAACGTGGTTTTGAAGCACGGATCCTCATGGATCCTCACACTTTTTGCATTGGGCCAACCCAAACTCACTGTCAAATCACACATCATGTCCAGGGGCACAGCTTACACCACAAAAAACTCGGATCCACGGCTTCTGGCCACTCCAAGGCCCAAAAACGTGGTTTTGAAGCACGGATCCTCATGGATCCTCACGCTTTTTGCATTGGACCAACCCAAAATCACTGTCAAATCACACATCATATCCAGGGGCACAGCCTGCACCACAAAAATCATGGATCCACGGCTTCCTGGCCATACCGTGGCCCAAAAACGTGGTTTTGAAGCACGGATCTTCATGGATCCTCACGCTTTTTGCATTGGGCCAACCCAAACTCACCATCAAATCACACATCATGTCCAGGGGTACAGTCTGCACCACAAAAGACTAGCATCCACGGTTATCTGGCAACGCCATGGCCCAAAAACGTCGTTTTGAAGGTCGGATCCTCATGGATCCTAACGCTTTTTTCATTGGGCCAACCAAAAATCAACGGCAAATCACACATCATTTCCAGGGGCACAGCCTGCACCAGGAAAATCACGGATCCATGGCTTCCTGGCCACTCCATGGCTCAAAAACATGGTTTTGAAGCACGGATCCTCATGGATCATCACACTTTTTGCATTGGGGAACCCCAAATTCACCCTTCATTCACATATCTTGTACATAACCACAGATCTGACCACAAACATCATGGATCTACTGCTTCATGGCCCTGGCCAGATGCTACCCTGGATATATTGGCCAATTTTTAGGTGGGTGTGCTGGGATGGAGGAAACGGAGTCGGCTGAATCTCTATCCTTTAAAGATGGGCGTCCAATGGCTGGGCCAGAATAATTTCAGTTTGGTTTGCCAGCTCCCAGCTCTTCATGGGGTGCAATAGTCACCTGTAGCTGCCATCAGGAGTCCTGGTGTGATCCTGGATGCTTCTGTCTCTATGGAGGCATTGGTCACAAATGTAGCCAAACTGGAATTTTTGAATCTATGTCAGGTTAGGCAATCGGCACTGTACCTGTCCCTTTCCAACCTAGCCATGGTGATCCATGCAGTAGCCACCTGCATACAGTACTAGAGTACTTTAACTTGCTATACACCTGAGCCGGGGAGTGCAGGGTTTAAATATGTGTGTGTGTGTGTGTGTGTGTGTGTGTGTGTGTGAGAGAGAGAGAGAGAGAGAGAGAGAGAGAGAGAGAGAGATGCAGGGCTACCCTTGAGACTGCTCCAGAAACTCCAAATGGTCTAAAATGCAGATGCATGAGTTCTTTCTTGGACTTTGTGGAGAGCCCACATTCAGTTGGTTGTTAATCAGCTGGATTGGCTCCAGGTGGAGTATCAAATCAGGTTCAATGTTTTGGTGCTAATCTTTAAAGCCCTAAACAGTCTGTGACCTTTCTTATCTGTGGGAATTATCTTCCAATACACCCCCATGAGTGTGATGCTCATCTAACAGCAACCTACTGGTGGTCCCTGGCCCAAAACATATCCAGCTGTCCTCAACCAGAGCCAGAGCCTTTTTGGTGGAACACTTTGTCTAATGAGACCAGGGCTCAGTGCAATCTATCTCAGTTCTCTCACTTGTCATGGTGAGTGGGCTTGCACATTCCTATGACCCTTGTGAGTGAAGCCGTTGGGAATCTCGTACTCCCAGCAGGGTCACCCAAGGTGGTAAGGTCAAAGAAAATTAAATATGCTCAGAGTCCTGTAGTGATTTCATGCTCTTTATTGCAGCTTGTAAAACAGTGACTGAATTTCCCCCAAAACCTCAGGCTTTTATATACATTATTTACACAATGAGTCCCGTCTGAATGGCTGGTTCTGCTTCCCTCCTGGAGCCTGATTGGTCTTTCCTGCAAGCCAATCAATTCTTGCATTCTAGGATCCTACTTGCCTATTGTTCTAGGATCCAAGCTTAGTACATAACAGGGAAGGGGCTAGACAAAGAATGAGCCAAGAAGTCCTCAATGGCAGAACAGGCGGGTGATAACAAGCAGTGTGTTACAACGGCTGTGAAGGCGGATGAAGGCTGCATGAGATAGGATCCACCAGTTCGTCGTGACTACTCATGCCATCAGAACAGAGCCCTATTGCGAAGGCTGTGCGTTGGTCAGTGTGCACTGATCTACACACATAAAACAAATTCACACACAGGCATCTTCCAAAAACCCAACCCAACCCCCCCCCCCAACCCAACCCCCATGGCGATCACTAAATGGCTACAGGGGCAGGAATGTGAAGCCCCTAGTCATGAACCGACACATGGGCGTTCAGTCGTTCTGACTCAAGGAATAAGGCAGTTGAGCAGCTCAGCAGCTGTATCCATGACTGAGCAGCCCTTTTTAGGATCCACTATTCTCACCCCGAAAAGGAGAAGAGGCTGGAAATGGTGCCCTAAACATAGTATGCCTCCCTTTTTCCCTGACTGGATTACCGCGCCCAGGTGGAATCTCTTTTCCCATAGTTTGAATCTATTATTCTGCATCCTAGTCTCTAGAACAGCAGAAAACAAGCTTGCTCCCTCTTCAACATGACATCCCTTCAAATATTTAAACATGGCTATCATGTCACTCCTTAATCTTCTCTTCTCTAGATTAAACAAATCCAGCTCCCTAAGTCTCTCCTCATAGGGCTTGGATTACAGACCTTTTACATTTTGGTCACCCACCTCTGGACATGTTCCAGCTTGACAATATCCTTCTTCAACTGGACACAGTATTTCAGGTGTGGTCTGACCAACCAGAATAGTGTGGTAGCATTCCTTCACTTGATCTAGACACTATACTCCTATTGATGCAGCCCAGAATTGCATTGGCGTTCTTAGCTGCCACATCACACTGTTGACTCATATTCAGCTTGTGGTCAACTAAGACTCCCAGATCCCTTTCACTGGTACTGTTGTCAAGCCAAGTGTCCCCCACCTGTGCATTTCATTTTTTCTATCCAGGTGTAGTACCTTACATTTCTCCCTATTGAACTCCATATTGTTGGTTTTGGCCCAGCTCTCTAGGCTATTCAGGTCATTTTGAATTCTGACCCTGTCCTCTGGTGTATTAGCAACCTGTCAGGGAACTGACATCAGAGACACGGGAGAAGGAGAGGGTCTCAGACTCTGCAGGTGAAGGTCCTAGCACAAGGGGGAGACTCAGCTCGGTGGAAGGGGAAGGAAATACGCGTGACACCAAGAGTCCAGGAGAGCAATGGGAAGAGGAGGTGGAAGGGCTCCGGGATTCTTCCCTGGAAGTCAGTGAAGAGAGCCCAGGCACTCCGCTACCCACGCCCACCCTGCGCAGGAGACTCCCGTGCAATGAGAGGCGGAGACGATTAGGTGTCAAACAGCTTTTATGATGAGTTTGGCCTGGCCCAATGCGAAAAGCGTAAGGATCCATGAGGATCCGTGCTTCAAAACTACGTTTTTGGGCCACGGTATGGCCAGGAAGCCGTGGATCTCAGTTTTTTGTGGTCCGGGCTGTGCCGCCGGCGATGATGTGTGATTTGATGGTGAATTTGGGCTGATCTAGTGCAAAAAGCGTGAGGATCCATGAGGATCCGTGCTTCAAAACCACGTTTTTGGGCCACGGTATGACCAGGAAGCCGTGGATCCGTGATTTTTGTGGTGCAGGCTGTGCCCCTGGCTATGACGTGTGATCTGACGGTGAGTTTGGGTTGGCCCAATGCGAAAAGCGTGAGGATCCATGAGGATCCGTGCTTCAAAACCATGTATTTGGGCCATGCCGTTGCCAGATAACCGTGGACCTGAGTTTTCTGTGCTGCAGGCTGTGCCCCTGGACATGATGTTTGATATGACAGTGAATTTGGGGTGGCCTAATGCAAAAAGCGTTAGGATCTGTGCAGATCCGACCTTCAAAACCACGTTTTTGGGCCATGCCGTTGCCAGATAACCGTGGACCTGAGTTTTCTGTGCTGCAGGCTGTCCCCCTGGACATGATGTTTGATATGACAGTGAATTTGGGGTGGCCTAATGCAAAAAGCGTTAGGATCCGTGCAGATCCGACCTTCAAAACCACGTTTTTGGGCCACGGTATGGCCAGGAAGCCGTGGATCCATGATTTTTGTGGTGGATGCTGTGCCCCTGGCCATGATGTTTGATCTGATGGTGACTTTGGGCTGATCTAGTGCAAAAATAATGAGGACCCATGAGGATCCGTGCTTCGAAACCACGTTTTTGGTCCATGGCGTTGCCAGATAACCGTGGATCCGAGTTTTTTGTTGTGTAGGCTGTGCCCCTGGACATGATGTGTGATTTGACGGTGAGTTTAGGGTAGCTCAATGCAAAAAGCGTGAGGATCCATGAGGATCCGTCCTTCAAAACCACATTTTCGGGCCATGGATTTACCAGGAAGTCATGGATCCGTGACTTTTGTGGTGTAGGCTGTGCTCCTGGCTATGATGTGTGATTTGACAGTGAGTTTGGGGTGGTCCAATGCAAAAAGCGTGAAGATCCATGAGGATCCGTGGTCCGGAACCACGTTTTTGGGCCACGGTATGGCCAGGAAGCCGTGGATCCGTGATTTTTGTGGTGGATGCTGTGCCCCTGGCCATGATGTTTGATCTGATAGTGACTTTGGGCTGGTCTTGTGCAAAAATCATGAGGATCCATGAGGATCCATGCTTCGGAACCACGTTTTTGGGCCACGGTATGGCCAGGCAGGTGTGGATCCGAGTTTTTTGGGGTGTAGGCTGTGCCCCAGGCTATGATATGTGATTTGACAGTGATTTTGGGTTGGCTCAATGCAAAAAGCGTGAGGATCCATGAAGATCCGTGCTTTAAAACCACGTTTTTGGGCCATGGAGTGGCCAGGAAGCCGTGGATCCGAGTTTTTTGTGGTGCAGGCTGTGCCCCTGGGAATGATGTGTGATTTGACGGTGAGTTTGGGTTGGTCCAATGCAAAAAGCGTGAGGATCCATGAGGATCCGTGCTTTGGAACCACGTTTTTGGGCCATGGAGTGGGGAGGAAGCCGTGGATCCGAGTTTTTTGTGGTGTAAGCTGTGCCCCTGGGAATGATGTGTGATTTGACGGTGAGTTTGGGTTCGCCCAATGCAAAAAGCGTGAGGATCCATGAGGATCCGTGCTTTGGAACCACGTTTTTGGGCCATGAAGTGACCAGGAAGCCGTGGATCCGAGTTTTTTGTGGTGCAGGCTGTGCCCCTGGGAATGATGT
Organism: Podarcis muralis; assembly: GCF_964188315.1. Classification (NCBI taxonomy): domain Eukaryota; kingdom Metazoa; phylum Chordata; class Lepidosauria; order Squamata; family Lacertidae; genus Podarcis; species Podarcis muralis. The sequence goes on from NC_135668.1 coordinate 45,833,168, forward strand.
GTGATTTGATGGTGAGTTTGGGTTGGCACAATGCAGAAAGCGTGAGGATCCATGAGGATCCGTGCTTTGGAACCACGTTTTTGGGCCATGGAGTGGCCAGGAAGCCGTGGATCCGAGTTTTTTGTGGTGTAAGCTGTGCCCCTGGACATGATGTGTGATTTGACGGTGAGTTTGGGTTGGCCCAATGCAAAAAGTGTGAGGATCCATGAGGATCCGTGCTTCGGAACCACGTTTTTGGGCCATGGCATTGCCAGATAACCGTGGATCTGAGTTTTTTGTGGTGCAGGCTGTGCCCCTGGGAATGATGTGTGATTTGACGGTGAATTTGGGTTGGCCCAATGCAAAAAGCGTGAGGATCCATGAGGATCCGTGCTTTGGAACCACGTTTTTGGGCCATGGAATGGGGAGGAAGCCGTGGATCCGAGTTTTTTGTGGTGTAAGCTGTGCCCCTGGACATGATGTGTGATTTGACGGTGAGTTTGGGTTGGCCCAATGCAAAAAGTGTGAGGATCCATGAGGATCCGTGCTTCGGAACCACGTTTTTGGGCCATGGCATTGCCAGATAACCGTGGATCTGAGTTTTTTGTGGTGCAGGCTGTGCCCCTGGGAATGATGTGTGATTTGACGGTGAGTTTGGGTTGGCCCAATGCAAAAAGCGTGAGGATCCATGAGGATCCGTGCTTTGGAACCACGTTTTTGGGCCATGGAGTGGGGAGGAAGCCGTGGATCCGAGTTTTTTGTGGTGTAAGCTGTGCCCCTGGGAATGATGTGTGATTTGACGGTGAGTTTGGGTTGGCCCAATGCAAAAAGTGTGAGGATCCATGAGGATCCGTGCTTCGGAACCACGTTTTTGGGCCATGGCATTGCCAGATAACCGTGGATCCGAGTTTTTTGTGGTGCAGGCTGTGCCCCTGGGAATGATGTGTGATTTGACGGTGAGTTTGGGTTGGTCCAATGCAAAAAGCGTGAGGATCCATGAGGATCCGTGCTTTGGAACCACGTTTTTGGGCCATGGAGTGGCCAGGATGCCGTGGATCCGAGTTTTTTGTGGTGCAGGCTGTGCCCCTGGGAATGATGTGTGATTTGATGGTGAGTTTGGGTTGGCACAATGCAGAAAGCGTGAGGATCCATGAGGATCCGTGCTTTGGAACCACGTTTTTGGGCCATGGAATGGCCAGGAAGCCGTGGATCCGAGTTTTTTGTGGTGTAAGCTGTGCCCCTGGACATGATGTGTGATTTGACGGTGAGTTTGGGCTGATCTAGTGCAAAAATCATAAGGATTCATGAGGATCCGTGCTTCGGAACCACGTTTTTGGGCCAGGGCGTGGCCAGGCAGGTGTGGATCCGAGTTTTTTGTGTTGTAGGCTGTGCCCCTTACTATGATATGTGATTTGACGGTGAGTTTGGGTTGGCCCGATGCAGAAAGCGTGTGGATCCATGAAGATCCGTTCTTGAAAACCACGTTTTTGGGCCACGGTTTCGCCAGGAAGCCGTGGATGCGTGATTTCTGTGGTGGATGTTGTGCCCCTGGACATGATTTGTAATTTGAAAGTGAGTTTGGGCTGATCTAGTGCAAAAATCATGAGGATCCATGAGGATCCGTGTTTTTTAACCATGTTTTTGCGCCCCTGCGCCCCCCCGAAACAGTGGATGCGTGATTTTTTTGATGCTTTCTACAGAGTAAGACATGGTCTACAGTATCATGGTGGTTTTATTTAATTTGAATGAAAAAATCATATGAATTCACGAGGATCCGTGTAGATCCGCCTTTTACCTTTTTCCTTTGTGGACCATGGGGGGGGGGTTATAATTCTGGGGTATAAGGCGATGCACTCTGCACGTGCACAAAAGCAGGGGTTTTTTTGCCTTGCCATGCATGCGTTCGGAACATGTATATATCTCTGTGTGCTCCCGGGGACCTGATGGCGCAGAAAGGCCCCTTTGGAGAGAGGGGTGGGGAAAAAACTCGAACTTTTGTCCCGCTCGCTCAGGACTCCGTGTACTTTCTTGCAATCTCTGCCGGATTAAGGCATGCCTTCGGAACATCTCTTGATGTCTGCGGTGGTTTCGCGTTGAGCAAGTTTCCAGTTCTCGGGGCTGGCTGAAAGAAAAGTTTGGCTGTAGAAAGGAAAAGTTTGCAGACATGCACAGAATTTCTGCCGCATCTCTTGCACGGGGAGGGGCAGGGCTGGACGCGGAAAGGCACTCTTGCTTCGCAGCCTATTTTATCCTTCCTCTTGAGGCAACATCTGTGCAGTGCGCACCAGGCAGGAATCCTTGCAAGCAGACGTAAGAATATGCATCCAGCTTGCTTGGATCAGTTTCAGTGGCTCCTCTAAGTCCAGCATCCTGTTCTCACAGTGGCCGGCCAGAAAACCACAAGTAGGATTTGAGCCCCAGAGAGCTCTTCCCTCCCGGAGTTTCCGGCAACTGATATTCAGAAGTATTGCTGCTTCTGTGACCCACTGCTGCTTCCAGAGACAGAGTGTACCATGCTTTCAGATGGGGAGTCTTCTCTAACTGTGCCGGGAAGTGCTATGAAATTGGGACCTTCTACATCAGGGGTCAGCAAACTTTTCCAGCAGGGGGCCCGTCCACTGTCCCTCAGACCTTGTGGGGGGCCATATTTTTTGGGGGGTGGGGGAAGGAACGAATTCCTATGCTCCACAAATAACCCAGAGATGCATTTTAAATAAAAGGACACATTCTGCTCTTGTTATAATACGCTGATTCCCGGACCGTCCGCTGGCCAGATTTAGAAGGCGATTGGGCCAGATCCGGCCCCCGGGCCTTAGTTTGCCTACCCATGGTGTAGCCAGTGACCCTCCCCCCTAGAGAAATAGGTGCCGGTTCACTCCTTTTTTCAAAGCCACCAACCTCAGTGGTTTTATATATCCTGTTGTCAACACGTGGGAAGGGCTTGTTGATTTGCCAAAGACCACCCATTCAGTTTGTGCAGAGGGTGGGATTTAAGGCTTTCCAGGTCATCCCTTGTGTACTTACTACGCCAGTGGTTATCTCACACAGAGGACAGGATGGTTTGAGCATATTGCACTGATCCTGGCCCAGCTGCACTTAATTGCCAATCATTTTCCAGGCCCTTTCCCCACCCCCCCACCCCGAAACTTCAGGAATTATAGCTCTGCAAAGGGGCCCTGGGAATCTCCTGACAACTCCCAGAACCCTTAGCAAACGACAGCTCCCAGTATTCTTTGGGTGGCAAGCCATGACTCTTGAAAGTGATATGATACTGCTTTAAAAATATAGTGCAGATGGAGACTCGGAGGAATAAAGCCATCCAAACAGCTGAAGACATTGTATACCGAAATGTCTGGGCAAATAAAAGTTTTGTCAGCTTGGCACATAGCGCGGTATTTGACGCCAGGTGTATCTCCATCTAATAGTGAACGCGGCTGGTGAGTGCCAACATAACTGTAGCCAAGTTGGAACAGGTCACCTGTGTGCTCAGAGGAAATTCGAGCTTTGCAGAAGTACCCCCCAACCCTTACATGTTACCCATAATAAAAATAAAATAAATTAATTAATTAATTATACCCCAGCCATCTGGCTGGGCTTCCCCAGCCACTCTGGGCGGCTTCCAACAAAATACTAAAATACAGTAATCCATCAAACATTAAAAGCTTCCCTAAACAGGGCTGCCTTCTAAAAGTCTGGTAATTGTTCTTCTCTGACATCTGGTGGGAGGGCGTTCCACAGGGCGGGTGCCACTACCAAGAAGGCCCTCTGCCTGGTTCCCTGTAACTTGGATTCTCGCAGTGAGGGAACCGCCAGAAGGACCTCAGTGTCCGAGTAGAATGATGGGGGTGGAGTAGTTTAAGAGTTTGGAGTATTTCTGCACCCCCCCCCCCAAAATACAGTATTGTCCAGTGAAGCCTGAAGATGCTCAGTGACCATAGAATGCTGAGCTCTCTTGGATGAGGGGGGGGGGGCTAGAAGAGTTCTGGAAGAGACGCAGGCTGGCTTTGTATTTATTTATTCCATAAAATATACCTCTTGATTGTTGGAGGGGGGACGGACCTCTAAACCAGGAACAGGAGTTCTTCAAACTGCAGCACATTGGTCTCTGTTTGCAGTATTACCACTACAGTATTTATTCTTGTCTTCCAGGAGCTCAGAGTAGCCTTCTGGGTTTTTATCCCTTAAACCCATCCTGTGATTGTGGTTAGACTGGTCCGTGAAACCTTGGAACCTGAGTAGGGATCTCTACCCAGCTCTCCTGGATGTGCATGGCTTTGGTTGATCATTTTGTGCTCCACTCTGCTCATGCGCTGAACGCACATGCGCCATTCTCTCTTGACGCATGGTCTGCAAGGCAGGGAGAACTCAAAGCGAAACACGGTGTGTCGTCTGCTGTAGAATTGATAACCCAGAATAGAACAAGAAGCACCTTCCTGGAGCTTTGATATTGTTGGAATGATCATCTGGAAGGCTAGCAAAAATCCACACTTGGTACCAAACAAATCAAGGATTTAGGAGAGGGCTGCTGGTTGATGCCCCAAACATACCATTAAAAAACAAACAAAACCCCAGCAAAACCCAAGTGATTTTGGATGTGTTTATGAAGGGTTTCCGGGTGGCGCTGTGGGTAAAAGCCTCAGCGCCTAGGGCTTGCCGATCGAAAGGTCGGTGGTTCGAATCCCCGTGGCGGGGTGCGCTCCCGTCGCTCGGTCCCAGCGCCTGCCAACCTAGCAGTTCGAAAGCACATCAAAGTGCAAATAGATAAATAGGGACTGCTTACCAGCGGGAAGGTAAACGGCGTTTCCGTGTGCTGCACTGGCTCGCCAGATGCAGCTTTGTCACGCTGGCCACGTGACCCAGAAGTGTCTCCGGACAGCGCTGGCCCCCGGCCTCTTGAGTGAGATGAGCACACAACCCTAGAGTCTGTCAAGACTGGCCTGTACGGGCAGGGGTACCTTTACCTTTACCTTTTATGAAGGGTTTCCATTAGGGGAATTGGAGGAAGGCCTCAGGGTGAAAGAAAAGGTAATGCAATGGAAGTGAAATAATTTAAAAGCACGCCCCTTGGAAAACAATTGTTTTGGCAAGATATTGAGGATAGGTGAGTGTGCTGCTTGCTTATCCACTAATAGGTCAAATGTCAACAATCGGCTTCTCTGCAATTCCTAAAGGTAAGAATGACACTGTGCAGAACAGCAGTTTTATCTTTTCGATTTTATTTACGGGTTTAGTTGGTCGACAAGAGTATGAGCGAGGACTGCTTGTTCTCTTTCCCCGCAACCGGTGTGGCGGCACATTCATTAGCACAGCGCAGGTTCTCCTACTGGCTATAGCGGCTGTTAGCTGCGTGTATTGGGAGGAATGTGTTTTGGCTACCCATGCCAGCCAAAAGAAATTAGAGAACCCTCCCCCCCATAAACAAAGCTACACCAGAATTTGTGCATCCTCTCTGTCTGGGCTGCACATTGCCAGTAATGAAGTGCTTAAACTAGTTTCCTTGCTGCATTGTTAAAAGCAGCCTGCAAGTTAGGAATCTGTTTGCAAACTAACATGCAAGCCCGTGCGAGTGAACTTTGCAAGATGCGTGGAGCAGCACCAAACACATAGTGGCCTTGAGGATTTAAGGACAGCTCTCTCTGGTCCCGTGCCCTGTTTTCACAGTGGCCAAAAAGATATCCCAATGAAAAATCCACGAATGGGGATCTGAGTTGCAGCTTCGCTCCCCTGGGACTTGGCAATTTCCAGCAGCTGCAGTTCGGAGGCAGACTCCCTTCAAAATGTAGAGGTAGAGCAATACAGCTTTAGCTTTGGTCCATTTGTCTAATACCGTATAAGAGCATCAGAATATAAGAAGAGGCTGCCATATCAGGCAGGAGCCTCGCCTAATCCAGCTTCCTGCTCTCGCAGTGGCTAAGCAGATGTTTCTGGGAAGCTCGCAAGCAAGACTCTTGGGTGCAACGGCCGTCTCTTCGCTTGCAGCTGGTATACAGAGCTTGCCTTCTCTTGCCTGTAGCACCTGAAAGCACATTAGGCAGAAAGATGGCTCCTAAGCTGTATGCATTCTCCTTGGCTAGGCGAGTGAGCGGTCCTGTTATCCTCGTACTTTACAGAACCCTTCCCTGCAAACTGGCATTTAGTTAATGTGCAATTCCTGGTTTTGGGGGGGATTTTTAGACCAGCTGGAATTCTCTTTCCTTGTCTCTCCGTTTTGGTTTGTCATCCTCCTGCTTGCTCTGACAAGTATTCGGAGAAGTGTCAGCTGAGTGTAAATCTCCTTGTGCTATTTATAGCTTTTCTTTGCCCTGTGTGTGTTTGTGCGGTGATGAAGAGGTATACAAGAGGAGGAGGGAACTGCGCTGCAGCCTTAGCAAAAGAGGCAACCCTGAAACTGTAGCCGCAGCAAACGTTGACAAGGCCTCCAAAACAGAAAGGCGGAATTTCCAGCAGAGCTTGTTGGGTTAGGAACAGGTCACCAAATGTGCATATTTTCATGCATGCTCCTGGCTTGAGGTGTTCCAGGAAGCTGGTGCGTCAGAAGGGTGGAGATTGCAATGCAACGTGAGGTTGCAACCCATCCTTTAATCTCGGAGGTGTTGCAATGGTGCCGCTGAGGAAATAAAAATGTTAACAAGGGCGCAGGCATTGAGGCGGTGGGTTTGAAGATGCTTTTCTGGTTGCTGTAAACTGCAGCCTGAAGATCTGTGGAGGGGGTGGGGTTGTTGTTCAACCTGCACCCTACAGCATGGGTAGGCAAACTAAAGCCCGGGGGCCGGATCCGGCCCAATCGCCTTCTAAATCTGGCCCATGGACGGTCCAGGAACCAGCGTATTTTTACAAGAGTAGAATGTGTCCTTTTATTTAAAATGCATCTCTTGGTTACTTGTGGGGCATAGGAATTCGTTCATTTTCTCACCCCTCCCAAATATAGCCCAGCCCCCCACAAGGTCTGAGGGACAGTGGACTGGCCCCCTGCTGAAAAAGTTTGCTCACCTCCCCTACAGGGAGATTATTCTAATGTAGGACCCCTCCAGATGTGTGGAGTCTTTTTGCAAGCATTTTCTGCAACTTTATGTAATGATAGTGCTTTGGTGGTGGATATATATTGCACTGATATATTGGAGCATCCAGTGCAGTATCATTCTGCTTTATTTTTTCTGTGATGCTTCCCCAGTGTTAATACATTATTGCCATCTGGAGGGACAGCCCTCAAAAAATAGTGGTATTAAAAAAATGCTGCATTTTGGTAGGAAGTTATGGGGAATGGATTAGTTGGAAACAAAGCAGTAGGTTCAATCCCCAAACATTGCAGGCACAAACAGTATTGAAAGAGGAATTGCGTATAACTGCCCTGGTTTCATCTTTTATCATTTTATTTATTATTTAAATTTATTTATTATTTAAATATAGCTTCCCACCCCCCCCCAAAACCCCCATGCGTCTTTTAGATTTTTTAAATACTGGTTTGAATGTATGTATGTGCTTGTTTTTTGCTTAAAATATTAAAATTTTGTAAGTTGCTTTGAGTTGCTGTGGCAAAAGATGCAACTAATAATTTTATTTTTTTTAAAAAATTGTTTTCATTTGGTTTTACAAATACAGAATTATAACAGTACAATACAAAATACGTATCCATGGGGTCCTGTTGTCATCCTTTTTATTTCGTATTCCATGTTACATGTCTCCCATTTTGTCCGTAATATTTGCCACGTTACAAGTGTTATTGCAATCCTGCTAGTGTTTTCATCTGTTTACAGCAGTCCTTTAGATAAAATGCAGATAATAAAATAAACGAATAATAATAATCTGGAACTAGACTCTGTAGCCTTGAAGAAGTAGGATTTGCTAGCGACATTGTACTAGCACCCCTGATTGTGGAGGAAAGGGGGCAAAGTTTGGACCCAAGAATCTGGCCACCTATGAGAGACCTCTCCACTGATAGCTGTGCCCGTCTACCGATGAGCAGAACTCCCTCCCTTGTGTGTCACACTCTCGGTAGAAGTTGTGGGCTGCAGTTTGTGGACACAGCGTTCCAGCTTCCTGATCCACCACAGCTTCCACTTTGGGGAGCGGGGAGCAAGTCTCTAGGCCTCAAGGATCCGAGGATGTGCTTGAAAGTGAATGGGGGCGATGGCTGCCGGGATCCCAGAATCCCAGGCAGGCATCTGAGTAAGAACTTCTGGGTGGCAGGACTTCAGAAGCTGGCGCTGCTTCTCATTTAACAGTTTGGGAAAGCAGAGGAGCAAAAATAGCAGACTGCTGCAGAAGTTCCTCAAGGAAAATAAGCCAATTGGCCTAATTTTATGCTGATTGTAGAATTTTGGGTTTCCTTCATCAGGGTTTTGGATTGCCTGACCTAGAAATACGCTTTCCCCCTTCTCTCATTAGCGTGGGGTCTCTCAGTGTTAGAAACTCGGATATATAAACTAGGCACCAAATGGCTCCTTTAAACCGGGGATTACAGTCGCCAAAACCGAATGTCTTAGATGCCGTTTGGGGGCCAGAGGGCTCAAAAGTTCTATTTTCCCCCATAACACTACTCTTTGGTTCCTGAATTTTGTTCTGATGGTGCAGATAAAATATCATGGGTTGAATTCTACAGGATTTGCTTGTGAAAACAGGCAAGATCCAAACGTCAGGTGACATTTTGGCACCAGGGCATCTTCACTTGGTTGGAAGTGGCGGATAATCGCCAGGTGCAAAATGCGCTTGGTAAATGTTGAACAATTCTCTCTTTTTGTCGCCTGTCTCAAATTTCTACCCCTTTGCCTCCTGCAGCATTCTAAATTCTGTAGAAGTCCCTACGAACAGAGTTCACTAATAAACTGTTACTAGATGGGCATTAAAAAATAAAAATAAATTGGCGTCTAGTCGGAGGGCAAGATTAAGGGTTTTTACCTGCTCGCTGGAATGCAGCAACGGGGAACATACACCCCCTCAGCTATGAAAAGATTTACAGCGCCTGACACTAGGCAGACCAGCCTTGTTGCAGTCACTCATTTTATGGGTGACGAAAGGACGGTTCACACAGTAATTCAGTCTGCGGCTGAGCCCTTGGCAGTTTTCTCTCCCCCCCCCCCCCCCACCTTAGCCAACCCCTCACTAACCTACATTTTAAAATCTTCCTGAATTTGGGAGGTGGGTAGTAACATGGCTGGGGAACTTTTCATGGTAGGGAGGAAGAGAAATCAGAATATTGGAAACCTTTTCATTTTCTAAAAGACATTATTAATAGCTGCAACACCAGTCAAACATCAGGCAGTTTTAGAGTTGCAATTAATTCGTGTGTGTGTGTATGGGTGCACCGCTTTTGGGATGTGTTAAAATTTACAAATGCTAATGTTTTCCCCCGGTGCCTTTGTTCCCTCCTTAAAACATCTGAAAACTCAAGAAAGTTTAGAGATAAAAACAGAAGAATACCCGGAAGTATTTCAAGGCATGGCCTATATAGTTTTCTTACCTTAAACAATGTAAGGAAACTACAGGCCATTCCTTGAAATACTTCCGGGTATTCTTATTTATTTATTTATTCGTAAAGAATATTCACTTGAGTTTTCATATGTCTTAAGAACACAATGCTATTTTGCATCAAATACTATACTACCAGGTATTTGGAGAAAATTGCTTTCCAGGTAAAGCTTTGCATTTTTATTTTTTTATAAATGTAACATTAAATGTTCTTAATGGGTTTCCCCTCACCATTCAAATATTTTAATTCATCAAATATTTTTATTCATATCTGTTTGCCTTTTGGGATCCAGGTTACACACTTGGTTTAGGACAAAGGAACATTTTCCGTGTTCCATTATTTTTTGCATGAAGCCACATCTCTTGGGGAGAAATTTGCACAATGTGGGGGGGGGGCATGTGGAGCCTCTGCCCCTCCCTACCAGGTTGCAGCTAGATCTCAGGGACAGGGTAGGTAAACGGGAAGACAGACGGGGCCTTTCCATGCTTCAGCTCTGCTTTTCAGGTCTTGTGGGCTGACTGCCTCTTCTCTCAAGATGAGAGATCCCAGGCTTCCTCTGAACTTTGGGGCTGGAGAATGGTCAGGAGCCGCAGGTTGTCAAAACAGACTCATCACACCAAGTAGCTGGTTCCAGGTTTTCCAGGTTTGGGGAGCAAGTGAGCCCCAGCTTTGAAAACGGTGACAGCTAGAACAGCCCCCCCCCCATGCATGCTCTGGCTGTCTGTTTGCAACGGGAAACAGGGTGCAGTGGTACCTTGGTTTATAAACAGTCCTGTTTAAGTACAATTTGGTTTACAAACTCCGCAAAACCAGAAACAGTTTGAGAACTTTACTTCGGTCTAAGAACGGAATCCAAACAGTGGAAGTGCACCGGCTGCGGGAGGCCTCATTAGGGAAAGGGCGCCTCGGTTTAAGAACAGTTTCAGTTTAAGAATGGACTTCCGGAACGGATTAAGTTTGTAAACCGAGGTACCACTCTCTCTCTCTGTCTGTCTGACTGTCTGTCTCTCTCTCTCTCTCTCTCTCTCTCCCAACTCTTTTTGGCCCCATCTTTGCTGAACATTTAAAGCACTATACAGTCGTTCCTTGAATCCCGAATGCCTTGGTACTCGGACGTTTTGGCTCCCAAACGCAGCAAACCCAGAAGTGACTGTTCCGGTTTGTGAACGTTCTTTGGAACCCGAATGTCCGACGGAGCTTCTGATGGGCTGCAAGAGTTTTCTGCAGCCAATTGGAAGCTGCGCTTTGGTTTCCAAACGTTTTGGAAGTTGAATGGACTTCCGGAACGGATTCCGTTCGACTTCCGAGGTACGACTGTAATAGCACAGTCGTGGCTTCCCCCGTTTGTTAAGTGAGGTGTTAGGAGAGGGAACCCCCCCCCCTTTAGTCTCCTCCCAGAGCTAGTTCCTGGAGCAGCTAAACTGTTGATCCCTCTTCCCAGGGAACTATGGGAATTTCTGTTCTGTGAGGAGAACGAGGGTCTCCTAAGAACCCTCAGTACCCTTAAGAAACTACAGCTCCCATAATTCTTGGGGTAAGCCTTGGTGGTTTAAAGTAGCATGAAACTGCTTCAGATGTTTAGTGCAGATGAGGCCAGAAGCAGAACTTGAATATTGGCCGTCCACTCCTCCCCCCTACCCAAAAAGCTCTGTCTTGAAAAGTGCATGGAGGCCATTTTGTGTTTCGGAACATTTTTTCTATGTAAACCTGTCCCGAGCAGTAGAGGCCCGTTGCAGTTAATGGCTCCTCTCAGTCCTTTCACACTAGCAGAAAATAGGAGGATACACCATTGCTGCCGCCTCCTTCATGAAGGCCGTAATGAATGGCCATTGTCCTGCTGCCTGCTGTTCCGGTCTGACATCACTGGCGCTCTTTTGCGATGGTGTTGGACAATTTCTCTCCCCCCAGTTAACCCTTCCCATGATCTCTTTGAGTTTTGCAAGCTCCATCCTACATCTTCACGACTCCAGGAGAACCGCAGATTTTCTCAGGGTGCTCTGCTGAGCCTGAGACTGTTCAGACTTGACTCTGAAACTGTGATTTTTTGCATGCTTGATTTTTTGCTGACAGATCTATAGTTTGTGAATGGCTGTTGAAGCTGTTTCCCCCCCCTTCCAAACCATGGTTCAGGCGGATCATGGTTTGGTGTTGCATGTGAACTGACAAACTGTGATGTTGCTTCGGCCTCAAGAGGCTTTGGTTTGGGGGTAGGATTCGGGGACTTTTGAGGAACAGGGAACAGAAACAATAGATGCTATGGTCTGCCTGAATATTGGGGGTACAATTTGTGGTTTGGAGCTTAGACTTTGGTTTGCAGTGCAGGAAGTTGTCTTCTACTAAGTGAGATGACTGATCCTTCTAACTGTTCTGCTGATTAGGAATGGCTTTCCATGCTTTCAGATGGGGAGTCTTCTCTTAACTGTGCCGGGAAGTGCTATGAAATTGGGACCTTCTACATCAGGGGTCAGCAAACTTTCTCAGCAGGGGGCCGGTCCACTGTCCCTCAGACCTTGTGGGGGCTGGGCTATATTTTGAAAAAATAATGATGAACAAATTCCTATGCCCCACAAATAACCCAGAGATGCATTTTAAATAAAAGCACACATTCTACTCCTGTAAAAACATGCTGATTCCTGGACCGTCCGTGGGCCGGATTTAGAAGGTGATTGGGCCGGATCTGGCCCCCGGGCCTTAGTTTGCCTACCCATGTTCTACATGCAAGGCAGATGTTCCACTTCTTGACTACATATTTTCCCTTTAGCTCACACCATCTGTGTTGAAGCTGCTGTTGCAATCTTGGAGCTGCAAGCCCCCCCTCTCTTTACCAGAATTATTACAAATCCTCCCTCCATTCTTTATGCAGCCTACTCCTGCAGAACTGACGTTGGGTGTGCATTTTGGAATGTGCCAGGCGAAAGCTTTCTAGCAGGGGGAGCCCAGGTGTTAATCAGACAGAGCATCAAGGGCCATCAACAGATCTTGCCAAGGCCCAGCAAGGACTGGGCATGTCTGTGTGCCTAATTTTGACCTTGCACAGGGCGCCATAGTACCAGAGTTGGCCACTGATCTGGCCATGAAGCTCACAGGGTGACTTTGGGGGAGCTGTAATAGTTTTTGTTTTTAATGTTTTTGTGGTTGTTTATATGCCACCCATCTGACTAGCTCGCCACTCTGGGCAGCTTCCAGCAAAATATTTTTTAAAAATACAATAAGACACCAAACATTAAAAACTTCCCTATACAGTGGAAGTATTGCATACGCTTCAGGTTACACACTCCGCTAACCCAGAAATAGTGCTTCAGGTTAAGAACTTTGCTTCAGGATAAGAACAGAAATCTTGCTCCGGCGGCGCGGTGGCAGCAGGAGGCCCCTTTAGCTAAAGTGGTGCTTCAGGTTAAGAACAGTTTCAGGTTAAGTACGGACCTCCTGAACGAATTAAGTACTTAACCCGAGGTACCACTGTACACTGGACGCAGGTGGCGGGGTGCACTCCTGTCGTTCGGTCCCAGCGCCTGCCAACCTAGCAGTTCGAAAGCACCTTCGGGTGCAAGTAGATAAATAGGGACCGCTTACTAGCGGGAAGGTAAACGGTGTTCCGTGTGCTGCGCTGGCCTGCCAGAGCAGCGATGTCACACTGGCCACGTGACCCGGAAGTGTCTGCGGACAGCACTGGCTCCCGGCCTATAGAGTGAGATGAGCGCACAACCCTAGAGTCTGGCAAGACTGGCCCATACGGGCAGGGGTACCTTTACCTTTACCTTTACCACTGTACAAGGGGAAGTCACTGCATCTCAGCCTAGCCTACTTCACAGGGTTGTTGTGGCGATTAATTGAGGAGGGAGGAAGAAACGAGCATGCTATCTTGACCTCTTTGCAAGAAATGAACAAGGAATAACTCAACACGCAGCAACACTGGTGCTGTTACGTGGAAATTCAGAAGAGCTCTCCTTAAGAACCCCACACTTCGTGCCCAAGCCGTTAAAGATCAAAGTTCCCCATGGAAAAGATGGGCATTTTGCACCGTCTCTCGAGTTGTCCTGAGGATAGCAACGATTGCTGCTAACGCCAGTCCTGGCCAGCTGGATCCAGCCTCGGAAACGTGGTGACCTGAACGATCATAACCCCCCGTGAGCGGTTGCTGCCGCCACCGCATTCTGAATGAAGAGCTTGAACGGATTCTGGAAAAAGGCGGCGTTGTCCCAAACTGGTTGCTTCATTTCCCCCCCCCCTCCAAATGCTTGGAGATGTAGTGACCTCTAGCGGTCAAGAAAGGCTTGTTCGCCCTTGGCTCCCCAAGGATAGGAACCCTGGGGAACTGAAATTCGGCACTGTGCTGTGCATCCCTCAGCCCAGAGCTGGTTCGTGCTGGTTAGGAGTTAAATGGCAAAATCCAGGCCTTGTACCAAATCAGATCGTTGGTTTATGTGGAAATCGTTCAATTTGGTTGTGTACGTTCTGATGTTTTGCTTCTGACTGCTTTTGCTTATGTTCATGGTTAGTACATGTGCTGTAAGGTGCCTTGAGCGTGGTTTTAACTTTGGAAAGGCGGCATACAAATTAAAAGATTGATGGATTGATCATTGGTCCATCTAGCAGAGAGGGATAGCTCAGTTGGTAGAGCCCAATAATAATAATAAATTTATTCTTTATTAAATTTGTATACTGCCCCATACCTGCAAGTCTCAGGGCGGTTACAACATAAAATCACAGTAGAAAAAAATACAAAATAAATAATAAAAACAAAAACAACTCAATATCTGTATCAGGCAAAGGCAAACTTGGCCCTCCAGATGTTTTGAGACTACAACTCCCATCATCCCTGACCACTGGTCCTGTTAGATAGGGATCATGGGAGTTGTAGTCCCAAAACATCTGGAGGGCCGAGTTCGCCTGATCTATATGCTGCCCACCTAACTGGGTTGCCCCAGACATCTGATGGGAGGGTATTCCACAGGGCAGGGGCCACTACCGAGAAGGCCGTCTGCCTGGTTCCCTGTAACCTCACTTCTTGCATGAGACTCCTAATTTCAGAGTTGTGGGTTCGAGGTCCACGTTGGGCAAAAGATTCCTGCCTTGCAGGGGGTTTAGAATTCTTTAGTACCTGGACAGCGGCTTGGCTAGAATTGGGCTCTTAGTTTGTTTTCTCTTTCTCCTTTCTCATAGATCCTAAAGGATCCTCGGAAAAGCGGAAAGTAGGTAAGGGATCACCTGAACCTTTGGAAACATTTCTTCGTCTCCACAGTGCTTTTTCTTCTCCCCACCCATGGACTGTCATGGACGGGTTAGAACCAGAGGAATGGTGGGAGGAACCACCTTTGGAATTCTTAAGAGAATAGAGTTCAGAGCCCAGGGATTGGTGGTGGGACAATGATAAGTAGAGGGAGAAGACTGGGAAGAGGTGGTGTTGAATGCTGGAGAAGGTAACAGGGCTTAGTGAGATGGGAGAGTCTGTGGCAGAGAGAAGGCCAGATTCAGAGGCAGAAGCTGAAGCCAGGAGAGGAGGGAGGCCATCTGAAAAAGGCTAAATTAAAGGATTCTAATTAAAGGGTTTTTAATACAAAGTTGAGACGTGGGTAGCGCTGTGGGTTAAACCACAGAGCCTAGGACTTGCTGATCAAAAGGTCACGGTTCGAATCCCCGCGACGGGGTGAGCTCCCGTTGCTCGGTCCCTGCTCCTGCCAACCTAGCAGTTTCAAAAGCACGTCAAGTGCAAGTAGATAAATAGGTACCGCTCCGGCGGGAAGGTAAACGGTGTTTCCGTGTGCTGCTCTGGTTCGCCCGAAGCGGCTTAGTCATGCTGGCCACATGACCCGGAAGCTGTATGCTGGCTCCCTCAGCCAATAAAGAGAGATGAGTGCCACAACCCCAGAGTCAGCCACGACTGGACCTAATGGTCAGGGGTCCCTTTACCTTTAATACAAAGTTGCAGGCTAAAGTATAGTGCCATAGGGGAAGTTTTCAACTGATTCCTTAAGGAGAAACACCCTGGTGGTTCTTTATGGAGATGTGTTCCATTGTTTTGGTGCCACTCTTGAAAAGACCTTGTCTTCCATATTTGCTTGAGAGGTCATCACCTTGGAATTGATGTTTAGGACCTGGTCCTATTCTGAACATGGTACATCAAGATTTAATTGATTACATTTTGGGTGTACATTTTTTAAAATTCCCTCTCCCTTCCAAAGAGCTCAAGTTACCCCCTCTCCCTTGAAACAACCCTGTGAGGCAGGTCAGATAGTGACTTTCCCATGGTCACCCAGTCCAGTGAACATTGTGTTGGAGTGTGAATTCGAACCTGAGTCTTCCCAACCTCATTTCAGCACTGCTATGCCTCTGCTGGTTCTTGCTTTATTAAAAATAACCTGGAGTAGCTCAGTTGGTAGAGCATACGACTCTTAATGTCAGGGTCGTGGGTTTGAGTCCCACGTTGGGCAGAAGATTCCTGCATTGCAGGGGTTGGGCTAGATGACCCTTGGGGTCCCTTCCAATTCTACAGTTCTATGGAAAAAGATGATGTGTGTGTCCTCTTTCTTTCCAGGGCCGAAGAAGAAACGGCCGCCCCTCTTGAGCATGCCATCAGCAAACAGGCAGTCATCTGTCCCACCAACGTAAGAACCGCTGCTTGCAAATTCCTAATATGCTGTCTGCTGTAATGCTTTTTATTATTATCTTTAATTATTGGTGTTCTGTAATGTGTTTTCAGAGGGACATGGGTGGCGCTGTGGGTTAAACCACAGAGCCTAGAACTTGCCGAACAGATGGTTGGCGGTTTGAATCCCCGCCATGGGGTGAGCTCCCGTTGCTCGGTCCCAGCTCCTGCCAACCTAGCAGTTTGAAAGCACGTCAAAGTGCAAGTAGATAAATAGGTCCTTCCTCCGGCAGGAAGGTAAACGGCGTTTCCGTGCACTGCTCTGGTTCGCCGAAAGCGGCTTAGTCATGCTGGCCACATGACCCGGAATTTGTACGCCGGCTCCCTCGGCCAGTAAAGCGAGATGAGCGCCGCAACCCCAGAGTCGTCCATGACTGGCCCTAATGGTCAGGGGTCCCTTTACCTTTAATGTGTTTTTAGTGTTGTACGCCGCCCTGGGATGTTTTTGATAAAGGGCGGTTTATAAATTGAATAAATAAATAAAAACAAATAAAGCTGGAGCTCTCCAGCTCATAGTTTGTCTACATAAGGAGAGAGGAGTCTGTGGCTCTGCTGGACTATATATCTCTCATAAAGCCCTGACCATTGTGCATGCTGGCTTGGGGCTGATGGGAGTTGGCGTCCAACATGACCTTTGTTAGGGGCACAGTTGCCCACTTCCACTTTAGATTCTCCTCCCCATTTATGTGCCCCTCGGTTTTGCTGGAGCCCTAGTGACTTTACTGAGTGTACCCGTTTGACACTCACCAGCAGCCAAATTGCAAAATTTCAGAAAATCAACACCAGGTGGTGGATACTGGATTGGACTTTTAAATAGAGCCTTTGTATTTCCTTGCAGACCTCCAAGAAACTTGGATTCCAGGACTTTCATTACTGTTGGTGAGAAGGTATGTTGATGCTGATATTTTTTTTTTCCTTGTTTGGCGCATGCACACTGATTAACAACAATTTTTCTCCCTGTTATGTTATCTGGATTATCAATAATTCTTCCTTGTTCATCTTTAAGTAATTGTTTCGGGTCCGGTTTTATATAGATTACAGCTCCTTCCTTTTTTGTTACACCTGAGGTTACAAAGTCCTTTCCCAAAGTCCTTTTGTTCTTCAATATTCTTCTACTTTTCCTCGCTATGTGTGTTTCTCAGAGGCAAATCACATCAAGGTTTAACTTCTTTAACAACAAATTTTGTTTGTGAGAGAGATAAAGGTTGCCAGCTGATGTTAGCAATACGAATATTGGCTCGATCCTAAGCTAAATGTATTATTTTGTCATTTTTTGTGTGCGTCTTTCTCTCTCTCGCCTGGTCAACAGAATTTCGAAGTAGAGGCCGACGACTTGGTGAGCATTTCAGAGTTGGGAAGAGGAGCTTACGGCGTAGTGGAGAAAGTGTATCATGCGCAGAGCGACACCACCATGGCTGTGAAGGTAAGAGCCGCAGTACTATATAAATATTTATTTGTTTGGTTTTTCAGATTAAAGTTTTACAATTACATAGCCAACATACATCATAAAAACAAGATTTCCAAAGAATCTCCTGGACGTCCCTCCTCCCCTTTGTGGGTCCTGTTGTTAGTCATTTCCTCCTGTATCTATTATAATACAGTGGTAACTTGGTTCTCAAACTTAATCCGTTCCAAAACCAAAGCATTCCAAAACCAAGGTGCACTTTCCTATAGAAAGTAATGCAAAATGGATTAATCCGTTCCAGACTTTAATACAACCAGGGGGGGAATAGTTTTCCCGAAGCCTTGACAGTATGGTTATTTCCTTTTTCCTTTCCCACTCTCTGCAGAGAATCCGAGCCACTGTGAACTCTCAGGAACAGAAGAGGCTAGTGATGGACTTGGACATTTCCATGAGGACTGTGGACTGCTTTTACACTGTCACGTTCTATGGAGCCCTTTTCAGAGAGGTAGGTGAGCAGCGGGGAGGCCAGAGCCTCTTCGTTTTTGCCGGCCACCTCAGACAGCGAGCACAACCTCTGAAGCGTTTGCTGAAAAGCAGGGGGGAGCCAACCTGGTGCCCCCCCAGATGTCTTATGTATTTATTTATTTATTTGAGGTATACAGCACAACAAATGTAACACTTAAGTAATAACATTGGTTAAACAAATAGCGTTCTCAATAAAGCGCATTTTTGAAAAATCAAGTTCCAAAGGCATGTCTCGAAATAAAGCAGGGATGACTCCTGCCACGCCCTTCCATTGGCAGGGAGTTCCACAGGGCAGGACCTGCTAAAGGTTCAGTCCTCTTGACGAAGGCCAACCAATTCATCTCTCTACCCCTTCTCCTCTCACTCCCTTCTTTTTCAGGGTGATGTGTGGATCTGCATGGAGCTAATGGACACGTCTCTGGATAAATTTTATAAGAGGGTCCTGGAAAAGAAGAAGACGATCCCCGAAGACATACTTGGGAAAATAACCGTGTCTGTGAGTGGCACCTTTCTCTGGGGAAGGTTGCTGTGGGACCCACCCTCCCATAGCAAGTGAGGCAGGGAGGGCAGTCTGCATGGTTGCTAAGCGCAGAATGTAGCAGCCAACACAGATGGAAAGACCCCAGCTTCTCTTTAAAATCAGGGTGGGGTCATGCAAAACCCTTTTTATTAATTGAACTTATATATCAAGGACTGTCTCCCCAAGCTGCTTATTTCAGGCTGGTGAAGTGGCTATCTCCCCCTCCTGCGCAACAAACTCCCTTCCCTACTTACCTCCCAGAACCAGAAGAGGCATGAAATGGGCAGAGGGGAGATACCCGCAGGCACAGTCTCTGATTATTTGGAGAAGAGGGGACTTAGGCAGCTGTGGGGAGATGGGGGACCTTCAGTCTCATGGGGGCAAGACTTATTGGAGATGAGTTGCTGTGCTCATTAGGCCTGCAGATTGTGTTTTTTGCTAATAGAGTTAACTCTAGCTTGCATAGCGTGATTTGTGAGTCGAGGGACCGCCACCCGCTTAGAGATAAATAAGACACAGGGACACATGAATTTAAGGTTAATGGGCTAAAGAAGGCCACAACTTTATTGGTTACAGCATGTGAGTGCTATTGGCTTTACGCTTTGGATCAAACAGTCTATACATGACTCCACCCCGCTCAGCAGGGAGTCACCCGAAGGTTAACAACCAGTGGGAGGAGCTTGTTGATGCAAATACAGTGGTACCTTGGGTTACATACGCTTCAGGTTACATATGCTTCAGGTTACAGACTCCTCTAATCCAGAAATAGGACCTTGGGTTAAGAACTTGGCTTCAGGATGAGAACAGAAATTGCACGGCGGCAGCAGGAGGCCCCATTAGCTAAAGTGGTGCTTCAGGTTAAGAACAGTTTCAGGTTAAGAATGGACCTCCGGAACGAATTAAGTGCTTTACCCAAGGTACCACTGTACAACTGAAGCTTCCCATGATGTCACCGGGGGTCGTGCCATGGCCCTAGCCACCAGCAGGGCATTGGACAGGATCCACAACTG
The DNA here is from genome assembly GCF_964188315.1 of Podarcis muralis. Lineage (NCBI taxonomy): Eukaryota > Metazoa > Chordata > Lepidosauria > Squamata > Lacertidae > Podarcis > Podarcis muralis. The sequence goes on from NC_135668.1 coordinate 45,852,719, forward strand.
CCGGATTCCTTTAAAGGAATACCCAACAAGGGGAGGGGTAGGTGATGGCCACACCTGCCCTCCAACACACGACACATATTCCAATGCCTAACCGCCAATACCCAAAAAGTTGTGACGGTTTGCTACGAGGTAAGTGAAAAATCAAGAGGCTGGTTCCAATTTGCCAGATGGATAAACATTCCTACCAGGCCCCCTGGGCAACCAACCTGAGTCCATAGCAAGGTCAGACACATAAATATGATCTAAAGGGCGGGTGGCCAGGTGATCTGATGACAAAGGGGCACAGAATGTGAAGATGGAGCTGCCGCGGCTGTTTGAATGCGGCTAAACCCTGCCCACAAGCCAGTCCTATTGGCTGGCCTACAGGCGTAGCGCGGCAGCCAGGTAAGCTGACGCAGGGGGGCTGAATACGCCCCCCTGCCGACAGGGGAACCAACTCCTGCTCACAACTCCTTCCCTCTGTTAGGAGGAGAGGCTTTACTGCTGGGTCGCTCCAGGCACGGCAGCTCACCTGGTTGGCCAAAGCTGGTCTGCAGCTAGAATTACACCTCTCTCTCTCTCTCTCTCTCTCTCTCTCTCTCTCTCTCTCTCTTTGTCTTTTTCCAGATTGTCCGAGCCCTGGAGCATTTGCATAGCAAGCTGTCTGTGATTCACAGAGGTAGGCATTGGAGTTTGTGCATTACGAGGGCTGAGCAGGGGGCGTAGAGCTCATAGGCAGAGCACCTCTTGGGATGTGGAAGATCCTAAGGCCAGCCTACAGCATCTCCTGTTGGAACGATCCTGGTTGCAGACAACATAGAGAAAGATTGCCTGCCCAGAACCCTGCCAAGCTGTTGCCAGTCAATATGTAGTACTGAGCTAGATAGAGGCAGAGAACAGTCTGAGCTGATAGAAGGTGGCTTCACCATTAATCATTCCAGAGCCGCTAAAGTTAGTTTCCATTCTGCCTGACTGGACATACCTTGTCATGTTTGCATCTGTATTTTGCATATAATAATAGTTTAATATTTATACCCCACCCGTCTGGCTGGGTTTCCCCAGCCACTCTGGGTGGCTCCCAACAGAATTAATGATAATAATAACAATAAAAAACGATAAAACACCAGACATTAAAAACTTACCTAAACAGGGCTGCCTTCAGATGTCTTCTAAAAGTCAAATAGTTGTTTATTTCCTTGACATCTGATGCGTTCCACAGGAAGGGCGCCACTACCGAGAAGGCCCTCTGCCTATTTCCCTGTAGCTTCATTTCTCGCAGTGAGGGAACTGCCAGAAGGCCCTCGGAGCTGGACCTCAGTTTTTCATTAAAAAAAAATTAACGGAGGAAAGTCTCCCTAGCCGATCCAGAGAAAGAAGCGTTAACTGCTCTCTTTGTGCATCTTCCTCTTAACAGACGTGAAGCCGTCCAATGTCCTTATCAATAAACAGGGACATGTCAAAATGTGTGACTTCGGGATCAGTGGATACTTGGTAGATTCTGTGGCGAAGACCCTGGATGCTGGTTGCAAACCTTATATGGCGGTGAGTTTTTGATCAGTTGTTTGGGGCACACCGCCCTTCTCTTGCGCCCCCCCCCTTCAATCACTCAGTTTTTTGTGATCACTGATCAGCCTTCAGGAAGAAACATGCACAATTATTTATTTGTTGGTTCGTTTGTTTCCTATATCCGAGGATCACTGGGTGGTGTACAATATAAAAACACAAAAATACATGACCTGGTAACAAATGTAAACAATAACCACTCCCCAGTATAAGAGGCTATAAAGGTAAAGGTAAAGGTACCCCTGCCCGTACGGGCCAGTCTTGCCAGACTCTAGGGTTGTGCGCCCATCTCACTCTATAGGCCGGGGGCCAGCGCTGTCCGGAGACACTTCCGGGTCACGTGGCCAGCGTGACATCGCTGCTCTGGCGAGCCAGAGCCGCACACGGAAACACCGTTTACCTTCCCGCTAGTAAGCGGTCCCTATTTATCTACTTGCACCCGGGGGTGCTTTCGAACTGCTAGGTTGGCAGGCGCTGGGACCGAGCAACGGGAGCGCACCCCGCCGCGGGGATTCGAACCGCCGACCTTTCGATCGGCAAGCCCTAGGCGCTGAGGCTTTTACCCACAGCGCCACCCGCGTCCCTATAAGAGGCTATAGATTGTTTAATTAGCCCAAAGGCCTGGGAGAAGAAGAATGCTTTTGTCTGGCGTTTAAATGCACGTTCCCTACATAGTCCTCCTGTGGCCCCAGAAGCGGATTGTGTTCGTATCCCGGGGCAAAGTTCGCAACCCAGGACACCTACTTCCGGGTTTGTGGAGTTCGTAACCCGAAGCAGTTGTAAGCAGGACTGTTCGTAACCCGAGGTAGCACTGTACTTAATGTGCAGTCTGTCTGCCCTGAAGATTTCTGCAGGTGCAAACAGTATATTTATATCTTACCCTACCTGCAAGGAACTTGGGGGAATGGTTCTTCGCCTCCCCTTTCTATCCTTAAAACAGCCGTGCAGGGTAGTTTGCGGCTGAGAGATGGAGTGTCCTGGCTCAAGGTGAGGTTTCGTGGCTAGGCAGGGACTTGAATCCAGCTTTCCGTAGCTCAACCACCAGACCGTGCCAACCCTATTCGATACCTTTCCTTTGCAGCCGGAGAGAATAAACCCTGAGCTGAACCAGCAGGGGTACAATGTGAAATCAGACGTCTGGAGCCTGGGCATCACCTTGGTAAGAAATCTACGCAGAAGTGTGTCTGTGTGTAAAGGGATCAGTAATCTTGTGGGTTTAAGAATTCAACAGTCAGGAAACACGTGAACACTGTTGAGGATCTATGAAATATATTGCATGAGATATTGTCACCTTGTTGTGGGGCTTGCCCCAATCTAGAATAGACATATGGAACTCCCTGCTACCAGATGCAGGGGTGTGTATTAGTGTAAAGGTAAAGGGACCCCTGACCATTAGGTCCATTAGGTCTGGGGTTGCGGTGCTCATCTCGCTTTAATGACCGAGGGAGCCGGCGTACAGCTTCCAGGTCATGTGGCCAGCATGGCGAAGCCACTTCTGGGAAACCAGAGCAGCGCACGGAATCGCCGTTTACCTTCCCGCCAGAGCGGTACCTATTTATCTACTTGCACTTTGACGTGCTTTTGAACTGCTAGGTTGGCAGGAGCAGGGATCGAGCAACACGAGCTCGCCCCGTTGTGGGGATTTGAACTGCCAACCTTCTGAGTGGCAAGTCCTAGGCTCTGTGGTTTAACCCACAGCGCCACCCGCGTCCCTGTGTATTGGTGTACTTAGATTTAAAAGAGGATTAAAAAAAATAAATCACAGGGAGAGTTTCATCAGTGGCTACTGGGCGTGATAGCTAAATAGAGTTTCTTTGTTCCAAGGCAGGATACCTCCAAATAAGAAATGTCAGGGATGTAGAACGATGAAACTGTTGCCTTCAGGCTTTCTGGTTGGCTACTGCAGCAAGCAGAAACACTGGACTCAGGTAGAAGTTCCATTTGACCAGGAAGGGCTCTCTGTTTATGTTCTGTTCTGCTCTCTCCCTCTCAGATTGAAATGGCCATTCTCCGATTCCCATACGAATCCTGGGGCACCCCTTTCCAGCAGCTGAAGCAAGTGGTGGAAGAGCCCTCGCCTCAGCTGCCTGCGGAGCACTTCTCACAGAACTTTGTGGACTTCACAGCCCAGTGGTAGGTGCCCTTCCCATCCAGGCCGCCATCTTGTCTCCCAGAATGCACTGCACTGGAGGTGATCCATTTCCCTGGAGCACAGTGCTTCAAAACACCCCCAGCTTTGCATTCAGAACGTCCCTGGCAGCCTCTCCAAGTTGGTTTTATCGAAGTAGGTTTTACCCTCGGGCATTTTAATCTGGTTTAGGACCCCGTTGGCTGTTGGTTTTAGGGACGTGTGCAATACAGCTTCTTCACCACCTGAGCTTTGCTGTTGGAGTGATTTGTAGGAACCTCATTTTTCCACCGTCTGTTATTAGCAGCTTGCAGTGAACTTCACCAGCATGTGAAATTCCTGGGATAAACATCTCTGGGTTCATGTGGGTGATGCATGGGCACACCTGTGCCTTGGAAGCGAGGGCATTTCTGCCAACTCTTACCAACCCCACTCCCAGCCCAGATTTACCTCTGTAGTCACATGGTAGCAATAAGTAAACAAACAACCCCTGTGTTGCACAATGTGACTCGGCAATATCAAAAACAACATGATGGCCAGAAACATTTACAGTATAGAAAACTTTATGGAATGATGCAAAACATCAAAATGATCAAACTGATGAAAAACTGAATGAAACAGTAGTTGCTGTCCGGAAACACTGTTCAGCAGAGTTCAGATTTGGACATTTGCTGATCATACAAAGCTTTATAAGCTTGATCTCTGCCGGGTAAAATCTGGCACCGTGACTTATTCAAGGACTTTTAGAGACTTCAGTTTGATAATTTTAATGTTCTGCGTTATTACGTAAAGTTTTCTATATTGTAATTGTTTCAGGCCATCGTGTTGCTTTTGGTATTACTGAGTCACACGGTAGCAAGCTGATACCCTTAAGTATGGCAAATCCAGAAATTTGCACTCTTGCAGCTCTGCAGAAGGCAAAAGCAGCGAAAGCAATTTTGTAGGAACAGGTGAGAGGAAATAGGGACTGTCCTTGATGAATTTGGGCAGCTGAAATGTATGCAAATTGAAATTATAATTGTAATTAAAAGGCAACATAAAAGCTGCCTACAACAAGAGCAGAATACTGGGACCTGCCCCCACCCCCATTTCCCCCCAAACCCCCCCATGTATGAGTAAAATATGATGCAAACTATTGTTTTTGTCCTTTTTCAAACATAAACCTTTGTTAATGTTATGCAGAGATAACATAGATTGGGAGGAATGAAAGCTTCACACAGCACTCAAGTTTCTTCTGGGTGTTGGTAGGATGCATTTAATCACCAAAACATATTACACATAACTATATATATCACAAAACTGTGTTTACATAAAACAACCTGATGAGTATTCAGGACTATATTAAAATGCCACACAAATAAAACCAATGGCTTCATTACTATGAAAAAGTTACATTTTATGTTTACTTCCTTCATAGCAACATAATACCTATCCAGCTTTCCTCTAAAGTTCTTAATGTTTTGTACAACTGACCTCTTAACTCTCACGAATTTCCTTTCCTTGTTTTTCGTTCTCTCAGTTTGAGGAAGAATCCTGCCGAACGATTGAGTTATGTGGAACTCATGGTGAGTGTCTCGTCTTCTTTCCTTCTCCAAATTTGGTTAAGGGTTATGTGGTGCCAGCAAGGAATTAATAGAATTGTAGAGTTGGAAGGGATCACGAGAGTCATGAATAATAATAATAATAATAATAATAATAATAATAATACTTTTATTTATACCCCACCATCCCTGGCCAGAGCCTGGTGCAGAGCAGCTAACAACAGTAGAATTACAGTAAAAACATAATGGGGGGGGACCAATTTAAAATACAGGTTAAAATGCAATTTAAAATGCCGCCTCATTTTAAAAGTAGCCCATAGATCAAAAACCATAAGGGGATGGAAACATAAGGGTCAGACTTGAGTCCAAACCAAAGGCCAGGCGGAACAGCTCTGTCTTGCAGGCCCTGCACAAAGATGTCAAGTCCCATAGGTCCCTAGTCTCTTGTGACAGAGCGTTCCACCAAGTCGGGGCCAGTACTGTAAAGGCCCTGGCCCTAGTTGAGACCAATCTAACCACCTTGCGACTTGGGACCTCCAAAATGTTGTCATTTGTGGGCCTTAAGGTCCTCCGCGGGGCATACCCCCTGCAATGCAGGAATCTTTTGACCAATGTGGGCCTCAAATCCATGATTCTGAGATTAAGAGTCTCATGCTCTACCTACTGAGCTATCCAGGAAATGACTGCCCTTCATTGGAGGATTTTAAACAGAGTTTGGACGGCCATCTTATCAGGGACTCTTTAGTTGTGATTCCTGCACTGCAGGGGGCTGGACCAGATACCCTTTGGGGGTGCCTTCCAAGGCCACGATTCTATGACCGCCTCTTCCTTTGCTCCTTGTGCAAGATGAGACCTCTTCTCCCTGTCCCAAACTGAAACCGTTCTCCTTCCCCAACAGGCCCACCCGTTCTTCACTATGCACGACACCCGCGAGACTGATATGGTCTCCTTCGTCACAGAAATCCTGGGAGAGGACTCCTAAAAGTCCCACGGAACCTCGCCATCGGAACAAAAGAACCAGCCCTGCCTTCTCCTGGCGGGGAGAGAAAACGGAATAAGGATTTTTATAGCACCAACTGTGGTTTGCACAAAAGAGAATGAATGTCTTCGCTGCTTCCTCCCCTCCCCACCCACCCCCCCAAAAATAATTTTTCTCTTTCCTCCCACCCCCTTTCTCGGCATCATGCTGGACTTAGAGAGCGATATTATTATTATTTTTTAACAAGAGGCCTCTATGAATGACACGTTTTTGACGTCTTCGGTCCCAACTGTAGCCACGCACAATCTGCTTAAGGGTTGAAGGGTGCTCAAGACAACTCTCCCTCGGGTGGGTTTTGAGAAAAGCACGTTGTGTTACTTTTAAAACCAGGCGCCTTGTTGAAATGCAGCTGTGTGTGTGTATACGTGTGTGTGTATGTTTGTGTGTCTATGAGCATGCGTACTTTTGCTTGGAGAGAGCTGAGCCCATCTGAAACTGCATACAAAATCACAGCAGCCACAGAAGTGTCACCTGTCGCAGGTTAACCAGCAGACCTGCGGGGCTGGTTGTTTTTTGGGTGGTGTCACTTCATCTTGCAAGCGGCAGATCACATTAAAATAAAATAAAAAAGCTCAGTAGATCACGAGGCTCTTGACCTCAGGGTCGTGGGTTTGAGCCTCACGTTGGGCAAAAGATCCCTGCATTGCAGGAGGTTGGACTAGATGCCTCTGGTGGTCCCTTCCAACTCTATGATCTGTTCTCTATGAACTGAACCCACACCCCAGTTACTCCCTGTATGTCGAAAACTAGCTCTTAGAGCAGAATGGAAGAGTTATTTAAATGTTCTCCACTGTGGAAGTCTGGGAAGGACTCACCCCTATAATTCTGTTTTTAACACGACTCTTAGTTTTGTTATCGCGCCCCCCCCCCCAAATTTACTCATTTAATTCTAACAGCCGTTTTTCTTAGGCCTAAACAGACATCTCCTTTAGTTTTCCACAGCTAAATGTAATATATTATCAGTTTCTTCTAAATGCTCTGTCCAGTCACAGTTGTGTGGCAAAATCAGTAGACACACACATACACAAACCCCTCTTTAAACACAAGCAGAGTCTCACCCTCTCCAAAGTTGCTCTGGAAGCAGTGATTGAGTTGAGCTGCCATCTCTCTGCTGACCTAAGACCACAAGTGCATCCTGTTGTCAGACTGCCATACCCATCGTCCCTCACCCGTTGGCCATGCTCTCTGCTGGGGTTGATGGGATTGCTAGTCGAGCAGCGTTTTGAACACCACGTGTTTCCCACTCCTGCTATAGAAAGAGTTCCAAGGACAGACAGGCAGTTCATAGCCATATTTAACGTAGTGGAGGGAAGAATCTAACGTCCAGATTTATCTAACAAATCCCCAGATCTTTCTTTCCTTTTTAATGGCAAGAGCAGTTGAACGTGTCTATATGTATTGGGGTGGGGCATGTTGACACTTTCTCTGCTGTCTCTCTCTCCCCCCCTCCCAAAGTTCACACACACAAACCAGCTTCAGTACCACCCAGCCAGTCGGCGATGATGGGAGTTGTAGTCTTAATAAGACTTTTTTTAAAATCCGCACTTTTTCATCTGCAACACATTGCAGGGTAGAAGCATCTGTGTTGATTTCCCCACCACAAGGACAACCAGACTTGCTTTTTCTGTCGTGCCAGCTAATGTCTGCGCATGGTGAAGTTGTGAGTCAGGTTGTCCAGTGTTGTGTGTGCTAAATGGCAGTCCCTATCTGGGATTTCTCAGGCAGTGCCCATTTCCATTCCTACCTGGAAATGCTGGGATCTGAACCTGGGACCTTCTGCATGCGAAAGCCAGGTGCTCCACCGCTGAGCTAGGAACCGCCTCCTTTTGCTCACCTGCCTCATCCTCTCGGAAAAGGTGCTTACCAACACAGTTGACACCTGTTGCTAAGTTGTACTCTAATGTCCTGCCCACGACCGACGAAAGGGAAGCATTTACCTGTGATATTATTATAGCCCCACTTGGTTTCTGTGGATTGCGTCTCTCTCCCCTCTCCTAAACACACGTGCAAGTCATATCCATTATTATCTTCCTTCTTTCTAATATATTTGTACATATAAATTATATTTTGAAAACGCAGCATTATGCCCAGGTGGGAATAGATGTGGCAAAACAACCAGCAATTTCACTTAGACCAACCAGCCTTAAGGGAGTGTTAGTGAAGCGTTGTGGTTCAAAGGGGGGAAAAACAAGCCACCTAATTTTTAACAGGTCCTTTTTAAGAAGCATCCCTGGATTCTTAAAAGCATGCCTTGGGTCTTCAAAAGTGGCCACCTCCTTTGGAGAAATTAGGTTTCCCTCCTTCCTAACCCCAACCCCAATAATGTTCCTAAAAGTTCTCTGCCTTAACTACTTTTCTAATTCTGTGGAATAAGGTCCAGGGTTCTGGAACCGTAGGAATGCAAGCAAGACCAGGCCGAAGTTCCATCATTGACCAGCTAGATCCCTCCGGGAAACCTGCAAGTGAGGAGCTAAGGGCCCTTGCCTCCTGTTAGGGCTGGTCCTGCCATTTGGCAGAGTGAAGTGTCTGCCTCAGGCTACATCTGCCGATTGGCTGGGAGCAGCTACAGAGTGGTACCTGCATGCCTCCTAAGCTAGCAAGCTGATTTTGGGGGCAGTTGAGGAAGCAGTTCCATCACTGGTGCTGGCCCCATTTGCTCTACACATTTGAAATAGCCCCCTCCTACTTTAAACAGTGCCAGAAACTGCTGAGAGCTGTTGGGAGAACCCCATTCAACTCGCAGAGTCCCTTGGGGAAGAGGGATTGGCTGCTAAAGAGCTCATGGGAACTGTAGCTTCTGCATGTGATGGGCGTGGAGTTACTTTGGCCTTCCAGTTGTTGCTGACCTACAACTCCTGGGATCAGTGGCCTCGCCGGGGCTGATGGGAATTGTATTTCAGCAAAGGTTCCCCACGTCTGGTATATGGAATGGGTGAGGAGAGGTGGCGCCACCTGCTTTCACGCTGGCAACACAATGCCCTCACTGGCTGTGTTGTCTTTCCACACCTGGGCTTCAGTAGCCATGCCGTCACTGAAAGTGGAGGTGGTATATTGCCATCATGGCTCCTGTTACTTTGCCCAGCCTCCCTTCTTGTAGTCACCAAAGCCAGCCGGCTATTGTGTTAGCAACCTCCTTAAATTAAATAGGTGTCGAATGATCAAGTTCGTTCTTTTGTCTGTCCCGAAAAACCCATGCCTTCACCATTTTTAATGTTGTTGTTTTTTTAATAAAAAGAGGATGAATCACTTTCTATTTTTCTCCTGAATTCCCCCTCCCTTCATCTCTTCCTAAGGCAAACTGCTGCACTTTTGTCATGGGTTAGCCCTGCAAGTGTCTTGTGGCAGGTTTTTTGAATTGCAGGTGTTGTATAATTTTTATCACTCGTCTTTATTTTTAATGTTGCTGTTGTACCTTTCCGGAAAATATCGCCCATCCTCCTCTTCCTTCAAAGCTTCCGTGATTTTTTTTTTTTTTTTAAACTGCATGGTTTTGGATTTTCAGCCTCTTTTATATTCCCCCCCACCCCACTTTTTCCAATAAAAACCTGGTTTGATAAAGCGAGAGTGACTCCATTTTGAACACCCAGTGAACGAAATGGCCGCTTCCCCACTAGAGGGAATTCAGGCCAAGGGGCTAAATGAAGCCCATGTGCCCCCTTTGTCCTGGCCACGCCCCCTCTGTCCTGGCCACGCCCATAACTGACCTTACCTCACACACTTGTTGAGTGGTTTTTGCCTGACTGGAATGTGTCCAAATAATGCCTCTCGCTTGCCTGGATGGTGAATGGTTGTGTGTGTGTGTGTGTGTGTGTGTGTAGAAATTAGCCTATTGTATGTAGGTAAAATTCACATTCAGCGTTTGCCTCTGGCCCTGCCCGCTCCCGGAATGTGGCCCACCAAAGGTTGCGCACTACGGAATGTGGCCCTCAGCCTGAAAATACTTTCATGTCCTTGTTACATGAGCTGGAACTACGTGGAGCCAGAGAGAACCTTCTGGGTTGATCTTAGTTTAGAGAGAACCACATGCCTCTCTCTAAACTACACTGCAGCTTGCTTGCTTTTTCTCCTCCGCTTCCCCTACCCCGCCTGGGTCCTTTCCAAAAAAAGGCCCGCCGGTGGGGATGGAAAATGGTTTTGTATCTAGGAAAGGACTGGATGCTTTTATGAATTGGAAGACTGTATATAACAACGAACTTGGTCATTGGTTTTCAATAAAATAAGCCACCCAACCCAGTTTCTTCTGTGATTTTTTTCCCTTAAAAACACTTTAAATAAAAGTAACAGCCAAGCTTTCCTTGATGATGCGTTCTTACTCTAAATAAGTGTTTCTTGAACTTGGGTCCCTCTCCAGCTGTTTTTGGACTACAACTTCCATCATTCCCGACCACAGTTCCTGCTAGCTAGGGATGATGGGAGTTGTAGTCCAAAAAACACTGGTCTAAAGCTGTTCGCCATCACAACTCTTAAATCTTGCATTAATTCCTAGCTGGGGGAAGAGAACTGCTTTCTTAAGGCATCCTTGATTTGACCCAAATTGTCCATTGCTATAATGTGTTGTCATTATTCTGTGATGAGTTGCATACCTAGATCGGAGCTGATTGCCGATTTGCAATAGCTCCAGACTGCCTTACATGTTTACAGGACAACTTACAGAAAACTGTTAAACCCAAGTGTTTTTAAAATCTATATTCCGTCAAGGCAAGTGTACAAAGGGCTTTTACGCTGCTGTTCATTTTTGCAACATGACATGGATGCAACAATAGTGCAATAGCGGTGGATTTACACTGGACTGCTGACAAATCATTCTGCTCTATTGGTTCTGCAATACTGCCCCCATGTTAATTGCATTACTGCTATCTGGAGGGGTCCCGCTGCATGACAAAATAAGGGCAATAAACAAATTAAACCGAAACATCAGTCGTATAAAATGCTACAGGATTTCAGCAGGAAGACACAGGATAGGGAACAAAGGAAGTAGGTGTGCCACAAAACATTTGCAGGTGCAAAAGGTATTGGAATAATCCTGTATAACCACCTCAGTACCAGCAGCAGCAGAAAACCACCATGAATGCGTAAGCGGGAGCAGCCCACTGTCTCCTGACTTATTCCCAAATTCCTGGTGGAACTTAAAATGTCATACACTATTGCCATCGTTTTATCATTTTCCCACATTTTTTGGTGTGGTTAAAAAACACGTTGGGAGGATTGCAATAGAAAGTTCAGGCTAACCAGCAGATTAAATGCAGAGTGGAGATGGGGCCTAGAAGAACTAGCCTGGTTGCTAGTTCTTATCCATGCTGAATTTATCCCTTAAAGCAAGGAATTAAGTTCCTTTTGCCTTTTTCACAGAGTTGGGAGAGGGGTTGTAGAAGGTACTTCAAGAGTGCTATCACATCATTTTGACGACTGCCTTCCAAATTAGGTACCATATCCCTATTAATCTTTTATTCATAGCAGCACAGCTTCAAAAGAGAAGTAAGGGGCTTTGTGCTTATTTTTAAGCATTTTTGTCTACTCAAAGTGGCTTAACGATGCCAAAGTTGTCTTCCTGGTGAATGTAATAAATGGCATACGCAAGTGCAAGAAATTCCATTTGATGCTTTTGTGAAATGATCCATTTTTAACTGCAGCCACCCCACCCCCCGTAACCTCAATACCTTTGTGCCACAGATGTTCAGGCTGGAATTACTTGCATCATTTTAAATTCTTCAAGGAAAACACAGCTTTTTTGTTGTTGTTTAGTCGTGTCCGGCTCTTCGTGACCCCATGGACCAGAGCACGCCAGGCACTCCTGTCTTCCACTGCCTCCCGCAGTTTTGTCAAACTCATGTTTGTAGCTTTGAGAACACTATCCAACCATCTCGTCCTCTGCCCTCCCCTTCTCCTTGTGCCCTCCATCTTTCCCAACATCAGGGTCCCTCCAGTGAGCACTCAGGGCTGATTTCCTTAAGAATGAAAAGGTTTGATCTTCTTGCAGTCCACGGGACTCTCAAGAGTTTCCTCCAGCACCATAATTCAAAAGCATCAATTCTTTGGCGAAAACACAGCTTAAGCCACCCCAAAATAAGATATTGGAGCACTCCAAATTATTTGCCTATGTATGTACATGGAAAATAATATATCTAGCTGAAAGGCAACACATGGAGATCTCCACCGATCATTGCAATGTATCCCTAATTATAACTATTGCATAATTATAATTAGGGATACATTGCAATTATAATTATTATTGCATAGTTATAAGATTATTGTATAATTGTAGAAGGAGGAGTGGCTGTGAGGAGTTGTGGCTGTGAGAGTATTGGTGCAAAATACATTACTGGATGCCAAGATCCAAGTTTGCGGCAAGTAGTCTTTGGTGTGGGAACCCCAGCAGAGATTTAAAGTCACAAAGTATGCAGCAAAGTAAATTGTGAAAATATAGGCTATTAGTCCTTTAAAATGTGACCCTCAAAGTGAGTTCCAAAATGTCCCCACAGTTTCTTTCCAAAGTTTCCCTCCTCACTCATCACAGGAAAAATGTGGCATATATGTTAAGTTAAAAATTGGTTTACTTGCAAAGCCTTCGAAGGTCATGTTCATGTGCTTCAGAAAAATTGCAGAGGCAGTAGAACTTAAGTTTAGTTACAAAGTGGTAAATGTTCCTAGATTATGGATATATGAACTCAAAAGTGAGAGCCATACAGCAGAGCTGGAGCAACCAGCCCAAAGCTCTTCACATGCTGAGCTTCTCAGGTAGACAGATCTGATTACCTATTTACTCCCAAGATAAGGTGAAGTACCATAGCTAGGCCTGGCAGGACAGCTTACTTTATGGTTTTAACCCCTTCATGCATTAATTAGATTTAAGCATATTGGTTATACAAGACTGGTTATCCCACAGAGGGTGAAGGGACCCTGTACTTCTGAATTTGCCACTACACTTCTTGCACCTGAGTAGACATAAAAATGCACATTGTGTCTCCACTCACAGGTGCTATTCATCCCATCAGGTGCTGCAACACAGTTTCCCTTACTTGTTGGCCATTGTCTGGGAAATTTTCTGATCATTATAAGAAAGTGATATCCAAACTTTCCCATCATTCACCACTAGAGGGTGCTGTTGACATATGTTTGCCCCTCTACATTGTACCATAGAAGATTAAACAGTATTAACCATGTCTGCTCAGAAATAAGTCCTATTGAATTTGATGGGGCTTCCAGGTGAGTGGAGCTGGGATTGTAGGCTTAATTTGCTAACTAGCTATCACAATCGTAGATCCCACTTTTCCACCAAGATGCTGATGGCACTGTACCTGCCATCATCCCGTTTTTATTCTCACTGTAACCCTGAGAAGTATGCCAGACAGCAAAAAACGTGTTTATTAATCAAAACTACATGCAAAACATGTTTACTGAGAAAGGATAATATTAAAATGCAATTTTTAATAAATATTTTTAAAAGAAAACCCACCTCCTGCACTTCCCTGGCGGTAAAAATAGAATTTTAGGCATTTTTCTGTCTCAGAGAGCCAGTGTGGTGTAGTGGTTAAGAGCGGTAGTCTCGTAATCTGGTGAACCGGGTTTGCTTCTCCGCTCCTCCACATGCAGCTGCTGGGTGACCTTGGGCCAGTCACACTTCTTTGAAGTCTCTCAGCCCCACTCACCTCACAGAGTGTTTGTTGTGGGGGAGGAAGGGAAAGGAGAATGTTAGCCGCTTTGAGACTCCTGAAGGGGAGTGAAAGGCGGGACATCAAATCCAAACCCTTCTTCTCGAGAGACAATGGAGTTTGCTTTCGGGGGTGAAGTCAAAGCACCGTGTTAGCAGCACCAAAGTGACCTCCCCGGAGTGCAAGCCTGGGCAGTGTGTATGGGGGTCCTGGGCTGCCCAGAAGTCACCCCCCCCCTCAGCATCCCTGTTACGGACCAAAGGAAAGCAGAGCAAGACGTTTGGCCCCAGCTTGGCTGAAGGAGTTGCCGGAAGGAGGCGTACAAGGCACCATCCAACTGTCTTAGGAACCCCACTCTGGATTTGTATAGGGTTTACTCCTGAGCCTTTTCTTCTCCCGAAGATGTCCCACAAGGCAGAGGGTACAGATTTTCCCATTGGGTTTACTCCCAAGCCTTTCTCACGAATGAGTTTAGCCTCAAGGCCATGGACATTTAGCACCAGAGTTTTCCTTCTAGATGGGTTTCCTTCCCAGGTGGACGAGCCCCATCTGCCCCTCACTTCCCTCTACAGCACGTGCAGAAACCACCTTCTGGACCACTGGACCTGCTATTGGTCTTGTCTACTCAATCGACCACAGCCTGTCTTTGCATGCAGGGGTAGCCCCTAACTCACTGAGGGTTTGAGACCCATTGGTTCCCGTCACCTGGCTTAGCCAGCCAGTCAAAGCCTAAATAGGTACCGCTCCGGCGGGAAGGTAAACGGCGTTTCCGTGCGCTGCTCTGGTTCGCCAGAAGCGGCTTAGTCATGCTGGCCACATGACCCGGAAGCTGTACGCCAGCTCCCTCAGCCAGTAAAGCGAGATGAGTGCCGCAACCCCAGAGTTGGCCATGACTGGACCTAATGGTCAGGGGTCCCTTTACCTTTACGGAGTCTCAAAGCGGCTAACAATCTCCTTTTCCCTCCCTCCCCCACAACAAAGACTCTGAGAGGTGAGTGGGGCTGAGAGACTTCAGAGAAGTGTGACGAGCCCAAGGTCACCCAACAGCTGCATGTGGAGGAGTGGGGAATCGAACCTGGTTCACCGGATTACAAGTCAACTGCTCTTAACCACTACACCACACTGGCTTTCTCAGGACTCTCCTTGGAAGTGCCCTGTAGTTTGAATTTTACCACTGCTCCACAAAGGTTTTAACTATAGCAAATAGCCACATGCCACCACCCACCTGATTTGTGTCAAGACCTGTGACTGGATGCCACCACCCACCCAGTTTACAACGAGGCCTGTGATTGGTGCTCCTGACCCATCTCCCAACTCCTCCGCTTTCAGCCCTGGCCTATCAGTGGATGTGGACAAAGGCTTCTGTACTGCCAGGATTCCAGCTTTGTCCCCCCCCCCCCTTTGCTGCCGTAAAGGAAGTGTGGGATACAACAATATGCATTGTTGCTCTAACACAAGCCGTTTGTTGTCATTGTTGCAGCGGGGACGGGACGTGATTGGGTGGGACTAGGGGTGGAGGCCATTGCTATTGTTCCCCCTTTACAATGGGGCCATTGGTCACCGGAGGCCATGGAAGTCTTAGCAGAGGGGGGCCTCCACCCACAGAAACAGAAGCCACCAGATGGTGCGACTAAAGAGCAGCTCTTTCTTGTTCTCCAGAAGCTGCAAAGCTGGAGGGAGGGCTCTTGAGAGACAATGCTAGCAGGGAACAGGGTGCTGTCCTGGACCGGTTGGACGCAGAGGCGTTCTGGGAGGAACCAGCTGGAGAACCATCCAGGGAAGAAGGCTCAGATCCTGGGGAGTGGTGGTGGTGGGACGACCATGAGTGGTCAGAGGGAGAAGAGAGAGAAGATTGGGAGGAGGAGGTGTCGGAAGCTGAAGAGATAGCAGGGCTTAGTGAGCAGGGAGAGTCTGTGGCAGAGAGAAGGCCAGAAACAGAGGAAGAAGCTGAAGCAGGAGAGGAGGAGGGCCAAGAGGCAGAGATGAGTCTAGCTAATAATAATAATAATAATAATAATAATAATAATAATAATAATAAATTTATTATTTCTACCCCACCCATCTGGCTGGGCTTCCCCAGCCACTCTGGGCGGCTTCCAACAAAATATTAAAATACAGTGGTACCTCAGGTTAAGAACTTAATTCATTCTGGAGGTCCGTTCTTAACCTGAAGCACCACTTTAGCTAACGGGGCCTGCCGCCGCGCAATTTGTGTTCTCATCCTGAAGCAAAGTTCTTAACCTGAGGTACTATTTCTGGGTTAGCAGAGTCTGTAACCTGAAGCGTCTGTAACCCGAGGTACCACTGTACAATAATGCATCAAACATTAAAAGCTTCCCTAAGCAGGGCTGCCTTCAGATGTCTTCTAAAAGTCTGGTAGTTGTTGTTCTCTTGGACATCTGGTGGGAGGGCGTTCCACAGGGCGGGTGCCACTACTGAGAAGGTCCTCTGCCTGGTTCCCTGTAACTTGGCTTCTCGCAGGGAGGGAACCGCCAGAAGGCCCTTGGAGATGGACCTCAGTGTCCGGGCAGAATGATAGGGATGGAGACGCTCTTTCAGATATACTGGACCGAGGCCGTTTAGGGCTTTAAAGGTCAGCACCAACGCTTTGAGTTGTGCTTGGAAACGTACTGGGAGCCAATGCAGGTCTTTCAAGAACGAAGAGTCACAGGTGTCTCTCCCTCCTGCTGCAAGCCTAGGCAGCCCAGGACCCCAGTACCCACTGCCCAGGCTTGCACCTGGGGAGGTCACTTAATTTTTTATTTTTTTTATATCCCACCCATCTGGCTGGGTTTCCCCTGCCACTCGGCAGCTTACAACATATATAAAAACACAATTAAACATCAAACATTAAACACAAAATATCCTCTACAAGGAACAAACCAACCAATAAATCAATAGAAATTGATAACAACAATAATAAAAATACAGGGGTACCTCAGTTGTCGAACGTAATCTGTTCCAGAAGACCATTTGACTTCCGAAACGTTTGACAATCGAGGTGCAATGGGCATACAAAACTGGGCATAAAAATGCTGCTTATTGATTTGATTTGAACTGTGTGTGAATTTTTATTGCAGGTTTTTAAACAACAACAACAAATAAATAGCAAAATGATGTTGAACAGGGAAGAACTGAGTTTAAAATCGAAAAATCCAGAAATTGAGAGATCTGTCCATTCCTCCGCTGAAGTCTCCATGCTGGTTCATTCCAACTTACACAGGTCTTCCTTCCCCTCTCCTTCAATTACAAACTTAATAGCTACATCAAGAAGCATTAAAAATGCATTAGGCCCCAGTAAGGAAAGGAACAGAAGAGAGAGAGAGAGAAATCCATCATTTTAAAATTACTTTATTAGCTCAAAAGGGTTTTATTTCACCCCCTTTCTTTTTTTAGACACTGACCAAAAGAAAAAAAAAAGAAACGAAAAGAAATAAGGTTTCGGCTGTTTCCCAAAGTCCCCAGATGCATTTGCTGTTCCCGGCTAAACTATATTATTTCAGACTTGCTGTGCCAAAAAACAGGAGCCTGATTTAATTGAACTTTCTCTTCCTCAATGGACCAGAATTCTAAGGATGCTCTCTCACACAAAACATAGGTGTTTCCTAGAGAGCAGTAAGAGGTGTATCTACACTGACCTGTGTAATGTTATTAGGACGATATTAGATAATGTCGTTCTAAAACATCACAGGGCGTACTCGTAAATTAGAGCGGCTTTTTTTTTTAACCTTTGTTTTGTGTGTGTGGTCAAAACGTTGTCTCCCTGCTGCTGGTTGCTCTGCAGAGCTCTATGGGGTCTCATTTTAATAACGTGATACGAAGGTTAAAAGTGGGACTTTGTGTGTCCAAATATGCTATGTAAACCATTTCTTAACCCTTCCTTAATGTTAAAAACCATGACTGTAGGTCTGCCTAAGGATACATAGTTTTCCATGGGAACGAGAAAGGGAGAGCTTCCAGGATTAGGGGAGCATCTGCAAGCATCTGAGGGTTGGTCTGGATTAGTTTTGCCATGAATAAGAGCAAACGAGGGATGCTGAGGCAAAAGGGCTTCAGTAGACTTAAGCATGTTGGTTATACGAGGCTGGTTATCCCACAGAAAGTGAAAATTGTGGTGGTTTGCCTTTAAATGCATCCTGAGTTGAATTCCCCTCTCATCCCTATACCTGAAGGAGCGTCTCCACCCCCATCGTTCAGCCTGGACACAGATCCAGCCCCGAGGGCCATCTGGCTGTTCCCTCATTGCGAGCAGTGAGGTTACAGGGAACCAGACAGAGGGCCTTCTCGATAGTGGCGCCCGCCCTGTGGAACACCCTCCCTTCAGATGTGAAGGAAATAAGTAGCTATCTTATCTTTAAAAGACATCTGAAGGCAGCCCTGTTTAGGGAAGTTTTTAATATTTAATGCTGTATTGTTTTTAACACTCGATTGGAAGCCGCCCAGAGTGGCTGGGGAAACTCAGCCAGATGGGCGGGGTATAAATTTATCATCATCATGATCCCTACTAATAATTAAGTAGCAAAAATGAAATTCCATCATTTTACGCTTCAAAATTCTACTGTTATTCAATCTCTGCTTGGAAGTTGTGAGTTGCTCACCCCTCTTAACAGGGCCATCTTTAGCAGATGCGGCGCCGGGGTGCAAATATCCGCTCAGCGCCCCCAAATTACCACAGATAGTTGGGGGGGAGCCATGGGGTGTGGGGGGGTGTGCAACTCTCCCCAGCGGCTGCGGGAGAGCAATCCCTGTGGGGGCTTGGGAGGCAAGCTGCATGTCCACCAGCCATATGTTTGACGGGGAGCAGCTCGCAGGTGTGCAGGGAAAGTGGAGGCCGCTGGGAAAGCCATGCAGCTCCCTCACTCACCGGAGCGCCCCTGAGAGGCCGGCGCCCTGGCGCAATGAACCACTAAGCCGTATGGGAAAGACGGCTCTGCCTCTTAACTTTGTTTCTATAGTCAGGGATGGGGGAACTTGCAGCTCTTCAGATGTTGCTGGAGTACAATTCCTGCCATCTCTTGATTGTTGGCTTGGTCTGGCAGGAGTTGGTCCTGCAACACCCAGAAAGCCACAGGATCCCCTTTCCTGCTATAGTAGAAAAAGTTTCAGGTGCTCCGTTTTGTTATACACATGCACTGTTGAAAAGCACAGCAGCAGGGCCGGTATCAAAGGAAGAAGTTGGCAACCTCCATTGGAATCGACTGTGGGGTATTTAAAGAAAGGTTAGTGCAATGTGGGAGGCCTATTTGTGGATCTGGAAAAGCACCAGGAAGGCATGTTGAAGCAATTAGACCATCTCAAGGCAGAATAACCTGAAATAACCTTTCTAAAAATAAGGCGAGAGTCCCCGTGGCATCTTAAAGAGTAACAAATATATTAGGGCATAAGCTTCCATACAGCCCATAATACATCGGTTAGGGTCCCTCGGGACTGTTGTTCCGCGCTGCAGGTGACTTTTCCAGCATGTTCTTAAGGCCCAATAATATTGCATTAATGGTGGGTTTATCCTGCTTTACTTTCTTCCGCAGTGCTTCTACGGTGCAACGAACATCATTGCCGTACAGAGGAGATGTAGCACAATTAAAAAAAAGCATTTGTAGTACGGAAAGTCGCAGGGCTTCAGCAGCAAGAGGGCTGATTGGAAGCAAAGTGTGACTGTGGAAAGACGAGACAATACCAACGAAAGAAATACGGCAAGAAAAACTGGTGTACGCCGAAATGGCAAAACTAACTGGGAAACTAAGAGACAAGGACAATAGAGACTTTAAAAAGTATATGTTGTATTTACAGGAATGTTGTAAAGAAGTGGACTCACTAGCAGGATTTGAGTAAACACTTACAATTAAGAAAACAAGCATAAAAGTTAAGATGTAATAATGAGAAAATAATGAAGGGTAAGATGTAATACCAAAGGGTATGGCACAACAACGATAAGATCACACCAATATCAAACTACAGTAGTACTTCGGGTTAAGAACTTACTGTATTTTTCCATGTATAAGACTAGGTTTTTCCCCTTAAAAATAATGTCAAAAATTAGGGGGCGTCTTATACACAGATACATCTCCTCCCATTTTCTTAAATCTGAGTCCCCAAAAATAGGGGGCCTCTTATACATGGGGGCGTCTTATAGATGGAAAAATACGGTAATTCATTCCAGAGGTCCATTCTTAATCTGAAACCGTTCTTAACCTGAGGTACCACTTTAGCTAATGGGGCCTCCCGCTGCCGCAGAGCGATTTCTGT
The DNA here is from genome assembly GCF_964188315.1 of Podarcis muralis. Taxonomy (NCBI): domain Eukaryota; kingdom Metazoa; phylum Chordata; class Lepidosauria; order Squamata; family Lacertidae; genus Podarcis; species Podarcis muralis. Next base: position 45,872,861 of record NC_135668.1, read on the forward strand.
TCTCATCCTGAAGCAAAGTTCTTAACCCGAGGTACTATTTCTGGGTTAGTGGAGTCTGTAACCTGAAGTGTCTGTAACCCGAGGTACCACTGTAAATGATTAAAAAATTAGGGTAGAATAAAACAAGCAAGAGAAGTAAATATTTAAAGAACCAGAAGCGGAAGTTGAGGGAAGTCACTGGAGGGAAGGTGGAGGAGAATGGGATTTATATATTCTTTTGTGATGATAACGATTGTGTTGAATATAAAATTGTAAAACTTAATAAAAGTTATTTAAAAGGAAACAATGTATGACTGCCCTTGGACATCTTGAAACGGAAACAGTAATGAAAGCGGGATCTCGTGTGACCTCCCCGACAACATCACGAGTGCAAACAATCATGAATGTGTAATAAAGATCATCTGCAGGGGCCCTAAGTCTTTAAGGTGCCACGGGATTACAGTGGTGCCTCACAAGACAAAATTAATTCATTCCGTGAGTTTTTTCGTCTTGCGAAGCACGGTTTTGGAAAAGCTTCAAAAATCACCAAAGTCTTCAAAAACCTCAAAAAAGCCTACCACACCGCGTGCTATGAGTTGCTCCTCGAAGTCAAGTCGCAACTGTATTAACGGTTTTAAGAAAAAGGAAACAAACTTGCAAGACGTTTCCGTCTTGCGAAGCAAGCCCATAGGGAAAATCGTCTTGCGAAGCAACTCAAAAAACCAAAAACCCTTTCGTCTTGCGAGTTTTCCGTCTTGTGAGGCATTCGTCTTGCGAGGTACCACTGTCTTTGTTTTTGCAGCAAGAGACTGATGCCGCTACCGCTCTGGAAACTTTCTAAAAATAATACCCGTATAACCAGAGTTCGCACTCACAAGCCTCTGCTGAACTATTTGTTCCTTCCCCCGACAAAGTGTTTCATGTTTGGATAGGTCTCCCTCCTTCCCCTCCTCTTTGTCCCTCTAAAACTGCACTTCTGGAATTGAGAGCAGAAAAGGGTGCCAACCTCTCCTGGCCTGCCCACCTTGGCAGGACTCCTCTGCCTTTAACAGCTGCATGTGGTTGGCAGGCAAACTCCGCACAGGAAGCTTTCTGATTGCTCAAATAAGCCTCATCTGTTAAGTTTCTGCCTGTTCTGCAGCTGCTGCAAGGAAGAGCAGTTCTTCCAGATTTTTTAACAGTTATAATGCGAAATATTTTATTGCCAAACGTAATGGAATAAAGTCACTATTATTATTTTTTAAGACGGTGGTTGAAATTCCCTCTTCTGTACAACCATTAAACATTCAAGAGCCCTGTCCACCTGGACACCTTACCTACCACCCAATCTTTTTTTAAATAAATGTAATTTTATTGCTTTTACGTTTTTACAAACGTCCACAAAATAAGCAGCAGCAACAATGTGTTTGTTATTTGTTTATGTTTTCTTTATTTATAGGAGAACATTTGACAGTGGAACAGACTTATTGGAACGTGATAGACTCTCCTCCCTCTGAGATTTTCAAACAGAGGTTGGGTGGCCATGTGTTATGTATTCAGTGGCCTGTGTTTGCCTAAGCTTGAGTTGGGACTAAGGATTCTGAACTCCTGCGTTCTGATTCGATACATGATGTCCAATCACAGAACATTTCAGGATTTTGGCCTCTGCCGTTGGCCCTTGAACTCTGAGTCGTGATTCGCAGCTTGGGAGTTTAGACAGCCAATCACGTTGGGTGTGGGAGTGGCCCAGGCTTCAGGAATGTATATAAGCAGTTGCTTTGTCCGTTTCCCAGTTATGTACTTCAATAAAGGTTATTGCTGTTATCACTGTGTCTTGCCTCGTGGGAACCCACCAATAATAATAGTAATAGTAATAATAATTTATTATTTATACCCTGCGCATCTTGCTGGGTTTCCCCAGCCACTCTGGACGGCTCCCAACCGAATATTAAAAACACAACACAGCATTAAACATCAAAAACTTCCCTAAACAGGGCTGCCTTCAGATGTCTTTTAAAAGTAAAATAGTTGCTTATTGCCTTGACATCTGCTGGGAGGGCGTTTCACACGGCAGGTGAGAGTGAAAGGTGAAACATGTCAAAGTGTTGGTGCTGACCTTTAAAGCCCTAAACGGCCTCGGTCCTGTATACCTGAAGGAGCGTCTCCACCCCCATCGTTCAGCCCGGACACTGAGATCCTTTGCCAAGGGCCTTCTGGCAGTACCCTCATTGCGAGAAGTGAGGTTAGAGGGAACCAGATAGAGGGCCTTCTCGGTAGTGGCGCCCACCCTGTGGAACACCCTCCCATCAGATGTCAAAGAGATAAACAGCTATCCTATCTTTAAAAGACATCTGAAGACGGCCCTGTTTAGGGAAGTTTTTAATATTTAATGCTGTATTGTTTTTAACACTCGATTGGGAGCCACCTAGAGTGGCTGGGGAGTCTCAGCCAGATGGGCGGGGTATAAATAATAACAATAATAATAATAATAATTAAAAAAAAATACTACTGTGTGGTGTAGTGGTTAAGAGCAGTAGACTCGTAATCCGGGGAACCGGGTTCACGTCTCCGCTCCTCCACATGCAGCTGCTGGGTGACCTTGGGCTAGTCACACTTCTTTGAAGTCTCTCAGCCTCACTCACCTCATAGAGTGTTTGTTGTGGGGGAGGAAGGGAAAAGGAGATTGTGAGCCGCTTTGAGACTCCTTCGGGTAGTGATAAAGCGGGATATCAAATCCAAACTCTTCTTCTTCTGCTGCTGCTGAGAAGGCCCTCTGCTGGTTCCCTGTAACCTCACTTCTCGCAGCGAGGGAACCGCCAGAAGGGAATGGTACTTCATGATACTTCGCCATGTATCCTGTATGCTTGCGTTGAGATTCCTGCACACTGTCACCCATGGGCAAAACACACGCTGCCAGGGAAACAAAATGTTTAAATGGTGTGAAGACTACAGGGTGGACCAAGAGAAACTCTTGGTCAGGCAGCTTCCCCTCGCCATCCTCTGTCATCCTGTGTGTACTTTCCGCAACCCCAACCTCTCCTTTCCGATCCCTGGCTTACCCCGGCGGGTCCCAGTGGTGTCTGCCCCCTTTGCTGAGATCCTCTTTCCCCTCCCCGTTGTCCTGCCATTTCGTGACACGGAACATCTTCCTATCTGCACCGAAGCTGGCAGAGGGCTTTTAGAAGAAGGACGCCAAAAAGCAGGCTCGCAAGTTTTGTTTTTCTGGAAGATCATCCGTATTGCTTTGTCATCTAAAGGTTGAGCACCCAGTCCTGCTGTCATAGGCATCCATTCATCTTCTCCATATATGCATCTCCAAGGCCTTGCAAGGTCACGTCTAATTAGGATGATAAAAGACCATCTCTCTCATTAGAACTTTCAAGCGGGTAGCGGAAAATATAAGGCAAAAACAAAGAGCCACCATGCTTTATGTAAGGGGGGGGGGCGGGCAAAGCAAGGCAGCTCTTCATTATAAGGAATAAACCGACTCTTTGTGACCCCATGGACCAGAGCACGCCAGGCACTCCTGTCTTCCAGTGCCTCCCGCAGTTTGGTCAAACTCATGTTAGTAGCTTTGAGAACACTGTCCCACCACCTCGTCCTCTGTCGTCCCCTTCTCCTTGTGCCCTCCATCTTTCCCAACATCAGGGTCTTTTCCAGGGAGTCTTCTCTTCTCATGAGGTGGCTAAAGTATTGGAGCCTCAGCTTCAGGATCTGTCCTTCCACTGAGCACTCAGGGCTGATTTCCTTCAGAATGGATCGGTTGGATCTTCTTGCAGTCCATGGGACTCTCAAGAGTCTCCTCCAGCACCAGAATTCAAAAGCATCAATTCTTCAGCGTTCAGCCTTCTTAATGGTCCAGCTCTCACTTCTATACGTTACTACTGGGAAAACCATAGCTTTGACTATATGGACCTTTGTCGGCAAGGTGATGTCTCTGCTTTTTTCTCTCCCAGCTAAATATACCCAATACCTTAAACCTCCATCAGACTCATTTTTCTTCTGATAAAAAAACAACAACCATCTCACTTTGCTCCGTAAGAGAGTCATCTCATTCTTGGGTGGTGGCGAAAGACAAAAACCTGATTCTGGGGTTGTGCTGGGTGGTTTTCTTCGAATGCTCTCCCCCTGGGTGATACCTCCGCTCACCTGCCTCTTTGGTGGCCTCCTTGTCACATGCCCAATGAGCGGCTGCCACCGTGTAAATCTGAAGGAGCTCCTGTCACTCAGCGACGGATCAATAGCGTCTTGACAAGCTTGCCAGCAGCTGCAAGAGACACCGGAAGTGTGAGAGAGCAGATTGAGGATAATGGAGCCGAACCGTGTCTTATCGATCCATCCAGGCGAGACGGATCTCCAGGGATCTGGCTGGTGGAAGAGCAAAGGAGCAGCAAAATGATTCATCCCGCCCTCAGCAACACCCTCCATTGTCCCTGTTGAGCAGAGATAGGCCCAGTTTTGTTAGTGCCTGGCCAAGGCTGTCTTGCATTTGTAATTTTAATGTTTCTAGTGAGCTGCTTAAAGGGCTATGTATAATCAAGGGCCCTGGAAAAGACCCTGATGTTGGGATAGACTGAGGGCACAAGGAGAAGGGGACGACAGAGGACGGGATGGTTGGACAGTGTTCTTGAAGCTACCAGCATGAGTTTGACCAAACTGCGGGAGGCAGTGGAAGACAGGAGTGCCTGGCGTGCTCTGGTCCATGGGATCACGAAGAGTCGGACACGACTAAATGACTAAACAACAACAACATAATCAAGGGGTATATAAATTTTGTGGGGTGTATGGGGAGGGGTGGTACCTCTGGTAGGTGGCACATTGTGCTCCTTCTGGGATAGTCTGCCCACCTTTGGTCCCCACCCTGCTCTCAGCTATCACCTGTGGCTCCTAGAAGCTGTCAGTCTGTGACAGTGGCCACATCCTGGGAAATGGTTTCGACTGGTTGGCTAAATCTGGTGAGGCGAGCCAATGGGTCTTAAACTCTTAGTGAGTTAAGGGCTTCCCCTGCATGTGAAGCCAGGCTCTGGTGGATTGAGTGGATGAGGCCAAGAGTGGGTCCAAGAAGGTGGTTTCTGCATGTGCCTTAGTGGGAAGCGAGGGGCACATCAATGTCAGTGAAGGAACTTCTCTGACATCCTTCACTGACAATCAACCTGGGAAGGTAGCCCATCTAGGAGAAGGAAAACTCTGAACCTAAACCTTTGCTGCCTTGTGGGATATCTTCAAGAGATGAAAAGGCTCAGGAGTAAACTCTACACAAATCCAGAGTGGGGTCCCTAAGACAGTTGGGTGGCACCTTACATGACTACGTCCGGCAACTCGTTCAGCTAAGCTGTGCCAAATGTCTTGCTCTGCTTTCCTTCGGACCACATCAGCGAAGCCGAGCATGAGGTCTTGTTGCCTGGGCAGCCCAAGTTCTCCATACACACTGCCCAGGCTAGCACCTTAGTGCTGCTAATGCAGCAGTTTGGCTTGACCCACAGAGGCACACTCCGTTGTGTCTCGAAACAATCTGATGCCAACAATATAAGTTTTGTGGAGAATCCCAAGGGTCAGGCAGAGAGGCCTTGAGGTCCTCAAGCCTGAGTTTCTCCATCCTTGCTATATACATTATCTCTAGTATTAAAGGTAAAGGGACCCCTGACCGTTAGGTCCACTCGCGAACGACACTGGGGTTGCGGCGTTCATCTCACTTTACTGGCCAAGGGAGCCGGCGTACAGCTTCCGGGTCATGTGGCCAGCATGACTAAGCAGCTTCTGGCGAACCAGAGCAGCGCACGGAAATGCCGTTTACCTTCCCGCTGGAGTGGTACCTATTTATCTACTTGCACTTTTGACATGCTTTTGAACTGCTAGGTTGACAGGAGCAGGGACCAAGCAACGGGAATTCACCCTGTTGCGGGGATTCGAACCGCTGACCTTCTGAAAGGCAAGTCCTAGGCTCTGTGGTTTAACCCACAGTGCCACCCGGGTCCCTATCTCTAGTATTAGAGGCTGAGTAATACCAATCGCTGAAGATCACAACTGGAAGAGGCCTATTGTGTTCATGTCTTGCACCTTGTTGGCCACTGTGTGAACAACATGCTGGGCCAGGTGTGTCTTTGCTTTGATCCAGCAGGACTCCTCAAATATTCTTATGGGTCCTGGCAACTCCTAATATGACCCTCCCAGACTTTTTGGGGTCTGGTCCAGTGTGGGGCATCACTGGGGTATATTGTTTAACAACAAGGCCTTGCAAATAAATATTGTTTGAATACTCAGAAGGAAATCAGTTCCCGGGATCAACAATAAATCAGTCTATGCTAATAATTTATTTACATGTACAGTTTTTCAGGCGCCATAAAAAATGCAGCACACCCATTCTCGCCAGCTGAAGACTTCTAAAAATAGGGACTGCAAAATTATTAGATCATCTTTAAAAAAAAAATTATCAAAAAAATCTGTAGGCTCCGCAACAGATGAATGTATTTCCACTGTTAGTCTTCCCCAATAGCTTGTGCCTAATAACTCAAGTCCAATTACAGAGTGGAAATGATAACAGCTATAAAAAATGATAATGATTTTGTAACGGCTATTTTGAATTGACTTGGATACGTTGAAGCAGTTCTTGCTTTTGAAAAGTATAGATGTCCCTAAATGATCCAGTATATATGTAGGTTCTCATCATTATTATAAATAAGTGAGCAGAGCTGTCATCTTCTCAAGATGATTGAGGGGGCCTGACGCAACTTTCTGATATCATGCGTGCAACATCATGAGGAGCCAGGGGATGAAGCCGAATACCCTCTGAATATTGAGGGGGCCTGTCCTAAAAAAAATATATTGGGGGGGGGGTGAAGTTCCTTGGTCTCTAGGAGTCGGAGCCTATGTAAGTGAGCACAATTTATTGCTGATCCCAGCGTTGGGTTTCTCAGGACGTGTGGTTGTCATTGTTTTTTGACACAATTATCCCAAGCAGGGGTGCCAACTTGAATAAAATATTGGGAGTGTGCATGTCCTGATCACGTGGTACAGAATGCATGCATCATTTGAATGGCAACACCCATCAACTTGGGGCCGGGGGGCTGGTCCCCTCAAATGTTTTATTGGGTGGGGCGAAGGAACCTCAGCCCCTCAGAGTTGGCTCCTACGATGCCAAGCATGTTTATATCCTAAGTAGCACTGATTCTTGCCCTTGTCATGTGACGGGCAGCTAGGAACGGATGTTTTTTCACTTCCCTCAATACCTCAGAGCATCCAGGGCCGTGTTTTATAAGCTGTGTGCCCTTGTTTCTCAACTGGATCCTTTTACATGGTTTTGTATGTCTTGTTGTATTTTATGCATTGTGATTTGCTGTTACGTATTTTTATTGATTACAGATTGGTAATTCCTTATTGTGGCTGGTAAGTGTTTAATTATTATTTGCTGATGCTAAATTGTACTGTTTACGATTAGACTCTGATGGACTGTTGAATGTTGCTTTGCTTGATGTAAGTTAGAATCATAGAATCATAGAATCATAGAGTTGGAAGAGACCACAAGGGCCATCGAGTCCAACCCCCTGCCAAGCAGGAAACACCATCAGAGCACTCCTGACATATGGTTGTCAAGCCTCTGCTTAAAGACCTCCAAAGAAGGAGACTCCACCACACTCCTTGGCAGCAAATTCCACTGTCGAACAGCTCTTACTGTCAGGAAGTTCTTCCTAATGTTTAGGTGGAATCTTCTTTCTTGTAGTTCGGATCCATTGCTCCGTGTCCGCTTCTCTGGAGCAGCAGAAAACAGCCTTTCTCCCTCCTCTATGTGACATCCTTTTATATATTTGAACATGGCTATCATATCACCCTTTAACCTCCTCTTCTCCAGGCTAAACATGCCCAGCTCCCTTAGCCGTTCTTCATAAGGCATCATTTCCAGGCCTTTGACCATTTTGGTTGCCCTCCTCTGGACACGTTCCAGTTTGTCAGTGTCCTTCTTGAACTGTGGTGCCCAGAACTGGACACAGTACTCCAGGTGAGGTCTGACCAGAGCAGAATACAGTGGCACTATTACTTCCCTTGATCTAGATGCTATACTCCTATTGATGAGGCCCAGAATTGCATTGGCTTTTTTAGCTGCCGCGTCACACTGTTGGCTCATGTCAAGTTTGTGGTCAACCAAGACTCCTAGATCCTTTTCACATGTACTGCTCTCAAGCCAGGTGTCACCCATCTTGTATTTGTGCCTCTCATTTTTTTTGCCCAAGTGCAATACTTTACATTTCTCCCTGTTAAAATTCATCTTGTTTGTTTTGGCCCAGTTCTCTAATCTGTCAAGGTCGTTTTGAAGTGTGATCCTGTCCTCTGGGGTGTTAGCCACCCCTCCCAGTTTGGTGTCATCTGCAAATTTGATCAGGATGCCCTTGAGTCCATCATCCAAGTCGTTGATAAAGATGTTGAATAAGACCGGGCCCAAGACAGAACCCTGTGGCACCCCACTAGTCACTCTTCTCCAGGATGAAGAGGAACCATTGATGAGCACCCTTTGGGTTCGGTCAGTCAGCCAGTTACAAATCCACTGAGTGGTAGCATAGTCAAGACCGCATTTTACCAGCTTCTTTACAAGAATATCATGGGGCACCTTGTCAAATGCCTTGCTGAAATCAAGGTAGACTACATCCACTGCGTTCCCTTCATCTACCAGGCTTGTAATTCTGTCAAAAAACGAGATCAGGTTAGTCTGACATGACTTATTTTTCAGAAATCCATGCTGACTATTGGTGATCACAGCATTCCTTTCTAGGTGCTCACAGACTGTTTGCTTAATGATCTGCTCCAGAATCTTCCCTGGTATTGATGTCAGACTGACTGGGCGGTAATTATTTGGGTCCTCTCTTTTCCCCTTTTTGAAAATAGGGACAACATTTGCCCTCCTCCAGTCTGCCGGGACTTCGCCTGTTCTCCAGGAATTCTCAAAGATGACTGCCAGTGGTTCTGAAATCACATCTGCCAGTTCTTTTAATACTCTTGGATGCAGTTCATCTGGCCCTGGAGACTTGAATACATCTAGACTAGCCAAGTATTCTTGTACTATCTCCTTAGTTATTCTTAGTTGTTTGTTTTAAAGTTATTGTGACTTTTTAAATATCGGATCAGATTGTTACTACTAATGTTTAATTATGTTTTTATATGTTTTAGAAGCCGCCCAGAGTAGCTGGGGCAACACAACAAGATGGGTGGGGTATGTATGCATGCATGCATGTATGTATGTATGTATGTATGTATGTATAAATAAATAAATAAATAAATAAATAAATAAATACATACATACATACATACATACATACATACATACATACATACAGTTGTACCTCGGGTTAAGTACTTAATTTGTTCCGGAGGTCCGTTCTTAACCTGAAACTCTTCTTAACCTGAAGCACCACTTTAGCTAATGGGGCCTCCTGCTGCTGCTGCTGCTGCGCCGCCAGAGGACAATTTCTGTTCTCATCCTGAAGCAAAGTTCTTAACCTGAAGCACTATTTCTGGGTTAGTAGAGTCTGTAACCTGAAGCATATGTAGTCCGAGGTACCACTGTAATCCTCTAGGGAACGGGGAGGGAACCTCAGGCCTGGGGTCCAAATGCGGCCCTCCAGGGGTTCAGATCTGCCCTTCGAGATTCTACTTGGTTCTCCCTCTTCCCCATGCCACACCTCTTGCTGATTCTGCCTGTCTGGAATTTGCCCTCGACTAGAGATGCTGCCTCTTACTTGCCTGGATGTGAGATGGAGGGGTGTGTGTGTGTGTGTAAATCTCTGTTCTTAGCATGGCTAGATTGCTGCCTATTGTGCACAGGTAACAGGTCCATTTCTCTGCCCGTTTTTGCCTCTGGATCCACCTACTGCAATCCGCCTCATGTATGGGCCGGTTCTGTTTACATGCTTTGCAATCTCTGGCAGAGAAAAAAACGAGTCTTTCTGCTGACGGCCGTGTAAAGTCTCCCGAATTCATCCTGCCAAACGAAACATCGATAGCAATCCAGTTACGTTGTATTTTTAACCAGGCTTTAACATGCAGTTGCCTTGCGTTAAGTCAATTTGGCTGGAGCTCGGTGGCAGCAGGATGGAGATGGAGAGGGAGCTCTCAAGGGCATGAAATGGGTTCCTCTCTGACCCTCCCAGCCAGTATTATCAGTTCCCTACATCTCTTGGAAGAAGGTTTAATAAGTGCACCAGAGATGCAAGCCAGGGAGGGAATGCTACCCAGAAGCATGAAACCACACATTAGTGTGGACGCTGGGAAAGTCTCATGGCACCTTAAGGAGGAACAGACTTACTACAGCACAAACCTATTACCGTTTCACTAAACGCATCTGATCTGATGAAGTGGGCTCTTTAGTCCACAAATATTTCTGCAGCACATGTGGGAATCCTTTTTCAGAAAAAAGGGGCTTTGCACTCCCTTCTGGCTAATATTCTATGGGTCACATGCCTATGCTGGGCAGGAATAGTGGGGAAAGTAGGTCAGGAAAGAATACAGTGGTACCTCGGGTTAAGAACTTAATTCGTTCTGGAGGTCTGTTCTTAACCTGAAACTGTTCTTAACCTGAGGTACCACTTTAGCTAATGGGGCCTCCTGCTGCTGCCGCATGATTTCTGTTCTCATCCTGAAGCAAAGTTCTTAACCCGAGGTAATATTTCAGGGTTAGCGGAGTCTGTAACCTGAAGCGTCTGTAACTTGAAGCGTCTGTAACCCGAGGTACCACTGTATAAAGTTGGGCTTTGCACAGTAGGCTACTCTCTCTCATAGAATTGTGGAGTTGGAAGGAACCCCAAGTTTCATCTAGTCCAACCCTCTGCAATGCAGGAATCTCAGCTAAAGCATCCATGACAGATGGCCATTCAACCCAGGGCCGTCTTAAGTATATCCAGCGCCGTGGTGCAAAGATCCCTCCGGCGCCCCCAACCCGTTTCCCAGAGTTGCCGACCTTTTTAGGGCACTGCCGGTAGCTTTGTGGGGCTGGAGGAGGTGGGCAGCAGCTGGAGGGTGGCTCCTCTGGCGGGGAAGAGGCGGAGGCTCCGGGCGTGGTGCGGCTTCAGCGAGGTGGGCGAGGACGGCGAGCTGATGCTGGGAGTCACTGCTCCCAGCCTCTGCCTCTTCCCTGGCGCCCGAGCTGTGGTAGCAATGGCAGGTGGAGGCTCCGGGCGTGGCGCTGCTTCGGAGGTGAGCGAGGGCAGCGAGCTGATGCCGGGAGGTGCCGCGTCCAGCCTCCACCTCTTCCATGGTGCCCTCCAGAACTTGGCGCCCCGGTGCCCCACACCACTTGCCTCTATGGGCAAGACGGCCCTGATTCAACCTCTGCTTAAAAACTGCAAGGAAGGAGAGTCCCGAGGGAGACCGTTCCACTGTTGAACAGCTCTTATTGTCAGAAAGTCCTTCCTGATGTTTAGTCGGAATCTCCTTTCTTGTAACTTGAAGCCATGGGTTCGAGTCCTACCCTCCAGGGCAGGAGAAAACAAGCTTGCTCCCTCTTCCATGTGACAGCCCTTGAGATATTTGAGATGGCTATCCTATCTCCTCTCAGTCTCCTCTTTTCCAGGCTAAAGATACCCAGCCCCTTCAACCATTCTTCATGAGGCTTGGTTTCCAGACCCTTGATCATCTCAGTTGACCTCCTCTGAACAGGTAAGCACCTCTCTCTATCCTCCATCCTTCCAAGCAAGCAAGATGCGTCATCAGAGGACAAGGACAGGATCCAGCCAGGCAAGATCATTCCAGGAGGCGGTGAAGGGCTTGTGGAGAGATGGTGTGTCCTTGGGACATTCCCAAGGGCCAGATCGACAGCCTAGAAGGCAGCATTCGGCCCCCAGGCCTGGCATTCCTCACCTGTGCTCTAACCACTCCACACTGCTGAGGCTCTTTGCATATGTGGGGTCTTATGAAAATGACAGAGGATCTGAACCCAAAGATCCCTGTAAACTATAGTTTGTTAAGGGTGCTGGGAATTGTATCTCTGCGAGGGTTTCGCCTAACAACTCTCAGCACCCTTAACAAACTACAATCCCCATGATTCTTTGCGGGAAGCCATGACGGTGTTAAAGTGGTATTATGAGTGCTTGAAATATATGACGTAGGTGGGGCCAAAGTCTCATTTTCAATAGCAACACTTTGAGAGCTCAAACAAGGGCAGCTGTGTCCGATTGCCTCCTCCTCTCCCTCCATTCCTGCCCTCTGCAATTTTTAAATTACATGTTCAGCAAAGGTTTTGCCTCTGCGAAACAGCCTTGTTAATTAAAACGTCGATCTGGGCCCGGGGAAGGGAGGGAGCCCTACGCCGGGGAAAACAGATGGGGACTTCTAGACTGGTGTCACCACATGTCAGAAAGAGCCAAGCTGATTGAAGGCCACACAAGAAGAGACGGAGAGGAGGAAGGCGAGACCAGACAGTTCTCTGCGTAGGGAAGCCAATCCCTGGGCAAGGTGCCTCGCTTCGTTGCCATCTCCACTCGCCAAATTAAAAGCTCTTTTACTTTGTTTCAGGCCCCCCCCCCCCAAATCTGACAGTGCAGTAGAATTGACAGCCAACTCTGTGAGGTGGGGGGAGGAATATTTTGGCTGTCAATGTCTGGATTTTGTGCCAGTTGCAAGAATATCTAGGGCAAGGCAACTCAAAGTGCTGGTTTTAGATGTTAAAGGAGGAATGAGGAATCTCAGACCCAGGGGATAAACATCTCTATTTGGCCCTCCAAACCTCTCTGTTTGGCCCTTGGGACTCTCTCCCTATGCCAAACACCCTCCATAGCCACACCCCTCTTTCCAGGCCACCCCCTCTTTGTACCCTCCTTAAGTTTTTGCCTGGCGGGAATGTGTCCTTCAACTCTGATAACGCTTCTTCCTTCCTTGCATGGAGGATAGAGAGGGGCATGTGAGTGTGGAATCTAGTCTACAAGGCAAAATTTACAAGCACTGTTCTGCCAACTTTTGCCTCTGGTCCCGCCCACCACTGCTATGGGGTTGCGGTGCTCATCTTGCTTTCAGGTCGAGGGAGCCGGCGTTTGTCAACAGACAGCTTTCCAGGTCATGTGGCCAGCATGACTAAACCGCTTTTGGCACATCGGAACACTGATGGAAACCAGAGCGCATGGAAACGCCATTTACCTTCCCACCGCAGCAGTACCTATTTATCTACTTGCACTGGTGTGCTTTCAAACTGCTCGGTTGGCAGGAGCTGGGACAGAGCAATGGGAGCTCACCCCATTGTGGGGATTCGAACCACCGACCTTCTGATCGACAAGCCCAAGAGCAGGGGTTAGCAAGGTTTATTTTGCTTAAGCCGGATCGGTCCCGCGGAGATCCCTCCATGGGCCGGATTGCGCCCTCGCAATTTCTGGCATCTGCGTAGATGTGATTTCCGGCGCTGTGGAAGCGAGTCCCTGTGCTGCGCCGCGCCGGTTTAGTGCAGCACACGAGCAGGCAGCTTGGTTCGGTGGTGGCTCATGGGCCGGTCAAAGGACCTCCGCAGGTCGCTTCTGGCCCCTGGGCCTTAGGTTGCTGACCCCTGCCCAAGAGGCTCAGTGGTTTAGACCACAGTGCCACCCGTTACTCAGTCTGGTAAGACTGCTGGTTGAAGAGATAAAGAAAACTAAGGGCTTGTCCATGCTTCCATGTGCTGTTTCTAGAAAGCACGAGTCTGAGCAGTTTTCCCCTTGCCCCTGCTAGCTTCTCTGCTGCCCTTTTCATGCCTCTTCTGGTTCTGGGAGAGGAATAATAATAATAATAATAATAATAATAATAATAATAATAATAATAATAATAATAATAATTTATTATTTATACCCCGCCCATCTGGCATCTGGCTGAGTTTCCCCAGCCATTCTGGGCGGCTCCCAATCAAGTGTTAAAAACAGTACAGCGTTACATATTAAAAACTTCCCTAAACAGGGCTGCCTTAAGATGTCTTCTGAATGTCAGGTAGTTGTTTATCTCTTTGACATCTGATGGGAAGGTGTTCCACAGGGCGGGCGCCACTACTGAGAAGGCCCTCTGCCTGGTTCCCTGTAGCCTCACTTCTTGAAATGAGGGAACCGCCAGAAGGCCTTCGGCGCTGGATCTCAGTGTCCGGGCTGAACGATGGGGGTGGAGGAAAGCTGGTTGCAGCAGGAGGGGAGACACCTGAGAAACTTCACCAGCCAGATTCAGCTCTGCCTCTCATCCTCCATCATCCCACCCTCCTGCTCCTACTTCTGCCTCCGATTCTGGCCTTCCCTCTGCCACAGACTCTCCCCGCTCACTGAGTCCTGTTACCCCTCCTCTTCCCAGTCTTCTCTCTCTGACCACTCCTGGTTGTCCCACCACCAATCCCCAGGCTCTGAGCCTTCTTCCCTTGGGAGTTCCCCAGCTGGTACCTTCCACCATTCTTCTGTGTCCAACCAGTCCAGGACAACCTGTGACCTTATGGTGAGGGGCTGGTAAGAAATCTTACAAATAAATGCGAATAAAGTAAGTCCGGCTCTCAGCCCACAGATCTGTTCCCCTCTATGCAAACCTTATTTTTCACCCATCAGAGGTGAGGCCCTTCTGGGAACTGGGCCCTTGAGTGGGAAGGATCCCACCCCCACCAGAAATAAGACAAACAGATGACTTTCTTGACTTCCCTTGCCAGCTATCTGAGACTTGAGTTCCTGGGGTGATCCATCATATGGCACACCAAAGGAAATGTCAAGAACAATTAAGAGAGACCAGCGGCTTTAACTTTATCAGAGTCGATATGTCTTCTTTAATGAAATACTGGGGGGAGGGCTGGGGGAGTGGAAAGTGCTGACGGTAAAAGTATTATTTCACCTCCCAGTCATTTGCAGTCTGCAGTTTTCATTCAGGGAAACGAACAGGACCTGCCAGTTTAGGGTCTCTCCATTTCTAACTTTTCCACCCTTAAATTCAGTTCTCCACATTTTGCAGCAATCTGCCATTTGGTGCTGTTTTTTTTTTTAAAAATCATAGAATCATAGAGTTGGAAGAGACCACAAGGGCCATCGAGTCCAACCCCCTGCCAAGCAGGAAACACCATCAGAGCACTCCTGACATATGGTTGTCAAGCCTCTGCTTAAAGACCTCCAAAGAAGGAGACTCCACCACACTCCTTGGCAGCAAATTCCACTGTCGAACAGCTCTTACTGTCAGGAAGTTCTTCCTAATGTTTAGGCGGAATCTTCTTTCTTGTAGTTTGGATCCATTGCTCCGTGTCCGCTTCCCCGGAGCAGCAGAAAACAACCTTTCTCCCTCCTCCATATGACATCCTTTTATATATTTGAACATGGCTATCATATCACCCCTTAACCTCCTCTTCTCCAGGCTAAACATGCCCAGCTCCCTTAGCCGTTCTTCATAAGGCATCATTTCCAGGCCTTTGACCATTTTGGTTGCCCTCCTCTGGACACGTTCCAGTTTGTCAGTGTCCTTCTTGAACTGTGGTGCCCAGAACTGGACACAGTACTCCAGGTGAGGTCTGACCAGAGCAGAATACAGTGGCACTATTACTTCCCTTGATCTAGATGCTATACTCCTATTGAGGCAGCCCAGAATTGCAAAATGAAAACGCTCATGGAAATTCATCAGCATGTTAGTGCATTTTTATAAGCAGTTTTGACTAACGAACAGATTTTTGCATAATGCAACTTTCTACATTATTTTCACCAATAGTCTTCACTTTTTTCGCACGCTAATTTATATGCATTACTGTAAACCTTGTTTGGTCGGAGAAATGCAATGCAAAGCTTTATATAAGCACAAATCATAGAATTGGAATGGACTGTGAGGATTATTCTCATCCAACCCCTTGCAATGAAGGAATCTTTCGTTCATTGTGGGGCTCAAACCCATGGCCGTGAGATTAAGAGTCCCATGCTGCCCCAACTGAGCTATCCCTAGTTGAACATTTCAAAGCATGATTTCTTGGTTTTCAACATTGCAATATATCACCAGCAAAACATTGTAATATATTGATATATCACAGTGTCTGAAATAAGGATGGAGCTTTGCAGAGGCATTGCCTGGCTTCCTGGTTTTTTTCCACATTGTGATTTTTGCATAATAATAATAATAATAATAATAATAATAATAATAATAATAATAATAAATTTATACCCTGCCCATCTGGATGAGTTTCCCCAGCAACTCTGGACAGCTCCCAATTGAGTGTTAAAAACAATACAGCATTAAATATTAAAAACTTCCCTAAACAGGGCTGCCTTCAGATGTCTTTTAAAATTAGGATAGCTGCTTATTTCCTTGACATCTGATGGGAAGGCGTTCCAGAGGGCGGGCGCCACTTCCAAGAAGGCCCTCTCTCTGGTTCCCTGTAACCTCACTTCTCGCAATGAGGGAACCACCAGAAGGCCCTCGGCGCTGGATCTCAGTGTCTGGGCTGAATGATGGGGGTGTAGACGTTCCTTCAGGTATACAGGACCGAGGCCGTTTAGGGCTTTAAAGGTCAGCACCAACACTTGAATTGTGCTCGGAAACGTACTGGGAGCCAATGCAGGTCTCTCAGGACCGGTGTTACTGTATATGGTCCCGGCAGCCACTCCCAGTCACCAGTCTAGCTGCCGCATTCTGGATTAATTGCAGTTTACAGGTCACCTTCAAAGGTAGCCCCACGTAGAGGGCATTGCAGTAGTCCAAGTGGGAGATAACCAGAGCATGCACCACTCTGGCGAGACAGTCCATGGGCAGGTGGGGTCTCAGCCTGCGTACCAGATGAAGCTGGGAGACATAGCACGCACACACACATACACAGAGGGCCGGATTTAGGTTTGATGAGGCCCTAAGCTACTAAAAGTAATGGGGCCGTGTATATGTCCAGCTGTCCTTTGTCAACAACAAATTGTCAACAACTTTTTTTTGTGTTGAATATATGCTATATGGTAATTTATGGACCTAATAGGTATCTAAAGCCACTTGCACATGTGCAAATAACAATTTGCGGGCCCATTACTTACACCATAGGAGCCTACACAACACAAAACAAAGCAGAAAACTGTCTCTTTATGTAGGTTTTATTTTTATTTTTTTATATCTTATATTTTGGAAATGTACATCCAGGTTTTCTTTCCCTTTAATTTTCTTTTTGGGCCCCCAAGAGCGTGGGGCCCTAAACTATAGCTTGTTTGGATTATACGTAAATCCGGCACTGCACGCACATAATGATTTGTGATATATTGCTAGGTCAGAAATTAGGAAAGCAATATCACAACATGGACTTCAAACCGATTTTGGACAATATATCAATATGTCATCCAGCCCTAGAGAAGGTAAAGGTAAAGGTACCCCTGCCCGTACGGGCCAGTCTTGCCAGACTCTGGGGTTGTGCGCCCATCTCACTTAAGAGGCCGGGGGCCAGCGCTGTCCAAAGACACTTCTGGGTCACGTGGCCAGTGTGACATCGCTGCTCTGGCGAGCCAGAGCCGTACACGGAAACGCCGTTTACCTTCCCGCTAGAAAGCGGTCCCTATTTATCTACTTGCACCCGGGGGTGCTTTCGAACTGCTAGGTTGGCAGGCGCTGGGACCGAGCAACGGGAGCGCACCCCGCCGCGGGGATTCGAACCGCCGACCTTTCGATTGGCAAGCCCTAGGCGCTGAGGCTTTTACCCACAGCGCCACCCGCTGTGGCCTAATGAGCGTTTCGAGAGTCTCATTTGGATCCTGCGCTTGTCCTCTCCCCATTCATGCTTTAAAGACTAGGAGTGGCTTTCTGTCTTTGCCTTGCCAACAGATCAGAAGTCTTTAATGATTGCCTTCTAGGTTCCACATTCTAGAACTTCTCACTCAAACCAGGAACCTCAGAGGGGGTCACCTGTTGACCCAGCCTGCCTAGCAAGGACACCCACGGCTCAAAAATGCCTGAGAGCCATTTGCAGAGAAACCTGTGAACGAAAACCTCCCTGTGCTTTTGTTATATTTAGAGCTTACAGATGAAACGCAATCAAAGGAAATATTTGAAGAGTGCGTGTTCTCTCTTAAAAGGAAGGAGGACCTTTCATTAAGAAGGAAGATAAGCTCTCTTTGGCTTTGTTCTCTACAAATGCGGTGTAAATAATGGAGCATCTTGCCTGACAAATAAGGGAAAGAATCTCCTGTTTCTCCCCGTGATTCGATTCCAACAAAAAAACAAAATTTGCCTCATAGAGTTGTAAAAATATCTCCAGGAAAGACAGCTTAGCTCTCAGTCCCAATATTGATTAGTAAATGGGTTCTGTCGTAGCTCATTGGGTATCAAAATTTGTTTAATTTTGGCGCAATTGATTCCTTGTAAAGCTCTTGATGTAGAGTTAAGTGGCATGCTTTCCGTGAGGTTTTTTGGGGGTGGGGGAGAAAATGCTGTTTTAAAATAAATCTAACAGTCGTTTGAGTATGAAAACATTTTGCACATTGGCACACAAGGAGTGAGGGAGCAAGAGGACCTTCGAAGGAGGAGATGCTCTGAAATATTTAACAAACTCCCCTCTTATTCCCCCAACTGCATGTTTTATTTAGCGAATCTCAGAGAAATGTAATTTATATTCTGCGGTTTGCTCTCGTCCCAAGGTCCTTGGCCTCAACAAACAAACAGGCTGCTCAAAGAGATCCATTGTTGTCACTTCTAAATGTGAGGCTCATTAAAGAAAATGTCTGGATTACGGGGGTGGTAGCACTGGTGGATAAGTGTTTTTTCCTCCTTTTTCTTTTTAGATAACAGCTAAAGAAATGGGAAGATGAAATATCAGCCCAACATCCTCTTTCATCTTGGCATATGTTTTCATCCATGGCTCAACTGACAAAGCCATTCCTTTGAAAATGTTATTTGATTAAAGAGACTTCATTCAGGTGCTTTGGCAGTGTGTTCTATGAACATAAAAACAATCTTATTGGATCAAACCCACGGTCTCACTTAACCCAGGATCCAGGATCCAAGCTCCTGAACTCACAGGTGAAAACCTAGTTTCTTCGTTTCATAAAATATATACACCGTTTGATTGCAAAACGCCCCCCGCAGTGATTTACAAAAAGTATAAAGCAACTCTACTATTGTGTGGCGAGGCCCCAGGTCCCACAGTTCCCTTAGATAATAAACATATGGACACGAATACTTAGGTTAATGGGATAAAATAGGCCACAACTTTATTGGTTACAGATTTGAGTGGTTTGGCTTATGCATTGGGTGAAACTGAACTACAGTGGTACCTCAGGCTACATACGCTTCAGGTTACATATGCTTCAGGTTACAGACTCCGCTAACCCAGAAATAGTGCTTCAGGTTAAGAACTTTGCTTCAGGATGAGAACAGAAATTGTGCTCCAACAGTGCGGCAGCAGCACAAGGCCCCATTAACTAAAGTGGTGCTTCAGGTTAAGAACAGTTTCTGGTATGGACCTCCGGAACGAATTAAGTACTTAACCTGAGGTACCACTGTATATCCTGACTCCTGTCCATCTGCAGGGATTCCCACTAAGGGTAAACCACAGTAGGGGGAGCCCTATGACATATGTCAAATTGGGGCACCCCCCAAGGTCCCTGATGGGGCATGGCATGGCCCCAGCCCACAACCAGGCTTCAGACAGGATCCACACCCCTAGATCCCTTTAACAGGATACTCTTACTGAGGAGGGGCAGCTGGAAGCTACAACCTCCCCTCCCATAACAAAGGCTTACCCAATGCCTAACCTTACAAGGTTGTGACGATTGCTACAAGGTAGGTGAAAACCAAATGGCTGGTGCCAATTTGCCAAGTGGAAAAATTCCTACCTGGCCCCACCAATATGGCGGCTGACATTAGTCCATGGCAAGGCTGCTGTCATAGCAACGCATAAAAAGAGGGCGGGTGGGCTGGGAGATCCGGCAAGGAGGTGAAAGGAGGATGCCACAGTTTAAATGGCAAGCGGCCACGCCCCTGGCTGTGCCAATTGGTCAGCTGGGGACATGACGCAGCCGGGAGTCCCGATGACACGGGCAGCATCCCTCTGCTCTCCAGCTGGGTCACTGCTCACCGGGGAAGGTGAGCGGACTTCTGTGATTCTAAGTCATTGGCAAAGCCAGCTGAAAACGACTAAAACATTTTAAAAAAATTAAAACTAGCGATAAACTAAAAACAGACTAAAACGCACTACATTTAGGCTTATCTAAACAAAAATGTTTTTAGCAGACCCTGAAAGGGGTGCAGCGAATGTGCCTGCCTGATGTTAGAAAGCAGGGAATTCCATAGAATCCCGAGTGCTGTCACCCTAAAAGATTAATTTCTTACAAATGTGGAACAGGCAGCTGTAAGTGTGCCAGTTCCACAGATCAAAGTGGTTGAGTGGGCATATATGGTGGTAAGGTGATCTCACAGATAAATGGGACCTAAGTTAGGAATGAAACCAGTTTCTCAAGAAGTGCTTTCCAGGGGCAGTAACAACAACAACAACAACAACAACAACAACAACAACAACAACGACCATAGATCTGGATTGTGTGTGGACTACATAGAAAAAACTAGTAGCCAGTCTCCATTGATTCTAGAATATAATGTTGGGTTTATGCAGCAATGTCTTACATTCTTGGCTAATCCTCCTACTTCAGAAATAAACTGACCCTTGTTTCTACACCCCAAATCGCCCAGAGGTCC